>NC_050581.1:139695152-140021013 GCF_011100635.1 Trichosurus vulpecula | reverse complement strand
AAGACTTTCCAACAATTAGAGCCATGCATGTATGGGATGAGCTGCCTTGGAAGGTAGTAAGTTTGCCATCATGAGAGGTCTTCAGGCAAAAGGTTGGATGTTTACATGCTGCTAGTGCGCTCATGTTCAGGTACAGGTTGGAGTATGTGGCCACTGAGGTCCTTTCAAACTCCAAGATTCTGTGGTTCTAGGATCCATGGAGCTGAGGATGAGGCATCTTTGGAGGTGGTGTTACTTAGGAGGAAGTTCAAGGGCAGAACCTCGACTATAACCATCTATTGCTTTCTTCAATTGTTTCAGTCATGTCCAACTCTTTGTGATTCCATTTGGGGTTTTCTTGGCAGAGATATTGGAATGGTTTGCTATTTCCTTCTCCAGCCCATTTTACAGATGAGGAAACTGAGGCAAACAAGGTTAAGTGACTTGCCCAGGGTCACATAGCTAGTAAATGTCTGAGATCACATTTGAACTCACGTCATCGTGACTCCAGGCCCGGGAGCTCTATCCACTCTGTCTACATGCCCCATCTATTTCTACTAGCTAGCATTTCTGTAGCATATATAGCAGTTTCAAGATTGCAAAGCATTTTACATATGCATCGCATTTGATTCTCATGACACCTCTGTGAGGCAGGGGTTATAATTATCCTCTCAAATGAGGAAATTGAGACAGAGAGAGGTTAAGTGATTTGCCAAGGATGACATACCTAGTGCTTGAGGCGGGATTCGAATTCATGTCTTTCTGACCCCAAGTCTATCAACTGCAAAGCCTCACTGCCTCATATTGTAATTCCTTTATACTATCCCATCCCCCCTTTTTTATATCTACTCCTTTCTTTTTACTCCTTTCCCTTCCCTCATTCCTTTCATTTCATTTCTGAGGAGCTGAAATAAAACCTGGCACCGAGCAATTATCTGGTGAATTCTGAGATGGGTAGATGGGCCATTAGGTAATCTAAGCTAAATAGACCCAGTTTTTCTTACAAAAGAAGATTGTTTTTGAAGGGGGGGGATGTCTACATTATCCAAATAACTAATTATGCAGATACAGCTTTTGGGGGGCAGCTAGGTAGCTGCCTCATCTTCCTGAGTTCAAGTCTGGCCTCAGATACTTACTAGCTGTGTGACCCTTGGCAAGTCTCTTAACCTTATTTGCCTCAGTTTCCTCATCTGTAAAATGAGCTGGAGAAGGAAATGGCAAATTATTCCAGTATCTTTGCTGAGAAAACCCCAAATGGGGTTATGGACAGTTGGACACGACTGAAAAATGACTTAACAACAACAAGCAACAGATAAGTCTTTGGGGAGACTGGGGCATCTCTTTCCCTGCTGATGTTAAAGAACTGGAAAGGAAAAGTCCAGTTCAAGTGAATTATCTTAGAAGCAGAAGAATGAGCTCAAACTCCTCTGTCTTTATAAGAAACCATTGTCCTCTTGTCCCTCCTAGTAAACTCTTTGACTTTTCCCTCCAGGACCCAGGGTGGAGTGCATGTTCACAGTGACAAGCTCAGAGTGACTTCTCCTGTTTTAATATGGGTCAAGGTAAGAACCAGAGCTAAACATCCTCAATTCCTTCAATTAATCTATATGTGGCACTAACTTGGGCCCTTTACCATCCTGGGTGCTCTCTCTTGATTTTCTCTTCAGCCTATGGAGTTTAAAATTTTCCAACCTACAATAAAAAATTGAGGCAGAGCTTTGAGCCAATGGTACTTTAAGGGTCCACAGTCCCCTCTAACCAAGTGGACCTCAGATCTTCCTCATGATCTGAGATGCCCCTGGTCCTTAGAACCTTGTTTTTATAGGGTTTGATACCCAAATATGCAAAAATACAGAATCTCATTGATTGATAGACCTTGCTTTTGAGGACCGCAAATTAAGATGGCCAAGGTAAGAGTCATTTTCAGTAACCAAGTGGTCATTAGAGATGGTCACCTGCTCATGTTGGACAAGAGAGGGTCCAGAGGTACCAAAGTCAGTTGGGGACTTTCCAAAGAATCAAGGCATCCCACCCATGCTGGGTTCGGATGTGGAATTTGAATAAAACAGGATGGAGATATCTTTATTAACGTTCTTGTGGTTGTGCAAGTAAGCTTCCTAACTGGTAAACAAATAGTGAATGTTACATTAAAGTGTGAGGCCTACCGTAAGAACCTGCCTCATTTAATTATCCCTATATCATTTATGTAAAATATCAAACTGATTAATACTGATTGGAATAGAGTGGGGGGCCTAATGAATAATATCTCACAAGCCTGAAGGTTTTATTTTTGTCATTATTTAGCTTAGTCCACAACAATGAAGATCCAAACACTAGGATTGTGTCTATTTTAAAATAGATGTAAGAGAGGCATTGTGGTTTAGTGAAAAGAGTATTCAATCAGGAGCCTGAAGGCCTG
Organism: Trichosurus vulpecula; assembly: GCF_011100635.1. Lineage (NCBI taxonomy): Eukaryota > Metazoa > Chordata > Mammalia > Diprotodontia > Phalangeridae > Trichosurus > Trichosurus vulpecula. The sequence continues at coordinate 140,018,615 of NC_050581.1, read as the reverse complement.
GCCTGGAGTCCCACTTTTGACTTTTCTGTCTCTATGACCTTGAAAAAATCCCTTCACATGTCTGGGCCTCCCTCATTTCCTCATCTGTAGATGCACTCTTATCAAAGGTCCATCCCAGCGCTGGACCTATGCTCCTAGGACACATAAAATGAGGAGACTGGACTAAATGATTTTTAAGGTTCCTTCTACTCTAAACCCTATGAACCAATGATTCTGGCCACTGAGAACCTCAAACTTTGCTCCTGTTTCCCCATAAAGTCAGGTTATTGACTATACAAGAAGTAAGAAAAACAAATATTTTCATATCAAAATTTGGGCCACTCTGTAGTTGATAACTAGAGTCCCTTGAAGACAAAATGAGAGGAAAAGAGGAATTTAAGATTAGTGATTTGTAATTCAACTTGTTTAAAGAGTTTTTTGGGGGTAGTTGAACTTTTTTCTTTTGATTGGTTCCTATTTACTTAATTAATTTATTCCACTGCTTAAGAAATCCCTAGTCATTAGATAATTCTTCATTATCTGCTACAGAGCCCTCATCCATAATGGCAGGCACTTAAAATTTAATTTTGAGGATTGTGCATTTGCCTAATTCTGTAGTTCATTACAATCACTCTTGATTCTGTTTTTCTCCTTAGGCCTTGGATGTAATCTTGGAGAAGATGAAGTCTTCTGGTTTCAACTTTTCTCGAGTCAGAGCGTTGTCTGGGGCTGGCCAGGTTGGTTTATAAAAGCAAAACCCTAAATAACTTAATCATGTGCTGTAGAACTGCGGTGGAGTTTTACAAACCACATAATTACCCTGTTCAGAAAAGGGAACTCGTCTCCGTTGGTAAGAGGCAAATGACTCCTATGGCATTATTACTGGGAAACTGTATGTAGAAACAATTCCAGGTCTTTATAGCTTGTTCTCACAGAAAATGTTTTCTATAGCAAAATGAAGCTGTCTTATTATTATGAAATATCATTTCTGAATCTATTTAGCTATTGATGATCATATTATCGGTTATTACATAGTAGGGGGACACCTGTACTTACTTCCCAGAAGACTGAAGGTGGAAAGTCAAATTAAAAAGAGTATGATGTAGTGGGTAGAGTTGTCGACTTGGTGTCAGGAAGACCTGGGTTAGAATCCTGCCCCAGACAATTAATAACTGTGTAACTCGGGGCATGCTACTTAATCTCTCTGAGGGTCACTTTCTTCATCTGTAAAATGGGATAATAATAGTATCTACTTTAAAGAGTTGGTGTCCTGCTGCTGTGCCCTACTCCGAACAACCTCTAGAGACCATGCCTGAGACAGACTGAGTCATGGGACCATCTGTATCATTTGTATGAAAATCTTCACACATACACACACTCCCACCCCCACCCCAGAACCTCTTCCACCTCTGTCTCTGAGAATTCTAATTACATCAACACTTCTATTGCCTTGGGAAAGGGCATGCCTGATTGTTCCACTCACCATTCTTGTGATTTCCCAGACCAAAACATTCTTCCCTGGTCAATACACCCCTAAATATGTTGTCTTCTCCAGGATGTGAACTTTTGAATTTATGCACTTAGCACAGTTTGATAAATAGTAAGTACTTTAAAATGCTGCCTCATTCTTTCTTCCCTTCCTTCCCTCCCTCTCTTGTTCCCTCTCTCCCTGTTTTCCTCTCTCCTTCCTTCCTCTTCCTTCCTTCCTTCCTTCCTTCCTTCCTTCCTTCCTTCCTTCCTTCCTTCCTCTTCCTTCCTTTCCTCCCTCCCTCCTTCCTTCCTTCCTTCCTTCCTTCCTTCCTTCCTTCCTTCCTTCCTTCCTTCCCTCCCTCCTTCCCCCTCCCTCCCCCCTTCCTCTCCCCTCCCTCCTTCTGTTCATTCCCCCCTCCTTCCTTCCTTCCTTCCTTCCTTCCTTCCTTCCTTCCTTCCTTCCTTCCTTCCTTCCTTCCTTCCTTCCTTCCTTCCTTCCTTCCTTCCTTCCTCTATCCTCCCTCCCTCCCTCCCTCCTTACCTTTCTCCTTCCTTCCATTCATAGCATCATTGTGACAGTCAAATGAGATAATATTTGTAAAGCCCTTTGTAAACCTTAAGACGCTACATAAATGGTAGCTTTTATTATTGTTGTTGTTGTTAATAACACACAGCAAAATAGGACAATCAAGGATAAAAATGGAGCAGAGACTCACTAAAGGAAGTCAAGGGAGCAGTTGCTAGCTCATACCTGAGACAGGCTAATGATTGCATTTGAGCACTGAATTAGGCTTTAGGTTTTCAGGTAATAAGGGCTACACAGTTTTCATTGTTTAATAGTGGAAAAGAAGCACATACATTCATTTGCAGAGGGTTTTCCCCCTGAATTTACAGACAGAAATTTACAACAGATCTTTAGCTGTAATTTTGCTAAAGATATGGAAACTGTTTAAATGGCTTCCTCTTACATTGACCTTCATTCTTCATTTGTTAATAGGGGCTTCTCCATAATGGCTGAAGCAAGAGAGCTACCCTGTCTGACCTCATTTGCCCATAATGGGTGGGTCAAGGGAGGCTACTATTCATTGGAGAAAGACCCAAGATGTCAGAATCCAGTGAGACTGGTGCCTGGATGTAGAGACTGGTAAAAGATAAATTGAAGAGATTGAGGAAGAGACAAAGAAAGCCTCCTTCTGTGACTGGGAAGAGAGCCTTTGACTATATTGAAAAGAAAGAAGTGGGGCTGTGAGAGTGTGTCTGGCATGGCATCTCTGCACCTACGGATCCCAGAAAAAAATCTCTTCTCTATGAATCAAGGGTCAATGACTGTACTGGAGAGATGTCCACAGGCACCATAGTGGCTGCCAAAACCAAGCACAGGGGAGGTGCAAAGATGGGGGTGGGGTTCTTTCCTAACCCCATCTGCTCATACACGGGAGAGAGTGTTTTCTCATTGCTCCATTTATTTCTCTAGTTGTTATTTTTTTTCACAAGAGCTTGTAGGAGGTTGTTCCCTTGTCCCAGTTTTACTCATGAGAGGGAAGAGAAGGGTGGAAAAATGAGGCTGATTCTGTGGCTTGTTTACTCTCTTTCTATTATCTTATAATAAAAAACTTTGCTATCTGAGTTGTGGTTCCTCCATAGTCTGTGAGTAGACATTATTCAGCAGAATGGGGGCTTGAACTTGCTTTGTATTATTGTATAATTAGTACCCTACTAAGCCTAAAGGTAGCAGTGACCTCAGAGATGTCTATGGTGCTTGGTTGTAATTTATCATATATTTCTATATCTACTCTTAATAATCTCTAAAGCTAGTCATAACCTCTCTCTGGGTGCCATTCCTGCATCTGTACCTACCTGGTTGAAATCATCACCTGCATATTCTATAGGCATCTCAAACTCCCTGCATCTATAAATGAATTCATCACTCCCTGCCTGTCCTTTACTCCATGTTGACCATTTCTGTTGATGGTACCACTGAACTCCCATTCACCCAGGCTTAAATTCTGAAAGTCATCTTTTTCTCTTCCCTCTCACTTATACTCAACATACGATCATTTGCCAGGACTTATTGAATTCACATATTCACATTTGTCTTTGCCTTTCCATTCATACTACCATCTCCCTAAGTTCAGACCCTAAACACATCTCACCCTGGTTATTATTATAGATTCCCGGTGTTTGTCCCCCCTTTAGTCTCTTATCCTGTCTAGTCTAGGTTTCATACCACTGCCAAAACAATCTTCCTAGCACACAAGTATGCCTGCTATTCCTCTGGTCAAAAACCTTACATGGCTTCCTAATGCCTATCAGATAACACATAAACTCCTTAGCCTCCCAGAAAAGGCTGCCCATACTCTGGCTCCAATCTGTCTAGTCATATTTCACATTATTTCTATTCACAGGCTCTATGTTCCAGCCAAACTGGAGTATTGATTGTTGTTTCTGAATCTGAGTTTGTACTCCCCAGCCTCTGTGTATTTGTACAGTTCATCCTCATGTCTCTATCACATGCCTTCAGATCTTTGTGGGTCAAAACCCTTCTCCTTCAAGAAACAGCTCAAGTGTCATCTCCTCCATGATGTCTTTCATTTTCCCACAAGGTGAAAGTGACCTTTTCCCTTCTTCAGGTTTTTTTTTACTGAATTTTATCCAAATCCCTCTTGTGCCCCTATCACATCCTAACTCTTGTTATACTTATTGATGCAAAGTAAGAATTGTGGGATATAGGATCATTGAGGGGAGGGATTGTGTTATTTTTCACCTCTGTAAAATCATGGAATTTGAGAGCTGGAAGAGACCTCAGCATCCATCTGGTACATTGTATACCTGAAAAAGAGTCCCTTCTATATACAACCTTTTTATAAGAGGTCATCTAGCCTCTTCTGAAAGACCTCCAATGGACATGAATCTACCACCTCCCAATCTTTGTATTATGAGTACTTAATATAGTGCCTTTCATGTTGGAGAGGGAATTGGTTTGTCATTGGTACAGGAACCTCTGACTGAAGAAATTTATTTTATCAATACAGGTTGTCACCTGCTTTTCCATTTACAACTTTAGAGAGTTTCTTGGGGGCACTAAGAGGCTGTGATTTGCTCAAGGTCATCATCAAGTCATTATATTTCAGAAACAACTCTTGAACCCAGGTCTACTTGACTCTGAGGTTGGCTCTCTATCCATTATGCCATCTTGCTTCTTACCTTTCAAATAGTAAGTGCAAAATAAATATTTGTTTAATGGATGATGACACTGTATTGTGCTAACCTTGTATAAGGGCTGTGTATAGAACATGATATCTTTACTCAGTGATGGCATTTCAATAGAGGTATTTCTGTGGGCCTATGAGATATCACAGTTTAGGGACCTGACACCCTTTAAAGGATCTAACCCAGGACCTTAGACCTTTCAAATTGTGTCAGCTTTCCAGAGCCTCAGATCATCCTTGAAACTGGGCCCAGAGACTTTTCCCTTGACTTCAGACCTTTCTCCTTTGCTGATTTCTTAATTGCATTGATCACTGAGCTCCGACCAAGCCCTATCTTGACCTTTTTAGTCCTCCAGCCTGCTTGTCTCTCCTTGGGTTCACTGGGTCTTTCTATCTACCTGTTCCACCTCTTTTAATTCTGCTATTGCCATTGGCTGCCTGATGAAGCTGATATCCAACTCACACTTTCCTTTTGATTTTACTCTTCTTGCCACATGTGCTAATCCACAAGAGTTCATTTTCAAGAGGAAAGTGTTTATGCAAAATAAAAAATAAATACCTGAGTAAGTATAGAGAAATAGATGTAAAGCAAAAATGATACCATCCCAAGCTAAGTGGTACCTAAGCTTTCCAACCAAATTATTTAAAATTTCCTGGTCCTAGATGGGCCCTCACAATTGTATTTAGGCATAGAGCTCACAATCATACTCTACTCCCTTTTCCTAGCCTTCTATTGTCGATTAACATTATACTATAAAATATTATAGTAATTGTAATATATTGATATCTCACATGAATATAATATAATAATATTATATGTTAATACCTAAACACTTTATGCTATATTGGGATTTGCCCATGAGGGTACCCTGACTTAATCACATTTGTCTGTTCTAAATTACTAGGCATACTCGTCAGCCAACCAGGAAGCCACTTGGTTGCTAACTGAATTTTTGGACATTCCACACTCCTTTTCCTACCTAATCATTGACTATCTAACATCACCTTTTCCCTCTGACTGAGGAAAAGATAAAATAATAGTAAAGTTCATCAAAGACAACTCCTTTCATTACTTTTTCTAACCATATTGGGACAGAGCTTGGTGAATGGAGTGTTAACAGGTCCATTCGGCTGACTCATGCAAGTACAGTATTAGATGTCTCAAGAATCCCTTTGCCAGAAGCTGGATTACTGTCAATTCATGACTGTGTTCTCTAGCAAGTGCCAGGAGTACAGATGTTCCATGATGGGCAAGTTGAGAGGTAGGTGCTATAAGCCATCTGACATAATGTGGACCAAAGAGCTAAAGAGCTGGACTTGTAGCTAAAAGTAAGAAAAAGCAAATAATTAAATTCTATAATGGTAACCCTTTGGCCTAGTGGTATATGTGTTATTCTCTATGTTATTTATCCCCTAAATAACATCATAAAGTTGTGGTAATGAATGGGATTGATTAATACCTTTCTGGTCTAAGATACACACGGCATAGGTGTAGGTCTTTGTAAATGGGGAATTTATGGGTATTTCCTAGACTATTTCACTTAAAGAGCCAGAGGCATAGAGAGAATGGGAGAGGGGAGAATGCGATTAGATGAGAATTAACCTGAGTAGCATTGCCTTCAACTACTGTGTGACTAAAGTCAAGATACTTAACTTTTCAGGGCCTTCATTTTCTCATCTATAAAACGAAGAAGTTGAAGTAGGTGGTCTCCGAAGTCCCTTCCTCTAAATCCTATGATCCTATGAGCTAGGAAGGATAAATTTGGGGGGGGGGGGAATTTTGGGTTTTCAAGGCTCGACCTCAAGAAACTGTTTATTTCCTTCCAGTTACTTTGTCTACAGTTAGGGAAAGGTCTTCATTTAAGGCTGTATCAAACCTCCCCTCACCAGGTCTTACTCCTCAGCTTGTTCCATCTGATGAACATTCCATGTACAAAAAAACAAACCCAAATCCAATCAGCCACTTCAGATTTTTAACTGGGGCTGAATTGATAATAAAAGAAAATATGTTAAACAGGCTACTTTGGTTTAGTGCTTAACAGACAGGTGGGCAATTCTGGCTAACAGGTAGCAGCTGCACCTGTAGGTTACTTGGTGAGATAAAGGTTCTGAATGATTTTTTGTGTGTATGTGTGGACCCATGATCTCATCAGTTTACAAGATCATAGTTCTAGAGGAGGAAAGCAATCTCAGAGGACATCCAGAGGCCTCATTTTCTGTTTTAAATTTACTTACTTATTATTATGAACTTGACAAATATCAACAAGTACAAACATTTCCTCATTATAAAGAACAAAAAAATTGTATCTTCACCATGTACTGCTTGTTTTTTTAACATATATTTCAAACTTAACATGGTAGTTCCAATAGTTTTGCTTGTCTGTGTCCGCTTCTGAATTTCTTCTGCTTTCTTTTGTTTATTTTAATAAATAAGTCATTGACATTCTTTAAAATTTTTTTTCTTTTAACATCTCTATTACTACTCGCTTGCATAACTCTCACCTCCCCCAAAATAAAATCCCTCTCTTGTAACAAACAGGTATAGTCAAACAAAACAAATCCACATATTGGCCATGTTTGAAAATGTATGTCTCTTTCTGTATCTCTAGGAGGTGGGAAATATGCTTCATGATTGGTCTTTTGGAGCAATGAAGGGTCATTTCATTCACTAGAGTTCTTAAGTCTTTCACAGTTTTTTCCCTTCGCAGTGTTGTTTTGTTGTATAAATTGTTACTGTTGTATAAATTGTTCTCTTGGTTCTATACACTTTGCTTTGCTTCAGTTCATATACGTCCTAGTAGGTTTCTCTGAATCCATCTCTTTATTCATTTCTCAGAGCAAAGTAATAATATTAACAGCTAGCATTTATAAAACCTTTCAAATCATTTTACAAATATGATCTCGTTTTGTCCTTACAATAACCCTGGGAGGTGGTGCCTCCCTTTCACAGATGAGGAAACTGAGGCAGATAGCATTTAAGTGACTTGCCCATGGTAACTCCTGTGGTAAATGTCTGAGTTTGAACCTAGGTCTTCCTGAGTCCTGACCCAGAGCTCTATCCGCTGAGCCATCTAGTTGCCCCTAAAATGCCATTATGTTCATGTACCCTAATTGGTAAGGGTATTCCCTAGCTGAGGGTACTCTTTCCAGTAACTAAAAGTGCTATTATAAATATCTATATACATATATGCCTTTTCTTTCTTTAAAAATTCTCTTTGGGGAATATGCCTAGTAGCACTGCTGGGTCAAAGGGCATCAAGAATTTAGTGACTTTGGGGGCATAATTCCACATCAAGCCCCTCATTTTACAGATGAGACTACTGACACCAAGAGAAGTTATATGACTTGTGCAAAGTGACACAGATAGCATTGGGAGTGGAATTCCAACCTAGGTCGTCTTCCTCTTGAGTCAGTACTCTTTATACTATGCTAGGATTCTCTTTGATGTAGGTTACACCTTTTTTTTTTCAGCTTCATGATTTACAATGCTGGTAAAAAACGTATTGTGGCAGACGCTCTTTTGAGTTGAGGCCTTTCTCACTTAGCTAGGCTTATCTTTGGATTAGACATATATTCCATCACTAGGCCTGGGCTCAAAGCCTTTCTAGCTTCGAAAGAGCTACCTGAGTTCACATCCAGCTGGCAAAGCCTTTGAGAACACATCACTGCCATTCTGAAACATTCAAGAAAGACTTTACTGGGAGAATTTTTTTTTCTAACCTTAATTATTTTTAGAAACAGCGAAAGTTTCTGAGTATTGATACATTTTTGATAAATCACTCCAGTAAAGAGATTTCTGTTTGCTTATCTCTTTTACAGCAACATGGAAGTGTGTACTGGAAAAGAGGGGCCTGCCAAACTTTGAGGAATTTATCACCTGATCTTTCTTTACACCAGCAATTAAAGGTAAACAGCTCATCAGCCAGGTTCGCTCCCTTCTTTCTGCTTTTTGCTCTGGTTCACTTTATGGGCTGAGGTGAGAGATATAACAACCGATGGCTTTTATCCACTGATAATAGGAAAAAAGCATGGCGAATGCTGCAAAAATGCCATTTTAGGCATTGCTGCATATGCGGATCTCATTTTATAGTGGCTTTTAAATGAGTTTATTGGTCTAGCAGTTAACTGGCCCTATAATGCAATTACAAGGAACTTGAGAGATCTTATTTCCCTTGTAACTCAAGGTAATTGTTATTGGGTTTATTTATAGAGATGATATAGAAATGACCATAAAATATGTAGCTTCCCTTTCTCATAGTAAATATGGACTATGTAGACTGGGAGAGGTCTCTTTGTGGACACAGCGTTATACTGTAGGACAGGTTAGTATGTGGTTCAGTTCCAGAAGGAGGTAAAGGCATAAAAGTTCAACAAAATCCTGTTTATCATTGGTGTCAGTGTTCATTCCCCTCTTGATTGTAATAGCGAATTTCTTCTAATCTTGGCCTGGTGGGGGGAGTCCTGAATTTTTAAACCTTCTTTGATCTCCTTGCAACATCAGAGATGATCGACCATTGGCTTTTTTTTTAATTCACATATTGTGGTGTAGTAGAGAAAGCCTTTGGTGAGAAGTCAAAAGACTCAAGGTTCTAGGCCTGGTTTTGCCACTCAAAAGTACAAAGACAGGCTAAGAGCTCAGTGAAGGGTTTGCAATTATGTTTCTATTTGTTTTTTCGAGGGTCCAGAGTCTGAATTTGTCAGAGCTAAGCCTGTCCCTAGTCACAGTCTGACTTTATAGGTGTTAAAGCAGGGCTGGAGAAATTTTTACTTGTTGTCGTTCCTTGTTTTGGGAGAGGGAAGAGGGGAGAGAGAGAGAGAGAGAGAGAGAGAGAGAGAGAGAGAGACAGAGAGACAGAGACAGAGAGAGAGAGACAGAGAGACAGAGAGAGACAGAGACAGAGAGAGAGAGAGACAGAGAGAGAGGAAGAGAGAGAGAGGGAGGGAGAAAGAGGAAGAGAGAAAGGGAGAAAGAGAGAGAGAGGGAGAGAGAAACAGAGAGAGAGAGAGGGGGAGAGAAGGAGAGAGAGAGGGGGGGAGAGGGAGGGAAGGAGAGAGAGAGAGGTAGAAGTCGTTCATTCATACAGAGCTAAAGATAGAAAAGAAGAGCGTCAGTCATTGAACATTTGAACCTTATGGAATGTCTCTGGACCATGGGAGGTTAGGGAGAGGATCCATTGAAGACACAGGTCAGTCAGAGAGAGAGGTAGGAGCCAAGAAGCCAAGGAGAAAAGAAAATTTCATAGAGTAGTAGAACCAGAGATCACTAGAGCTCAAAGGGAACCTGAAGAACAACTTGTGGAATTTCTCCATTATTCCAAGAAGGAAGCTCGGGTTGAGGGAGGGAAAATGTCTTGCCTAAGGTTTACACCATGAGCAAGTGTCAAAGGTGGGGCTAGACCTAGGATCTCCTGACCCCCTTCCAGTTCTCTTCTCTATCAACATCGCTGTTTTTTGAGTGTCTGTCGTCTAAGGAACTCAGGGAGGTTTTGTATGTCCTGAACGTGAACCTGTGAAATGGCTCAGGCCTTTTAACTAATTGCTGACCGACACCCTTACTGATCTGATTTCCTTCAGAAGACTTGTTCCTCTGACCTGGTTGCCACAATCACTTCATTTGTGGTTTCTTTTTCTTCAGTCCTCTTTCTCAGTCCCTGACTGCCCCATCTGGATGGACTCTAGCACCACAATGGAATGCCGCAACTTGGAGAAGGCTGTTAAAGGAGCCCAGAATCTCAGCGATATCACCGGGTCCCGGGCCTATGAGGTAAGCATGGCATGGGGACAGACTGGTCCCTGTAAGTGGCTCCTAGCGGATCAATGACCTTAGGAGGCAGGAGATGTCAAAACAAGTGAAAGAAGTATGATAAGAATAAAAAACACTGCCAAAGGAATGGAGGATGCCAGTTTTATTTGTCATCATTACAAAGAGGCTCATTATCTGGGACTGCAAAGAGCCAAAAATATCAGAGGGACATGGGATCCTAGAGCTGGAAGGGACCTTAGTGAATGTCTAGCCCAACCACCACTTTTTAACAGATGAGAAAATTGGCTTCTCCCAGGTCACGTAGTATATTGCTTATTACCACCCAACACTTTGGGCCTTGGCCCTTTGACTTCTTACCTGGCTAGGAAGAAGGTTTATTCATTCCTTTCTACAGTAGCTCTTAGGGAGCTAGGTAGTGTGGTATGGTATACCGGGCCTGGAGTCAAGAAGACCTGAGTTCAAATCCGACCTCAGATACTTACCAGCTGTGTGATGCTAGGCAGACTTTTGTTCACCTCTTAACTTCTGTTCGCCTGTTTCCTCCATTGTAAAGGAGGATAATAACAGCATCTAGCTCCCGGGATTGTTGTGAGGATCAGTGATGTATTTACAAAGCTCCTGGCACACGGTAGGTGCTGTATGGACTTTAGCTATTATTATCAATGGCCTTCATTTCCTGTTTTGTGATCTCTGAGGACCCCGTAGGCACATGTCTTCCCCTCGATGACACAGCCTTCCTTCCCACCCTTTGCAGTATTGGCTGCATGCACCTTTGCTCATTCTTCTTGGCTCACTGGGTGAAAGCAGGGGAGTTGGAACACTCCTTGCTCCCCATTGTCACTTCCAGGTTCTCTCTCTTCCCCCATCGGTCATTAACTTTAATTCCTTTGAGGTTCGTGCTATTCGTAGCTACCACCTGATCAAAATCCTGGTAGATGTTGTCTACAGACTCCCAGGTCACTCCCTTTCCTTCTTCAATGAGTTTGATACTTGGCTTACAATTTTTCTCTCCTACCCAACTCTTTCTCTCATCCTAGGGGGCTTCAAAATACGTATTGATTCTTCCTCAACTACCCTAATCATTCAGTTCCTCAACCTACTCACTTTCCATAACCTACTACTCATCCAGTCCACCTCGGTTTCACACAAAGATAGTCATGCCCTTGATCTTGCCATCACCCACAAATGTACCACCTCAATGTTCAAGAATTCTGAAATCCTCTTGTCCAACTATAGTCTATTGGCTTTCACCTCTCCCTCTGCCTTCCGTTATATAACCCTACCCTTCATGCATACTGGGACCTCCAATTCCTTGACCCCTTGGTTCTCTTCCAGGCCATCTCCACTGTACTGACCTTTCTCTCCTCTTCTACCTATCTTGACTCCTTGGTGAACCAATTCAATGCTATACTATCCTCCTCTCTTGAGCCCCTAGCCCCTTTTTCATATTACCAATTATGTCCAGCCAAGCCTCAGCCTTGGATCGCTCCCACCATTTGTTGCCTTTATTTCTGCACACATGCTACTAAATATCCTACAACCATTCTGACTTGGTCCACTATAAATTCCAGGCCCTCACTGCTGCTAGGTAATCCTACTATATCTCCCATATCAACTCCCATGTCCACAGTGGCTCTTCCAAACCTTTTCATCCCTCCTCATACCTTCTGAGGTACTCTCTTTCCCCACTCTCTCAGCTGAGAACCTTGCCTCATATTTTACAGGAAAAAGTGTGTAAAATTTTCTGTGAACTCACTTTTCCCCCCTATTCCTCATCTCCTATCACTCAGGTGCCTTCTGCCATTCCCTGTTTCTTCACCCCTGTCTCACACGATGAAATGGCCTTACTCCTTACCAAGACTAATCCCTTTGCTTCCTCAAGCAATCCCATTCCATTCCCTTTCCTCCAGCTGGTTGCCCCCTCTGTCATCCCCTCTCACTTATTTTCAGTCTCTCTCTTTCTACTGGCTCCTTTCCTACTGCCTACAAACATACCCATGTCTCCCCAATGCTGAAAAAACCCTCACTTGGTCCTTCCATCCTTGCTTTCTAGCATCCTATATCTCCTCTGCCCTTTGTAACCAAACTCCTAGAAAAGGAGTCTACAAGAGGTATCTCCACTTCTGCTCTTCTCACTCTCTTCTTAACCCCTTACAATCTGGCCTCTGACATTATCGTTCCATTAAAACTGCTCTCTCCAAAGTTACTAATGATCTCATTGGCCTTTTCTCCATACTGGTTCTCCTTGACCTCTCTTCAGCCTTTGACATTACTGATCACTCTTTCCTCCTTGATACTCTCTTCTCTCTAGGTTTCTGAGACACCACTCTCTCCTGGTTTTCCTCCTACCTCTTTGACTATGCCTTCTGTCTCCTTTGCTGGATCTTCCTCCAGATCACACCCTGTATCCAGAGGTGTCCCTCATGGTTCTGCCTGGATTCTCTTCTCTTCTTCCTCTATACTACTTTGCTTGGTGATCTCATCAGCTCCCATGGGTTTAATTTCAATTTCTATGCTGATGATTCTCAAATCTACCTATCCTGCCCCAATCTCTCTGCTGACCTACAATCTCGAATTTCCAATTGCCTTTCTGACATCTTGAGTTGGATGTCTAGTAGATATCTTAAACTCAATAAAACAGAACTTATTTTCTTTCTCCCTAAACCCCTCTCTCCCACCTTCCCTATTAATGGAGAGGGCAACACCATCCTCCCAGTCCCTCAGACTCTCAACCTAAGAGTCATCCTTGACTCTTCTACACTATCTCTCACCACCCCCCTGATACTCAAGCTGTTGCCAAGGTCTGCCAATTTCATCTCTGCAGCATCTCTTGACTATGCTCCCTTCTCTCTTCTGACACTTCCCCTACCCTGGTGCAAGCCCTTATCACCTTACCCCTGGACTATCATAATAGCCTGCTGGTGGGTCTGCCTGTCTTAAGTCTCTCCCAATTTGAAAATATCCTCCATCCATCTACTCAAGTGATAATCCTAAAGCATAGGTCCAATCATATCACGCTCCTACTGAATAAACTCCACTGGCTCCCTATTACCTGCAGGAGAGAATATAAAATGCTCTATTTGGCATTCAAATCCCTTCATTACATAGCTGCCTCCTGCCTTTCCAGTCTTCTTAGACATTATTCTCCAACACATACTCTTGAATCCAGTGACACTGTCCTCCTGCCTGTTCCATGAATAAGACACTCCCATCTATCATCTCTGGGCATTTTCTCTGGCTGTCCCTCATATTTGGAATGCTCTCCCTCTTCTGCTTTAACTACTGACCTCCCTAGCTTCCTTTAAGTCTCAGCTAAAATCCCACCTTCTACAGGAAGCCTTCCCCAACCTGTCTTACTTCCAGTGCTGTCCTTCTTTTAATTATTTCCATTTATCCTGTATATAGCTTGCTCTGTATATATTTGTATGCACATTGTCTTCCATTTTAGATTGTAAGCTCCTCGAGGGAACAACTATCTTTTGCTTTTTTTGTAACCTCAGTAGCATAGTACCTGACACATAGTAGGTACTTACTTTATAAATATTTATTTATTGATTGCATTTGTTGTTTGTTCTTCATTCTCAAAGAGGACCATGATATCAAGATGGTGATGCTGTGACATGCAAATGAATTGGATTTAAGTGAAGGACTGTGCAAAGTCACCAGCCTCACTTTCTCCTCTGGAGCCATCTGGGTCCAGGGGCAAGATATAGATCAGGACGACTGGAGATGGCCACACTTGATTGTATTTATGTGACCATTGAATCCCTGTATGGATAGCTGCTTCATTTGTATGTACCAGTCCTGTCAATCAATCAGTTCTAGCCATTAACCAATGACCCCAATATAAATGCTCCCTTACCTAGACCCCTGATGATATTTGGGATACTACCCTAGAAGTATACAAACTCTGCCAAGATCTCTGCCAGGATACTCAGGATGTAAGTGCTCCTGCCTAGCCCCATTGAGAGATGTTTAGGAAACTCTGAAGGCAAATGCTGTTTTCTAAATAGAACCCACAAATTCAATTAAGGGGTCCAGCTCCTTTGCAGGCTCTAGACTGTTTGCTAGCAGGGAGGTGGTCATCTGGAGATTACTCTGCAGATTACTCAGGACATCTAGACTTACTGATAGGATGTTATGCTTCATAGACTCAGACATGTAGGGATTTCAAAGGCCAGCTAGTCCAACCCTGCCATTTTGTGGTTGAGAAAGCTGAAGTCTAGGAAGTTAAATGGAATGCTCATGATTGCACATGTATAACCTATATTGGATTGCTTACCATCTCAGGGAGGGGAGGGAAGGAAGAATAGAATTTGGAATTCAAAACTTAAAAAAATTAGCTTTTTTAATATATAACTAGGGGAAAATTATACATATATACATATATAATATCCATATCCATATCCATATCCATATCCATGTATGTATGTGTGTATGTATGTATGGAATGCTCAGGATCACTCAGGTGGAAAGCATCAGAGGTGGGATCCAAATCCAGGTTCTCTCACTCCAGAGTCAGTGCTCTTTCCACTGAACCACATGAATTCTTTTTGGGGGATGCTCTGTTCCTTCTTTGTTTTTGTCAGTTGAACACTGGGCATTTAATTTGTAAAGCCTGAGGAGGTAAGAACATACTTCTCTTTACATTTCTGGGTTAGCCAACTCTCTGTTATAATAGCTATAATAGGTAGCATTTACGTAGTTCTGTAGGGTTTGCGAAAAGCTATACATGTGTTCTCATTTGAACCTTACAGAAACTCCTTGAGGGAGGTGCTATTACTATCTCTATTTTACAGACAAGGAAACTGAGACTGGCAGAGGTTAAGTGACTTCCCCAGGGTCATATAGCTAGTAAGTGTCTGAGACTGGATTTGAACTCAGGTCTTCCTGACCCCAGATCTGCCCCCAGCTGACACCAGTTAATCTGCTTCTGTGGGTAGAGGGGCTACACATTTTTTGCGTCCACAAGTTTGGCAGTGTCTCCTTGTTAAATAGAATGCACGCTCTGGTTTAGCCAGGTTATCACAAATCCTCTTTAAGCATCTGAAGTAGTCTTGTTTATTCTTCCTGAAGGAACTGGCAACTCTTTCAAATAGGCTAAGTAACTTAAACGTACCCCTTATGTTTGAATACCTCTCTGACTGAGAATCTGTGTCTTAGAAAGGTGCTGTGCTTTCTACAGTTTTTGCATTTTTTTTCCCTTTGGGTCTGTGTCTTCTTTCACGACATGACTAACATGGTAATATGTTTTACATGATTGAACATGTATAACCTATGTTAAATTGCTTACTGTCTCAAGGAAGGGGTGGTGAGGGAGAGAGAAAAAAATTTGGAACTCAAAATTTTTTTAAATGACTGTTAAAAATTATCTTTAAATGTAACTGGGGAAAAATAAATTTTTTAAAAAAGGTTCTGTGGTTGGCTTTGAATTGATGATATCCCTTCTCCATTTTATTGAGCCATGCATGTTGGTTGGCAAGGCTCTTTTCAGGAATCAAAGACACCCACAGCACTGTCTTGGGTTTGGGGCAGGTAATATGTGTGATTTGTTCCAAAGAACTGTCATTTCTGAGATGTGCATTGTGGATAGTGGCTCTTTCTCAGTCCTTCCTTTTCCAAATGGTGGGTACAAGCCTCATCACAGGAGCATGCATGACTGCTTAGCATCAATTATCTGCTGGGGGCCAGTTTCCACTGCACATCAGACAAATTAAGCACCCAGAGTGCATTGGACTGAACTCATTACATAGAGTTAATGATTATTGACTCTTCTCTTCTAAACACTTGCATTTCTTTCTTAGCGTTTTACAGGAAACCAGATAGCAAAGATTTTCAAGGAGAACCCCGATGCCTACTCACAAACTGAGGTTGGTTCAACATCCGTATCTTTTATGGAAAGGCTCTAATGAAAACCCTTCTGTTGTGTTTATCTTTAGAAAAAATGCATGCCAAACATACGCGCTAAAAATAGTCACTTGCAGAAATGAAAATGCTATTTAGTGGCTAATAGCACATCCTCTCTATAACTTGTCTTCATTTCCACAAGCATTGTTAAAGCAGTTACCATTTAGTGCTGGGCTGGGATCTGGGGATACACGGACAAAAAAGGAAACAGCCCCCATCCTCAAAAACTTGACTTTCTATGTTGTGTGGCAAAGTAGACTAGAAAGGGTGTAAAACAGAACAATAATCTTTTGCACTTATGTCCCACTTTCTGATTACAAAGCAGTTTTGTAGACATGATCTCACTCGATTCTAACCATCTGTGGTATAGTTATGGATGTTGTGATCAAGGTCATGGAGCTAGTAAGGAGTAACACTTAAGTATGGCACTTGAACTCTTCCAAATCCAGCAAAGTCCCCTTCACCCATCATAGGTGTTGGCTTGTTGTCCAGAGCAGGCAGTTGTGACAATACCAGGTCTGGAGATCTGGAGTCCTGTTCTTTATATGTTATCATATCATCATAGATGCAGGGCTTGAAGAGACCCTGGAGTATATATAATCTAGGGGTTCTTAACCTGGGCTCCACGGACCCTCTGAAAGGTTCACGGATTGATTTCAGTGAGTCTAAGAACTTGGGTGAGAAAAAAAAATGACCTCTTTATTTTGATATAACCGGTTTCCTTTGTAATCCTATGTATTTTGTTTTATGCATTTAAAAAATTATTCGAAAAAGGCTTCACCTGACCTCCAGAGGGGCCGTGAACAAAAAAGCAAACAGCTTCTGATCTAGTCTAACTTTTTCATTTTAGGGATGAAGAAACTGAGGACCAGAGAACCCTTTTCTTAGTCACGTAGGTAGTAAGTGGCAGAGCACAGAGTCACATCTAGGTCATCTCCAAATTCAGCCATCTTCCCAATGTACCATCTCTTCATTGATGTTACTTATTCTTGTGAATGGCCCATCAATGCCCATCATGAGGCAGTTAGGTGGTGCAGTAAATACAGTGCTGCTTCTGGAGTCAGGAAGGACTTGAGTTCAGATGTGGCTTCAGATACTCACTAGCTGTTTCACCCTGAACAAGTCAATCAGCCTCTGTTAGTTACCTCAGCTGTAAAATGGGGATAATATTAGCACTAGTTCCTAGGATTCTTGAAAGGACCAAATGAGGAAATATTTGTAAAGCAAATTTGCATGGCACATAGAAGGCACTTAATAAATTTTTCCCTTTCCTTTTCTTTCCTTTCTTTTCCTTCCCACTGGATAGGGCCATCTCGGTTAGCTCTTCATTGGAAACCTTTAAAGAAACTACACCTTGGGGCAGCTAGGTGGCACAGTGAACAGAGCACAGGCCCTGGAGTCAGGAGGACCTGAGTTCAAATCTGACCTCAGACACTTGACATACTTACTAGCTGTGTGACCTTGGGCAAGTCACAACCCCAGTTGCCCTGCCTTCCCCCTCCAAAAAACCAAAACAAACAAAAAAGAAACTACATCTTGAACCTCCAAAAACCTTATCCAGACCCTTCCTCACTGTGGTGTAGACAAAGCCAGAAGCCCAGCTAAACTGCTAGACCTGCAGTAGCTAAAATCAGGCACTTAAAAGTTGCATATGAATCAGCTCAACACATTTCCTAGTTATTTTGATCTCTAAGTCATAATTATAAAATGATTAGCTCATTTCAAACCAAAGTGCCTTTTTAATCTTCAAAATTAACATAGAGTTTATTATTTAACTATTCAGGATGACAGACTGCTCTTCGGAATTAGTTGGTAACTTGTGCTTTGGGAAAAGGTGTCAAACCTTCTAAATTCTGTGTCTAGAGCTGAGGTGGGCTTTGTAGGGAGTAAAGGAAATGAATACTACTGTCTGTCACAAATCTGAGCATTCTTATAGGACCATATAGCATAGAAAGAACGTGATTACACTAGCATTTGAAATAAAGGTGTGTGTGTGTGTGTGTGTGTGTGTGTGTGTGTGTGTGTGTGTGTGTGTGTTATTTCTTTAGAAATTCCACAGAATTGATAGTGTGGGTTTTGTCTCAATCAGAATTTGTTAAGTACTTGTTTGGTTCCAGTCTCTGTCCTAATCCCTGGGAATACAAGGAAAACAAACAAACAAATATAAGTTCCTGCTCTCAAGAAGTTTACATTCTAATGCGGAGGCAACATGTGGATTGATTAGTATAGACAGGACAGATCTCGAACAGATGGAAGGTGGTCTCAGAGGGAAGGTGCTAGCTGTGGAGCCTAGGAAAAGCTTCCTACAAGAAGGTGGCTTCTGAGCTGAATCTGGACAGAAGCCAGGAATCTTAAAAGGGTAAGGCAAAGAGAGAGCACCTTCCAGGCATGGGTGGCAGCCTGTGCAAAGGGTTTCCACTGAATTTAGTAGATGTTCATCCTGTGTCCCAAGAAGTCTCTCATTACCAGACTTAAAGGGGGTTGCACACAGAGAAGAGATGTGAACAGGAGAGCCAACAGTCATTGAGAGATGGAACCTGATAGGAAAATCACCATCCGTTTCTCAATAATTTTTTTAATTGAATTTGCCAGCGTGATAAAGTTGGGAAACTGAAGAGATCAGTGCCTTTCCAAGCTTCAAAGACCTCACTAGTTTTCCTCCCAGGACTCCCTTGTCTGCTGTTTGATATGCCTTGAAGCATTCTCATCCACAAGACCAAGGGCAGGCATCACTTGGGCTTTTTGCTAAGGGGTCAAAGGTGGCACTTATTTGAGTAATTTCAAGTCCTTCACATTGGAATGATGTTTATTAAAATGTTCTCTTGCTTAAGGTGAGTGTGGCGATGAGTCACCCTTCATTGTGCTCTTTCTCTTACAGAGAATTGCTTTGGTTAGTAGTTTTGCAGCTTCCCTGTTTCTTGGATCCTATACACCCATTGATTACAGTGATGGTAAGTGAGTCTATTGTCTGTGGGAATGTATGCTTTGTGTTATACTGCATGTGTTAAGTATGTTCTCTGCTTTGTGTGCTCAGACCACATATGTGTTACATATTATGGGTTTGTGTATCCATGTGTCTGATTTTATGAGTGCAAGGATGTCTGCGTAATAGCATGGTGGAGGCCTTGGTAGATTAGGGCAGGCACCAGTAATGTGTAGACTTCTGTAGTTCTTTGTTGTAGTTTATATCTAGTTGATTTGAAAGGATGAGAGTATTTAAATTCATAATCCTCCCATATTTTCAACATACAAGCCAAAGGTTTTTTCAAATGCTAATTTTATGTGAGTGGTTCAGTATCTTACACTATATTCACTGCTACCCACACTGAAGGCTGTACTATGCCCTGATCAGATCACACAGGAAAGAAATATTGCATTCAGTTCTGATGCCTCATTTTAGAAAGGACATTGATAAGGTGGCCAATGGACGTAAGAGGAAAACCAGGATAGAGAAGGGCTTCAAGATCAGGATTGGTTGAAGGAAGTAGAGGTTTTTGGCCCAGAGAGAGAAGACTCAGAGCAGAGATGATGGCTGCATTCAAGTATTTAAAGGCTTGCCATATGAAAGAGGAGGTGTACTTGGTTGGAGACGTGGGCTGCTTCAGAAGGTAGAAGGTTTCTCTTTACTACAGGTCTTTGAGCCAAGGTGGGGTTCACACTTATCTGGGAGGATGTGGAGGGAATTCCTGTGTAGATATATCGTGGGTTGGATGCATTCTGATTTCTCATTCCACTCTGAGACTCTGGGCTTCTGTGTTACATTGGAGACCAGGGAGCTGTCCATCTCTCTAGTTGAACTGTGTTGTGAGTTCATGCTGGAGTCAGGTAGAACAGATCAAACATGAGACAAGCCCCAAATAACTTGCCCTAGAGTCTAACCTGAGCTTCTTCTGGGTAATGCCTGTTTTTAAATCAGTGGGAGGGGAAAGGGCAAGAGAAGGCAAGAAAGAAGACAGAGAAATGTATCCTATACCATCATGTTATTATCATTGATGAGCAAGGTGACCCAGACAGAGTATATTCATCCTTATTCCTAGAAGCTATGACTCAATTAATTTAGCCCAAGACGATGTTGCTTTTTTTAGCTGCCGTATCACACTGATAACTCATATTGAACTTGCACTCCACTAACTACCCCCACCCAGATCTTTTCTTCAGACAACCAGCTATCAAACCATGACTCCCCCATCTTGTATTTGTGAAATTGATTGTTTTGACACTTACTTCTATTACATTTCATCTTTTTAGATTCAACCTATTGTTCTACCCTGTCAAAATCTTTCTGGATCTTTATTCTGTCATCAAGTGCATTAGCTATCCCTCCCTGCTTTACATCATTTGTAAATCTGATAAGCATGCCTTCTATCCCTTTAGCTGCTAAATCATTGTTTAAAATGCTAAGCAGCACAGGGTCAATCCTGGACCTCATGCACTGTGCAGGAGACCTCCTTCCAAGCTGATGTTCCAACATTAATGACTGTTTCTTAAATCTGAACAGTCGGCTAGTTCTGCACCCACCTAACTATCCTATTTATCGAGTGCTCCATCTTTTCCAGAATAATAGCATGAGATGCTTTATCAAATGCTTTGCCAAAATCTGGGGAAAGTCTTAGCATGCCTCTGACAGATCGGTTTATTAACCTTGTCAAAAAAGGGAAATCAGCTTTGTCTGGCATGACCTTTTCTTGTTAAAACTATGTTTGCCCATTGTGATCATTATTTCATTTTCTAGTTGTTCATTAAGCATTTTCGAATTTTGCCAGGAATCAAAGTCAAGTTTGCTGTCAGATCTGAGGAGGCAGGGGCTTTGTCTTATCTAAGCTTTTTTATCTCTCCCATGTCTGACACAGTGCTTTGAACAGAATTGGTGCTTAATAAATGTTTGTTGAATTGAATGTACTTGTACATGCTATAAATTACTAACCAGCAGTGATGGGGGAAAGTCTACTAAACATCTGCTATGTGCAAGGCTCTGTGAGAGGTGTTGGTGGCTAGACGAAAGGTGTAAAAGATAATTTCTTCCTTAAAAAGGCTTCTAGTCTAGTTGAGGTGCTTCCAATCTTGTATGCTGTACTAGCTGCTTTCTCAGTTGGCTCTATCCAGGCAGCCAGGTGGCACAGTGGATGGATAGAGTGCTGGGTCTGGACTCAGGAAGAGCAGAGTTCAAATTCAACCACAGGCACTAACGTCTGCCTCAGTGTGCTCAACTGTAAGTGGAGATAATAACAACACTTACCTCACAGGAATGCTGTGAGATTCAAAAGAGATAATATTTGTAAAATGCATAGCACAGCATCTGGCACACAGTAGGTACAATACAATGCTTATTCCCTCTCTTGCTCTCTCAATGTGCCCAGTGGCTCTTCAGATATAGGAGACAATTATTCATGTATTTGTTCATTCAATAGATATTTGTTCACTATTTATTATTATGCACAAGCCACCATTCTAGACACAGCAAGGGCTACAGCGATAAAACCTCCCTTGAGGAGATGACAGTTGAGTGTGGGAGATGTGCCATACAACTATAATGCAAGTCAGTCTGTATCCTAAGTGTGATAGGAGTTTAGAAGTAATCAAGAAAGGCTTCATGGAGAAGTTTGCATTTGAATGGGACTTGAAGAATGGGTTGGACTTGGAAAGATGGGGGATGAGAGGCAAGGGGCATTTCAGGAAGAGGGAACAAGCATAAGGAAAGTATAAATAAAATATATTTGTAAAATAGTGAATTATTCTGAGGGTTTGGGGGAATCCAGGAGGTACATTTTGGGGGCTTTGAGGAGATCTCTAACTTTGTTTGCTTTAGCATTGCTGAGACTTATGAACGATTTTTCATAAATATACCACATGTGTGGTATATTTGCTGTATGTAAGTATGTATGTGTGTGTGTATGGTTCCCTTGGCCTATCACTGATCCTGCCTTGTAAAATCTCAGTGCTGGGTGATTCTCATCATTGACTTCCTGCATTTCTAATCATGTGCTGCTAAACAGAACTACAAGAAGTTAAAAAATTATGTGTGTATACACACTATGTGTGTGCAAATGCACTTGTGTAAGCACATACTTACATATATATGTATGTACGTATATATCCCTTCCCTGGAGGAGGATCAATATTGTTAACTTTGTACTTAAGCTCTACCTGTCTGCTCCTATTACTTTCATTGGCTTGGTTCAAACAGACTAACCTTCTGGGGTTTCTGTGGATACCTGATCATGTAGAGATTCTGGCTCCAACTTTTTTCTGACTTGTTCTCTCAACGCTCCCCATCATACACTCAACATTCCAGCCAAACTGACGTGTTTATTGCTCCCTTACACAGCATTCTCTGTGCTTTTGCATAGGGTGGCTCTCATGCCCAGAATGCTCTCCTCCTTCTCCACCATCTCTACAAGTCCCTAATCTCCTTCCAGGTTTGGCTCAAGCACCACCCCGTCTCATTTTTCTATTTTTACTGGACAAGTATGGTTTGCAACTTCTGCCGTTGGTGGATCCATTCTGGGCTTCAAGCAATTTTAGAAAATAAATACCCAAATTAACAGGGTAATAGAGAATTTAAACAACCTGATTTCAGAGAAAGATATTGAATAAGCCATAAATGAACTTCCACAGTGGAAGGGAACCCTCCAGGATCAGATAGACTCAAAGAATTCTACCAAGCATTCTAAGAATAATTAATTCCAATATTAACATAAATTATTTGCAAAAATAGTAAAAAAAAAAGGTATCCTACCAAATTCCTTCTATGACACAGATACGGTTGAGATATATAGACCAGGAAGAATCAAGACAGAAAAAGAAAGCTTTAGACTAATATCTCTAATGAACACAGATGCATATTAAAAAAAATTAGCAAAGAGGCTCAAACAACATGTCACGAAGATTATATACTATGTATGACCAGATTGAATTTATATCCTAGGAATACAGGGTTGATTTAATATTAGAAAAACTATAAAATTAATTAACCATGTTATACAGCTGGTTGGTGCAATGGATAGAGTGCTGGATCTGGATTTAGGAAAACCTGAGCCTGAGTTCAAATCCTATCCAGACACTTTCTAGCTTTGTGACCATAGGCAAGCCGCTTAACTTCTGTCTGCCTCAGTTTTATCATATGTAAGGTGGGGAATAATAATAGCATCTGCCCCTTGGGGTTGTCGTTAGAATAAAATTAGATAATATTTGTAAAGTGGTTTGCAAACCTTAAAGCACTACGTAAATGCCAGTTATCATCATTATCATATTAATAATAAAATAAAACAAAATCATATGTTTAAAACATTGTATAAATGCAGTCAAAGTCCTTGGGCAGCTAGGTGGTGCAGTGGTTAGAATGCCAGGCCTGGGGTCAGGAAGACTTGTCTTCCTGAGTTCAAATCTGGCTTCAGACGCTTACTAGCTATGTTACCCTGGGCAAGTCACTTAACCCTACTTGCCTCAGTTTCCTCATCTGTAAAATGAGCTGGAGAAGGAAATGGCAAGCCACTCCAATAGCTTTGCCAAGAAAATCCCAAATGGGGTCATGAAGAGTCAGACACGACTGAAAAATGACTGATC
The DNA here is from genome assembly GCF_011100635.1 of Trichosurus vulpecula. Classification (NCBI taxonomy): domain Eukaryota; kingdom Metazoa; phylum Chordata; class Mammalia; order Diprotodontia; family Phalangeridae; genus Trichosurus; species Trichosurus vulpecula. The sequence continues at coordinate 139,994,723 of NC_050581.1, read as the reverse complement.
TCTCTTGGTGGAAGGAGTTTCCAAGATTGGGATTCTCTTTATTGATGAAATCACAGCTCTTTAAAAAAAAAAAAAGAAAAGAAAGGAACTATGACTGAACAATAACATTGTTTCCTTGGAACCTGAGGCCCAGACAGGTTAAATAGCTTACCCCCAGTCATGGGGGTGGCTCTTGGATTTGAACTTAGGGCTTTGGATTCCAGATTCAGCACTCTGGTCTCTGTAGTGTGCAGGGCTGAACTCCCAACTCTGGTGCTTACTAGGTATGTGGTTGCGGGCTGTTCTTATATCTGGACTGTCTATTACATAGTGTTGTTTTGAAACTCAAATGAGGTTAAATAAAGAGCTTTGACACGGTGGTGACATAAATATAAGTTATTATTTTGGTCATTCCAGTTCTCTCTGTGTTTCTCTATTAATGCTCCTCAGAGGACTTCAAGATAAGTCTCTAAAAGGTTCCTTCTCCTTTCGAGAAAGGTGGTATTCTTTTATCTTTGTTTTATCACTTTATTTCAGACAGTCTTGTTGGGTAATAAGCCAAAAATTAATTTCAATTTTCCTGTGACTGCTCTTTCATTTAAAAGGCTGTGCTGTTGTAAATTGAATTGGGCCTGATTTATTTTGACTTCAGAGTACTCAGAGATAGCTTGGATTAAGTTATATGCGATATCAAAGAACAGCATCTGGAATAGCAGTTATATTATTTCTGTGGCAGAGGAAAAAGAAGCCAAAAAGGTGTCTGGTTTCCATTTTGAGCCATCAGAGTCACAGCTTGCCATTAGCCTCAAATCTGCTAAGTTCAATCTTTCCCTCTTATTGCCTATCTGAGATCTATCTTCATTTTGGTGGAACTTCCTATTCTGGGAGTGCGTCTGCTGTGTTTATAGGGAAATAGGATGGCTCTGATTGCAACGTACAAAGAAATAGAAACAATTATCTACATAACTCAGGCTAAATTCCCTCCATCCCACATTTTTTCTCAATTAAAAAAATTCTTTTTGCCCAACATTATTAATTTTCTTGATGTTACATTTTCCATTGTTAACTATAGCAATGATAATAATGCTAACAATAAACTCTTTTTTTAATAATACACAAGAACCCTAAGAGATTAGTGATGTAAATATTCTATCTCCCAATTTTGCAGTTGAAGGAACTGAAGCTTGTAGAGATAAAATAGTTGATACAGGATCACATAGAAACATATAACTAATGAGTCTGGAACAAAGACACAAACCCAAGTCTCAATGAACTCCAATTATGGGGCTCCTTCTACCACACTGCATTACTTCTCCATTAAATATAGCACATCTGATTCAATCAGCACTCAAGGCAGATATCTACCTTTATCTTATTTCTTATTGTATTTTTAATATTGTACAAGTAGGTAGAAGGCAGAAGCAATCTGTCAAGTCTTCCTATCATTCTCCAGTCTCATTGTGGAAATGCTTTGGGCTCCTAATACCTCAGTATGTTTTATATTCAAAATATGTAATATTTATAATATTGTATTACAATGTTCCACATTTATTATGGGAAGAAATGGTGCTGATCTTTCAGAAGACAAAGAGTAGCTGGGCTTGACCACAAACATCAAGAAGACATTCATGCTGGAAAGAATACAATTTTTAAGGCAATTAAGAACTGATTTTTAAAAAAATAATAAATGTATTTCTACATGTATATGTATGTATGTATACATAGATACATAGACATATATGCAAATGTTATTTTTTAGTTATTTATACACACACTCACACACACACACACATACACACACAAACAAAACAGAAAAGATCCTGGAGGTTCGTTTCACAAAAAAACCCAGAAAGGTAACTGTTAAAATATCAGCAAAGAGTCCGTCTTTCAGCCAGCTAGTGCTTATTAAGTCCTTAGAGTGCACCAGGTACTATGCTAAGTGCTAGGGATACAAAGAAAGGCAAAAAATAACCCCTACCCTCAAGAAGGGTACAACTAGGTCCTAATTAGTGAGAATAATGAGTCCCCTGAAGTGGTCTCATTATTTGAATTCCCACTGCATAGTTCCATTGGGCTGGAACCAATTACCATATTTTACATAATGATAACTTTGAATAGTGTGAATTCAAATACATGGGACCACTTCAGAGGATTCATTATTCTCTAATAGGAACCTGGCAGTACATTCCAGTGGGGGAGACAACATGTAAATAACTAGGTATGTGGAAGATATGTAGATGAAGGTAATCTGAAAGGCCTCACACAGAAAGTGGGATTTGAGCTGAGTCTCGAAGGAAGGCAGGGAAATGAAGAAGAGATGAGGGGGCAGAAAGTTCCAGGCATGGGAGACAGACCAGGTATGAAGATGGAGTATCCAGCCGTTGGAAGGACTTTAAATAGGCCAGTGTAGCTCTATTGTAGAGTGTGTGGAGAGAAGTAAGATGAAAGGTTGGAAAAGTAGGAAGGGGCCATTATGAAGAACTTTAAATGCCAAATAGAAGACTATATATTTGAATTTAGGGCAATAGGGAGCTTCTCAGCTGGAGCCTGAGGGTGGTGGCATGGCCAATCTTATGCTTTAGGAAAACCCCTTTTTGATGGTGTTTTGGAATGGGGAGAGATTTGAGTCTGGGAGACCAATTAAAAAGGTTGTCGCAAGAGCACAGGCAAGAGGGAAAGAAGGCCTGAACATAGATGGTAGCCGTACGTATGAGTGGAAAGATGTTGATGTGCTCTCGGGAGGTTGGGAAATGTAGAAGTGATAAGAATTGGCAACAGACTGGATAAGTGGAGTGAGTTGGATTGAAGAGTCAAGGATGACAAGCTATGCACCTGGGTGACTCCAAGGGTTGTTTCTTTGGTAGTGATATGACAATTTGGAGTTAGGGACATTTGGGGAGGAAAGATAATGAGTTTCTGTTTGGGCATGTTGAGTTTTAAATACGTGTGGGACATCCAATTTGAGATGTCCGAGAGGCAATTGGAGATGCATTTCTGTATTTCAGCAGAGAGATTAGAGCTGGATATGTGGCTATAAGAATCATCTGAGTAGGGAAGATAATTGAACCCAGAGGAGCTTATGAGATCACTATTTGCTCTAGTGGACCACATCCTCGTAGTATTTTAACTGACTGAGGGGTATAGAAAATATAAAATCTTTCTGTGGATACCATTAGTTGATTGGAAGAAGAATGATGATTTGATAGGGAAAATATACCTTTAAAGTTTCTTTTTAAACTAGGTGACAATGCATGTGTTAAACTATAGAGGATGCTGTGGCAGATGGAAATTCAAAGATAACTTTGGTTAGTGATCTTGTGAGTAGAAACTTCAAATGAGTCATCAACTAGAGGGACAGGCTGCCTTAAGCTGTGTACTAGAGTGGTAGAAAAAGTCCTGAACAGAATCAAAAGAATATGGAGACCCTAGAGATTTCTAAGGTCTCCAACAGCTGTTTCCAGATTTCACTGTTCTAATTGCACCAAACCCCAGAAAATTACCAAGTCTTTTTAGTGAATTCCATACTTATTCGAAAGTATTTGGCTTAACTAACCATTTTGATAAAAATAAAGTTGATTTAAAAACACACGTTTCCTGCATTGAGAAATAAAGTTGGATAGCAGCCCATTAAGTTCATCAGAATATTTTTCTTGAAGAAGAACCAATGTTTGATAATGAGTCAGTCCTAGAATTAGAAGGAAAAGAGCAAGCTGGGCAGATAGGTGGTGCAGTGGACAGAGCACTGGGCCTGGAGTCAGGAAATCCTGAGTTCAAATCTGACCTCAGACACTTACTAGGTGTGTGATCCTGGGCAAGTCACTTAACTCTGTTTGCCTTAGTTTCCTCATCTGTAAAATAAGCTGCAGAAAGAAATGGCAAACCACTTCAGTGTTTTTGCCAAGAAATCCCCGATGGGGTCAGGACAAGTCAGATACGAATGAACAAAAAAAAAATAGGCAGTCGTAACATTTGGGAAATCGTATAGCACTCTCAATGATTCCAAAGTGCTCCCTTATTCAAAAGTCCATCTTTTTAACTTTGATATTCTCTTGGTAATCACTGTAATCTCAGAAGAATCAAAGTTGCAGGCACCCCCAAAGATAATAGAAAGAGGCACGCTGAGTGGAAGTAGGTTGTGACATATTGCTGTTGCTAACATATTTCAGGGGTGCCATAAAGGGGCTTATCAAGATCATGTATGACCAGAAAAGGAAGTGGGCAGGTCATATTGCAAGGGAGCTGCAAATGGACAACTCAAGCATGGCCTTCCTACTAAGTCATATTAACAATAACAACAACACAACAAAACCAGAAGGCTCCATGGGGGGTTGACAGAAAGACGTAATCTGCTGCTGGCACCCTCTTGTCAGATGCATGGGCTTTTGTCTTATCTTGTTCCCATTCCGTTTTGCTGATGCTTTCAAACCATACTGCCTACCTCTTTCTCATCTGCCTCCCACTGGAACTTGAATTCTGCTCCTGGGACCCTGGGCAGTGAGCTTTATCTTCTCCTGCCTGGAACCAGGCCACCATACACAGTTCCTCATCATGTCCGAATGATACCACTGCATATATATTTCCGCTGCTGCTTTCTGTCTCTCCTTTCTGTGTTGTCTCTCTCCATTATTAGGTAAGCTCCTTGAGGTCAGGGACCATCTTGCTTGCTTATGCTTGTATCCCCAGGCCTTAGCCACAGAACCTAGCATCTGGTAAGTGTTTTATAGATGCCTTTTTCATTCATTAGTTCATTCACGTACCCATTGATTCATTCAGCAATACTACTCATACCACTAACATTGAAATATTGAAATAATGAAATATCATAACCTCAGGTGCTAATTTTTCAGTGTTATAAAACATTTACTCCTGTATAGAGATTATTCATTCTATCCTTCCACCTAACATTTAAATAATGCACTGAGTTTCAAGCTTATGAGATTGTAACACAACCAGGTATGCCAGGGAGGGGCGTGGAAATAGGTGCGAGCCAGCGAGTAAGTGGAATAATGTGGACCATTCTCATTAGATTTCTGTTTCTCTTGCTTATTACTGTGTGGAATGAGTGCCTGGGAGGCTCACGCAGGATTTCATTAGGTGTGGTATGTGAATGTTTTATGAGGCAGTGCTTGACACTTTGCTGATTGTTCCTACTCAGCCGCAGCTTAGGAGGTCAAGCATCGGGGGGGCAGGAGAGAGGGGGGCCAGTGCTGCTATCAGCCTTTCCAGGAGCAGGCCCAGAAATAGGCTAATGCTTATTTTCTTACCTGAGATAATTACCAGTTCTATATCCTGGAAGTGTCAGCTGACATCCTTGCAAGAAGATGCAAAAAAAGGCTTAAGGAATGTATCTTTTCCTGGTTATTAGAGAGCATCAAGGGGTCTTCGACAGGAAGTAAGGAATAATACAAGAAGGAAACAAAAAACAACAACAAAACAAAAAATCCTAAGAACCAATCTCAAGAGGTTTATGAATAGGGTGGAAGAGAAAGAAAAGAAGAATTATTGTGGACCAACAGTTACGTAACAGGCAAGAGGCAGAATTTTATAGTGGAAGGAACAGTGATCTTAGAGTCACAAGGTTTGGGTTCAAATCTCTTCTTTGGTTGTCTTCTACTTGTGTAAACTGGATTTAGTGTTTGCTATGTTGATCATAAAACCTAATGGAATCTTAGGGTGCGTTAAGAGATCTATTATGTCAAGGAATAGTGAGGGGATTGTTCCCCTGATCTATTCCCTGGTCAGATCACATCTGGAGCATTATATTCAGTTCTGGCACTGACTTTTAGGAAGAACACTGATAAACTGACAGCATCTAATGCAGAGCAGTCAGGATGGTGAAGGAACTGGAAATCAAGTCATTTGAGGATTGATTGGAAGAACTGGCAATGTTATGCATGGCAAAAAGAAATCTTATGGGGGCACATGATAACTGTCTTTAATTATTAGAAGGCTGTTACTTGAGACAAGTATTAGATTTTTTTCCCCCTTCTGTTTGGCAAGAGATGGTGGAACTAAAAGCAATGGATAGAAATTGCAATGAGGCAATTTTAGCCTGAAAATAGAGTTATCCAAAAATGGAATGAGATGCTACAGATGATGATAGATTCCTCTGCACTGGAGGTTTTCAAGTTAAGGCTGGAGGATCGCCTGCTAGGAATGTTGTAAAAGGCATTCCTTATTCTTTAAATGTTTGATATCATTAATTTGTAAAACAATCTGGACCAGGTTAACTTTTCTTTAAAATTTCATTTATAATCTGCCTGATTTTCTTAGATAAGGTTGTTTGGATTCTTTGTTTCCTCTTTTGTTTTTACAGATTACATTTCTGTAAAAATCTATTCTATTTAAGTTTTCAATTTTGTTGGTCCATGGTTGCATATAGTAGGTTCTGATCATTTTTATTTAGTTCTTTATTCATTGTGAATTCCCTTCTCTCATTTTGATTTTGATTTGGTTTTCCTCTTTTAAAAAATCAAGTTAGCTAATTTATTGAGTTGATTAATATATTTTTAAAAATCAATTCTTTTTAAAACAATCAATAATTTTCTTATCAGTTTTGTTTAGCTCTTCCTTGACTTTCAAATTTTCTACTTTTGTGTATATTCAGATGTTATTCATTTTTTAAAGTTCTAGTTTTCTTTTTAAGTTACATGCTTAATTCATTGGTCTCTCTCTCTCTCCCTAATATAGTGTTAAAATTTTTAGAAATCCTTCGTGGATTTTCTTAGTTGCAACTCACAAATTTTGGTATGTTATCTAATTGTTAACTATGTCTTTAATATAATTATTGTTTCTATCTTTTTTATTTACTCATGATTTAGGATTAGTTTGACTAGTCTTCTTTTAATTCAATGTCCTTTTTCTATATTTCTTATTGGTAATACTTTTTACTGTGTTATGGTCTTTAAAGGATATATTTAATATGTCTAATTTTTTGCATTTGTTTATGAATTCTTTTTGTCTTATGATCATTTTTTCATGATGCCATTTAAAAAAAGATTTTTGTTCTCTGGGACAAGAATTGCATTTCCACTTGTTTACAGTACTGGTAAAGTACAATGTTATTCCCTTCTCTCTGCACACATTCTAGTATTCAGAATGCCCAGATTTACCTGATAGCTTAAATGTTACTTTTAAACTAATACTGCCTTGGCTACACATTTGAGTCCTTCAATTTTTGGAAAGCTGTGTGGAATGCAACCAATCAGATGTTTGGCATCAAAGATTGTGTTGGTGGGGTTCATTGGAACTTGATTCTTTTTAGCATCACCAATTAAATGTTCTGTGTCAGTGAAGGAGACGTAGCTTGGGGTGGTCCTGTTTCCTTTGTCATTAGCAGTGATCTCCCCTTTCCCATGTTGGAAGACTCCCACGCAGGAGTAAGTGGTACCAGGATCAATGCCAACTGTGAGTTCCTTTGATGTGGTTGCTAGGGTGTTAGGGGTCATAGCTAACTTTTGTGGCTACTGCTGTGCAGAGTAGACCCTCTTATGATCATTGTTAAAAGTTTCCCTGTAATGCAGAAAAAATACACTTCTTGAGATTCCTATTCATAATTATCAAAGATCTCCTTTACCTAGTTTTCCTAAAACTCTGTTCAGATCCTTAACTTCTTTCTTGTTTATCTTTTGGTTAAGTTATCTTATATTTCAAATATTTAATAATCTGTAATCATTTCTTACTTTCTTGGTCTTCTTTTAATTCAATCAGCTTTTCCTTAAGTATTTATATACTATGCCAGTTGGTGCATATAGATTTAATTTTGCTGTTGTTTTATTCTCTGTGGTGCCTTTAAGCAAAATGTTGTTTTCCTGCTTTTTTCTCCCATCCATATGTATTTTTACCATTGACTAATCTGAAATCATCATTTCTACTCCTACTTTTTTGGATTTAGGTGAGGCAAAATACTCTAATCCAATTCCTTTTAGCTCCACATGAATCTTTGTACTTTCCAGTATATTTCTAATATATAGCAAATTGTTGTTTGCTTTCTATTACATTGCGCCATCCTCCTCCATTTCATTTATGAATCCATCCTATTCCCACTCATAGTTATGATTATTTAGGGAAATCAGTACTTGGCATCTGCAGTTTATTTGACTTAGAGCAGTCTGATCATAGTTTTCTCCTTTCTGTCCCCCCTAGGCATGACCCAAATCATTGAATCTTGCCCTCCCTCCTTCCTTTTTTTGTAATCAGCTTTCAGTAGCCGTAGTTTCTTTTTCTTGAAACAAACTTATTCTACCCTTCACTTTGGAAATTCCCTTCCTCCCTTTCTCCATTATTGTTCAGTCCTTTGATCAATTTAATATGTTTCTACTACATTTCCCCCCTCTGCCTGTTCAGATAAAGGTGAAGTTTGTGATATTCCCTCTTTTCTCCACCTCTGCCTTTGTTTTTGTATGATCTTCACCTGTGGCACCTTCATTTTAAGAAGGATTAAGTCTATGACTGCTTGTCCCAACATCCATGAAGGTGACTGAAGCAGGCTTTGTAGAACACTTAGAAGTTGGTCAGACATTGAAGATGCCAAGGGGATCCACTGCATCCCATGCCATTGCCAGTCATCTTGCCTTTTGTCTTGCCATTGGACTTGGATGATTCTGGAAGAAAGCAAGGTTGATGACTTTGTGCAGCTCTGCTTCACTTAAATTCAATTAACATGCAAGTCAAGACGTCACCTCACGATGTCATTGCTCCTCTTTGAAAATGAAGGGGTGAATCTGTCTTGTACTAGGGTACTTCTTCCTGAACATTAGTCCAGAGCCCATCTTCCTTTGTTTGCTCAATTACCCTAATTCGGAGGTGGGATGCCCAAGGAACAATTGTCTTTTCTCCTGATTTCATTATATAAGCACTAGATATTCATTGTCCAGCTCTTTCAAGCTTCTTCCATTTGCTTACTTTTATAAAGTTTTTATGTTTTTATTTCAAACATTATACTCTAATTTTATCAAAAGGAATGCTTAGAAAATTTCAATCCAGCTTGCATGAGGAATAAAGGACTTGGGAAGATTTATATGTAAAAAGAGGTGACTTAGGAAGGAGGTGCTAAGAGGCACTGATTCTGGACTCAGGACCTGTGCCCAAATTTCACTTCTGCTACTTACTACTTAAGTGACCTTGAACAAATCACTTAATTCTTCTGAGTGTCATTTTCCTCATCTATCAAATGAAGCGGGTGAACTAGAGGGCCTCAGGTTCCTTCCAGCTTGAAATGCCGGATCTTATGAGTTATCTTCAAATATTTGAAGGACTATCATTTAGAAGACGGGGAAGACTTGAATGTAGCTCTGGAATGAATGATAATTGCAAAGCGTTAGACATTTCACCACAGGATAAGGAAGAACTTTCTCACAATTATAGCTGTTTAACAGTAGGTTGTCTTGAGTTAGGCATCTACTTGTCATCACAGGGGTTTTGGAAGAGAGGCTGGACTCTCCTCCAGGAAACTCCTCTACAACTTTCTTGATAGATGGTCAAATATCAGGGAAGTTGTAATGGGATTTTTGCACGGAGTAGCAAATTTGGCTAAATGACCACTAAAATCGATTTCAACTCTGAGGTTCTGTGACATTGGGATAATTCCTCTGGGGAGAGACTGGAGACGAAGAGAGACTAGTTAGAAGATTCTTACAGTGATCCTTATGTAAGACGACAAAGACTTTGACTTATGATTCTGGTGATGGGAATGGCAAGGAAGGTGTCAATGTCATAACTGATATAGTTCGGTGACTTATTAAATATGAGAGTGATGTTTATGCTGTGTGACTTTGGGCAAGTTATTTAAAGTCCCTGCACTTCTATTTTCTCATAGACAAAGTGAAATGTTTAGACTAAATGGCTTCTCAGGCCCCTTCCAGGTCTAGATTGATGATCCTATCATTATATAGAATGATGGTCTCAGGACTTTGAGTCTGTGACTAGAAGAATTCTAGACCTATTAACCAAAAGAAAGGAGCATAGAAGATAAAGGAAGCTTGATGGTAGAGAGGCAGGAGGAAAGTGAGTTTAGTTCTGAGCGTGTTGAATTTGCTGAGGCAGTGGGACATACAAGTAGAACTGTCCAGCATGTTAATTAATATAATTCTGGAACTCAGGAGACATGTGAGGGCTAAAGATGAAGTCATTGGAGTCTCAACCTGGAGACTATAGATGTAACAATAGAAATGGATGATACATGGACTCATTGTACTTTTCAAACATAGAATTATGGTTTTTTTTAAAATTCAATGAGATCTTAGATTCATCTAGCCTTTCTAGCATCTTCTTTTTACAGATGAGGAAGCTGAGACCTAGGGGTGAGGTTACATAGGAATGGTCACATAGCTAGAATTCAGGTCTTCTAAATGGTTCTTTTGTTCCCCATTGCTGGTAGGATGAAATACACACTCCATAACCTCCACAAGCTTACTCCAACCTACTTTCCCAATCTGCTCTCATACATTCTGTGTTTATGTTTAACAAAGCTAGTCTTTACGCTATTCCTTGAACTCTACAAATCACCTGTGTGCATTCACACAGGCAGGTCTCCTGTGCCTGGAATGTACTTCTTCCTTATCACACTGCCTTGTTTTACTTACTGCCTCCATTTAGCCACCACTTCCTCAATGAGGCCTTCCTACCTTGATCTCTCCAGATGGAAATGTTTGCCCTTTCTACAGACTTTTCTAGAATACTTTCTATGGCTCTCTTTTGCTCTTATCATTCCTCTTTTTGTATCATATTTTTGTTCAGCTGTGTCTGACTCTCTGTGACCTCATATTGAGCCTTTCTTGGCAAAGATACTGGAATGGTTTGTCATTTCCTTCTCCAGCTTTTTTTTAAGCAGATGAGGAACTGAGGCAAACAGGGTTAAGTGACTTGCCCAGGGTCATACACCTAGTAAGTATCTGAGACTGGGTTTGAACTCATGAAGATGAGTCTTTCTGATGCCATGCCTAGAGCTCTATCCACTTTGCCACCTAGCTGCCCTATATTATCCTTACCTGCATGTATGTCATATAGCCCCCAGTATGAAGCAGCCAGATGGTGTAGAGAGTAAAGTGTTGAATCTGGAGTCAGGAAGACATGAATTCAAATCTGACCTCATCCATTTATTTATCCCCATTTTGATGTGGAGGAAACTGAAGCAGACAGAGGTTTAGTGATTTGTCCATTGTTACACAGCTACTGAATATCTGAGGCTGGATTTGAACTCAGATCTTCCTGAAGTCAAGTCTGGCACTCTAACTATTGTGTCACCCAGCTGCCTAAACAGGATGGACTTTCCAAGTTGCTAATGCTCTCCCAGACCCCCTAAGCCTTCCCCTTTGAAATAATGAAAGGTATTTTTTTTTCAATTAGGCTTTACACATATTGATTGTTCCTCCAATCCAGAAGCTGAGTCTTTGCTCAGAATCAGGTCTTTTAAAGGGTCACAAACACAAAATCCTATACAGGCTGATTTCTCTCCCTGATCTCAGTTTCAGGCCTGGGATATAACTGCTTGGTGTGCGCTGTTCACTAGTATAGTCCATCTAATGATGGCTGCTTTAGCCATCGCTGCATTCCTGCATTCATATAGGAGATACATTCATGTCTATTGATTTTTGTGAGTATTCTATATGTGTGCTTTGATTAGAGGTTCCTTTTCGTTTAGAGAAACATAAAGGACTTTGGAATAGAAAGCAATTATATAAAGTAAGAAAGTAAATTAACTGAATTTAATGTCAGGAATGTATTTCCTAGACTTCCAGCCAAATGACTACAAAGGTATTTATCCTTGGATGTAAATGAAGATTGAACAAAAATTTCTGCTTTTATTGTTCCTGTGCTTTCTTTTCCTTCCTCTTCTCTCCCCTATCCCTAATACTTTATCTTGGCTTTTTTTAAAACTCTTTTATGTTTAGTCATACCCAGGGTTGGCCATAGGTAAACTTGTGATGTGGGCATATTTGCTTCTCTTTGCCACCTGTTTCCTGCCCTTGCCTTCAATTGCCTTAGGGCCTAGGGCTGCCTGAATCCTCCCTACCCTTCACACCCCTTCCCCTCATCAAATCTTTCTCATTCTTTGTCCAACTCTATCAGGGTCTTTCTCCATGTTCCACTGACAATTGATATTAAGGAGTTACCGAGGAGGGCACAGCATAGCTCATGGATTCTCCCATCTCCACCCTCTGTTGCCCCGTTCTGGGTCCCTTAGTGAGTTATCTCAGATTCTATTATTTTATGGGTGAGGATCTTTTCTAAGCCATGACTCTTGAAGTCCCGGTAATGTGTTACTTTTTATCGGTCATTTGACACACTTTGTCATGAAAAGTGCATTCTAAATAAACAGCAATGTAAATAAGCTACATCTAACAATCCCAAACCCCTTCCCCATGCACCCCTTTTCCCCTTCTCTGAAGCTTTCTCGGTCAGGCCTCTTGGCTAAGCTTTTAAGCCAATATCTATAAAACTCTCCCGTCATCAGCCAGGCTCTAACAGAAGGCTGAATGACCTAAGTTAAAATCAATTCTGCCATTTTAGTCAGTCAACAAGCATCGTTTAAGTGCCTGCTATATGCCAAACGCTGGGCTAAGTGCTGGGGATATAAATAAAGGTGCCCACAGCTTAATGAGGGGAACAACCCATAAACAATTATGTACGAACAAGACATATATAGGATAAATTGGAGGTAATCAACAGAGGGAAGGTGCTAGCATTAAGGGGGACTTGGAAAAGCTTCCTGTAGAAGGGGAATTTTTCTCTGGGACTTGAACAAAACCAGAGAAACACAGAGAGAAAAATACATACGGGATAGCCAGTGAAAATATCCAGAGTCAGGAGATGAAGTGTTTTGGTCGAGGTGCAGCAAGGAGGCCAGTGATATTGCTTCACAGCATAAGTAGAGGTGAGGGAGGGCTAAGAACCCTGGGAAGGCAGCTGTGAAGGCTTGAATGTCAGAGGATTCCGTATTTCATTTTAGAAGCCATAGGGAACCACTGGAGTTTATTGAATACAGGGATGCCATATCGAACCTGAGCTTTAGGAATATTAATTTTACAGCTGAGTGGAGGTTGGATTGGAGTGGGGACAGACTTGAATCAAGGAGACCAACCAGCAGGCTATAATGTCCAGATGATGAGGAGCTGCACCTCCCCAGAAGGAGCCAGAGGAGAGAAGAAGGCATGTACCAGAGGTGTTGCAAAATAGAATCGATAGGACTTGGCAACGGATTGGATACTAAGGTCATAGAGATAGAGTCAAGGATGACCCCTAGGTTGTTAGTTTGAGCAACTGGGAGGATGGTAGTGCCCTTGACAGTAATAGGAAAGTGGGGGAATGGGGGAGGAGGATTTGGGAGGAAAGATAATGAGTTCAGTTTTGAAATGTTGAGTTAAAGATGTCTATAGGACATCCTGTTTGGGATGACCAGTATGACATCCCGGCTGAAGATGAGAGTCTGGGCTTTAGCAGAGAGGTTAGGGTTGGTTGAGTAGATCTGAGAATCATCAGCATAGAGATGATAATTGAATCTGTGGGAGCTGATGAGATCACCAGATGAAATAGGATAGAGGGAGAAGAGAAGAGGGCCGAGAACGGAAATGCAAGGGGTATTGGTGGTTAGGAGTATGACCTAGACAAACATCCCAGAAAAGAGCCTGAGAAGAACCATTTGATCTCTTCTTATATCTCACCTGCTAGCTTCTCTTCTTAACTCTTTGCTGAATACTACCAAACTGGACTTTAATTTTCTTTTCTTTTACTGTCTCCTCTGAGTGTCTCATTTCAGATGTTTCCTAAATTATGGTCAGAAACACATCATAGTTCTTTTATCTTTGCATGTTCCTTGGCTGAGGTTAATTTCCCCAGGGCTCCATTTCTTTAAGTGCAAGTGGCATTAAAAGTTGTTGTGGTAAGGAAGCTGTATAACCTCACTGGATTAACCCTTCTGTTTTATGAAAAATGACACCTAGTGTGCTGTTTAGACAATTCGGAGATGCTATGACATTTTTACCATTTTACCTAGATATTCAACACAGCCTGCTCTCTCTCTCTGTCTTTCTGTCTCTCTCTGTCTCTGTCTTGCTGTCTCTGTCTGTTTCTGTCTCTCTTTCTCTCTCTCTCCCTCCTCCCCACCTGTCTCTGCATTTCTCTTGTCTCTCTCAGCTTCCTGTAAGAACACTATGGCTTCTAAGTTAGAAAGTTCATTCTGACACTTCGTTGCCAGATGCCTCTTTGCTAGGGGTAGAATCAAATATTAAGCCTTTACTAAGTGCCTACTACGTGCTAGCACTAGCATGGTATTTCTCTAATAAAAATACTATTAGAGGCATTAGGGTGTATGTATGTCAGACAAAAGAGGCAGCTAGATGACTCAGTGGATAGAGTGCTGGGTCTGGGGTCAGAAAGACCTGAATTCAAATCTAACCTCAGACTTTTACTAGCTGTGTGACCATGGGCAATTCATTTAACCTCTGTTTGCCTTAATCCACAGTGAAGGAAATTACAAACCACTTCAGTATCTTTGCCAGAAAAACCAAAACCAAACCCTTGGACTATATGGTCCACAGGTTCATGAAGAGTTGGACACAATTGAACAACATCAAATGAAGGGGCTATGGTATGAAAATTATTAAGTACTAACTATACTGATGTCAAATACGCCTGAAATATAAAATGTGTATCTAGGAGTCCAGAGCAGAGGGGGGAAAGGAGAGGAGAGGAAGGAATTGAGTAAAGATTCCATGATATTCCAAAATAGATGTCATCTCATTAACTCTAGCCATATGTTTACAGAAAGCAAGGACTTGAGAAAACCAAGCACATAGATGGTGATGATTTAAAAGCCTGAAAGGTTATACCTTTTTTTTAAAAATGGGAATAAGAAAGTATAATTTAATATTTCTCAAAGTTCTGATTAAATATGGATTTTTCCACCTGGCATACATTTTAAATCACCATATATTTAAAAATTTCAAACTGTATTATACTTTGAACTGTGTTAACCATTAAATCCTGTATGATTTATGTCCTGGTCCAGACCTATGCTTACTTCATCTAAGAGGAGCAGGGGCATGGCCAACATGCCCCCGCCATAAAAAGGGTACTTATTTCTCACAAGTATTTACTTGCCTTGTTCTGTATGAACCTTCTCTCTTTTCCCCTTCTCCCCCTGTGCCTCCTCACATTCACACTAGAGACTTGGTCTGTAGTCTCCTGCCTACCCCCTAGACCTATTTACTTTCCTGGAATCCTTGCTTTTGACCAGTAAGATCACCAGTTGGCAAGATCATAGGATACTCCATCCCTTCTTGACTTGGACCTTGTGCTTTTTCCCAAGGCTGGCTGATTCTCTCTCTTGGTCTGTAAATCATCTGCTAATCTGGGAAAATGCTGCTGTGCTCACCCCCTCTGCTTTTGTGAGGGAGAGACAAGATGACTTAGCTTCTAAGAGAGTTTTCCCTTCCCTTGACATACGCAGTTGAAAATGGAAATGGGTAATGTCTAGATAGTATATGTTAACCACCTCTGCCAGCAACAGCAACAAAAACTTCTATGAATAGCTCCATTTATAAAGATTCATTGTGTTTTCACATGCATTATCTCATTGAATCTTCACTACACGATCCTCTAAAGTAGGTGAGACAGGCATTATTGTGCCATTTTACAGGTTAGAAAACTAAAGCTCAGGGCAATGAAATGATTTGTTTGCCCAAGAATTCTTGGGTTTCCCAAGAATTTTTGGAGTTTTGTGTAAACATAGCAGAGACATTTCAGTGGTCTTGTGATCTTTGATATGGATTTCTGAAATGTTAGTTGCCATTCTGAAAGGTGGAAGTGGGAAAAGCAGGGAATCTGTGCTGTCAATGGTCAACTTGAAACAAATGAGAGGAAATGCCTCCGTCGTGTGCTATCATCAGTTAACTTTTATTGAGTGTGAGAAATGTACTGGAAGCAGGGAAGCAGTGAGCCTGGGGAAGTCATTACCCTAGGAGGTGACTGAGCCCAGTGCTCTAGCTGGATTAAAAAAATAGATTTAAGTACCAATAATAAATAAGACAGGAGAACCCCAATTCTGGTTTAATGGTGTCATTATTCACCATAGGGACAAGTAAGGAAATGACCCAATTCTGTGGGAAACAAAATGACCCTGGAAATACCAGATCTGTGAGGTTAACTTCTCAACCTGGGAAAGTACTAGGAAAAGAAAAAAATCACAGTATCAGTTTGTAAATAACTTCAGACATCATTATAGTCTTAGTTTGGATGGACCCTTAGAGATCATCTAATGCTCTCATATTACAGATGAGGAAATTGAAGCCTAGAGAGGTCTATGGTTAAGGTAATAAAGTTAGTTAATGGCAGAGCCAGGACTAGAACCCAGGTGTCAATTCCAACCTAGTTGCTTGTTTCTACTATGCCCCACTGCCTTTAAAAGAAGAGTATGAGGCTCTCTGGGAAAATGTAAGTTCCTTGAGGGCAATTACCATTCATTTTATTCCCATTCCATGGACATAATAGTTGCTTACTAAGTGTTCGTTGTGTTGGATTGAATAGAAGGGAGTCCTAAGTAATCACCAGGAGGACTTTATAAACGTGCTCTGCTATTGGAAAGAGGAGAGTCCTGACAAATACATGTAACAACTCTGAATACAGGGTGACCAGCCTGTCATATAGAAGGGCAGTGGAGAGAAAAGGGCAACTAGGATCATAAGGCTTAGAGATAGAAGTACTTTCCAACTGCATTCTAGAATATAATTTTTCTGTCTCTTAGTTGAAAAAGCTAAAACTGCCATTTCTCCCAATGAGTGACCTTAATTGTGGCTTAATTTTCACTAGCCCTCTCTATTTTCACATTACTTTTTAAAATAGAGGTCAGAACCCTTACAATGAGCAATTGTCCAAATTTGTCCAAATTATTTGGGGGACAGATGAGTGTAGTAAGGTGAGTGCTGGACTAGAGTGACAAAAGATCTGGGTTCCAGTGCCAGTTTAGACACCAAGTGTTCTTAAGCAAGTCACTTAACCAGAACTAAGGAGCTTTATATTGGAGAAGAGAATATTTATGGGAAACATGAAAGGCAACATTAGGGCTGTTAGGTGGGGAAAGGAATTAGAGCCAGGGGTTCTTAGCATTTTTTGGTGTGTTTTGGCAGTCTGGTTGAAGCCTATGGACTCCTTTTCAGAACAATGTTTTAAATACATAAAATACATAAGATTACAAAGGAAATCAGTTATGTCAAAACACCATAATCAAAGTATTATTTAAAATTCCACAGACCCGAGGTTGAGAACCCCTGAACTAACTTTTTGGCCCTAGAGACTAGAACTAAATGCAGTGGGTGGAAGTCACAGTGTATGCTAAATGTAAAGAAAATCTTACCAACAATTACAGCTGTCCTAAGGTGGAATGCATTGCCTTGATAAATAATGGGTATCCTCTCACTAGAGGATAGAGATTGGCTAACAATTTGTTATCTCTATGACAGAGGAAATTCGTGTCCCTCCCAACTCAAAGATCCTACAATTCTTTGACAAATCAGATATTGGTACAGGAGAGAGGAAATAGCATGGGCAGGGTGAGAGTGCACACGCATCATCCTGTAGACATGGGCTGAGAGCTGTCCACTGGCATAACTAGCAGCATTGCTTAGGGACATTTTAATGACCAAAATCCACAGCAGCTGTGTAGGTACAGAGAGGTGCAAAGTGAGTTTCCAGTGCAGCAGGAAATTAAAACACAAAAACAAATGGTGCTGTAGCACTGTTGATCGAGGGCATTGGAAATGAACGCAGCGGAGAAGAATCATTTTTGTGTGACCCAGTTGGCTAGGTGGCAGTGAGTTCCTGAAGTCTCACTCTCACGTGCCAGTTACTTGAGATGCATATTAATGAATAATCTTTCCTCTGCCCTCTGGGGAGACGTGAAGGTAATTAACAGAGGATTCTCTGTTAGCCTAAAGGCAGAAAACCAAAGAGCAGGGAACATGGATCAGGTTTACTTCACATTTCTGCAAAAGAAAAGAATTTTAGTTGAAGAATAAAAATGATGGTACTAGCTGCACAAACATTATCCTTTGGCCCTCAAAACAACCTGTGAGGTGGGTATTGCCAACATCGTCATCCTTATTTTACTGATGAGGCAGCTGAAGCTCAGAAGGGTTAAGTGAGTTGTCCAGGGTTATAGAGCATCAAGGAGGAAAGTGGAGTCAGGGAGCGGGGAGAACACTGTGAGTTGATTATAGGTGTTAGCTCAAGACAGTTTGACTAGTCCTGGGTCCTTACTGTGAAGAGAGATTTCTTTAGAGTTAGAGGACATGGGTTTAAACCACTTCTCTGATTTTTACCATCTGTGTGAGACTTCACTGTATAAGGGAAAATAGAACTACTCCTGCTTCAGTGGCCTCCACACTTGGAATGGGGGTGTTACCAGCTTTTTTGTCACACTACTACTCCATAGTCATTGCTCTACACTACTCTACCCCCAAACGGAGATTTTTCTGTACATACACATGTGGAGAAGGAGAACAGTGGAGGAGACAGCTTTGCCCAATAGCACCCAGCCCATCGGCAGACAACAATATGACAATCAGCTGGCTTTTTATTACCCAAGGGGGAAAATAACCCTGGACACAACTTGCACACTGCTTTAGGACATTGATACAATGTCAAAGAAATCAACATCATTTAAATCTCTCTCATTTTTCTCAGTAGTCCCCAATCTAGACAGTGTCCTTATGCCTTTAAACAGAGGGTCCAAACTTCTGTTGCTTTAACTGTCCCCTGCCTGCCTCTGTTTCTCTTTCTTTCACCATTGATAGTTTATAAAGAATGAGTCACACAAACCAAAGCAGTTGTGAACTGGTCACTTCTTTATCTAGCTGGCATTCAAATTAATTAAACGTGAAGTCAAACAAATTTTTAAAATCTAAATTATGGATTTAACACAAAAATTCAAACATACTTGTAAAATTTTAAAAGATTATAATTTATTCCTGGGCACTTCTGGCTTTACTCAAAGGAATATCTTTTTTTTCTGTATATATTTTATTTAATATTTTAGTTTTCAACATTGATTTCCATAAAATTTCGAGTTACAAATTTTCTCCCCGTTTCTACCCTCCCCCCCATTCCAAGATGGCATATATTCTGATTGCCTCATTCCCCAGTCAGCCCTCCCCTATTCCCACCCCCGCATCCCCTTTCCCCTTACTTTCTTGTAGGGCAGTATAGATTTCTATGCCCCATTCCCTATATATGTTGTTTCCCAGCTGCATGTAAAATTAAAAAAAAATTTTTTTAAGCGTCTGCTTTTAAAACTTTGAGTTCCAAATTCTCTCCCCTCTTCCCTTCCCACCCACCCTTCCTAGGAAGGCAAGCAATTCAACACAGATCACACAAGTATCATTATGCAAAACACTTCCACAATGCTCATGTTGTGAAAGGCTAACTTTATTTCCTTCCATCCTATCCTGTCCCCCTTTATTCAGTTTTCTCCCTTGACCATGTCCTTTTCAAAAGTGTTTGCTATTGATTACCTCCTCCCCCTATCTGCCCTCCCTTCTATCATCCCCCTCCCTTTTTTATCCCCTTCCCCTTACTTTCCTGTGGAGTAAGATACCCAATTGAGTGTGTATGTTATTCCTTCCTCAAGTCAAATCCAATGAGAGTAAGATTCATTCATTCCTCCTCACCTGCCCCCTCTTTCCTTCCAACAGAACTGCTTTTCCTTGCCACTTTTATGTGAGATAATTTACCCCATTCTATCTCTCTCTTTCTCCCTCTCTCAAAATATTCATCCCTCACCCCTTAAATTTATTTCATTTTTTTATATATCATCCCTTCATATTCAACTCATCCCGTGCCCTCTGTCTATATTCCCTTCAACTCCCCTAATACTGAGAAATGTCTCCTGAATTACACACATTATCTTTCCATGTAGGAATGTAAACAGAACAGTTCAACTTTAGTAATTCCCTTATGATTTCTCTTTCTTGTTTATATTTTCATGCTTCTCTTGATTCTTGTGTTTGAAAGTCAAATTTTCTATTCAGCTCTGGTCTTTCCATTGAGAACGCTTGAAAGTCCTCTATTTTATTGAAAATCCATATTTTGCCTTAGAGCATTATACTCAGCTTTGCTGGGTAGGTGATTCTTAGTTTTAATCCTAGCTCCATTGACCTCCGGAATATCGTATTCCAAACCCTTTGATCCCTTAATGTAGAAACTGCTAGATCTTGTGTTATTATGATTGTATTTCCACAATATTCAAATTGTTTCTTTCTGGCTGCTTGCAGTATTTTCTCCTTGATCTGGGAGCTCTGGAATTTGGCGACAATATTCCTGGGAGATTTCTTTTTGGGATCTATTTGAGGAGGCGATCGGTGGATTCTTTCAATTTCTATTTTACCCTCTGGTTCTAGAATATCAGGGCAGTTTTCCTTAATAATTTCTTGAAAGATGATGTCTGGGCTCTTTTTTTGATCATGGCTTTCAGGTAGACCAATAATTTTTAAATTATCTCTCCTGGATCTATTTTCCAGGTCAGTGGTTTTTCCAATGAGATATTTCACAGTCTTCCATTTTTTCATTCCTTTGGTTCTGTTTTATAATATCTTGGTTTCTCATAAAGTCATTAGCTTCCACTTGCTCCAGTCTAATTTTTAAGGTGGTATTTTCTTCAGTGGTCTTTTGGACCTCCTTTGCCATTTGGCTAATTCTGCCTTTCAAAGCATTCTTCTCCTCATTGGCTTTTTGGAGCTCTTTTGCCACTTGGGTTAGTCTGTTCTTTAAGGTGTTATTTTCTTCAGTATTTTTTTGGGTCTCTTAGCAAGTCATTGACTTGTTTTTCGTGGTTTTCTTGCATCACTCTCGTTTCTCTTCTCAATTTTTCCTCTACTTCTCTTACTTGTTTTTCCAAATCCTTTTTGAGCTCTTCCATGGCCTGAGCCCAATTCTTAGCTTTCTTGGAGTCTTTTGATGCAGGCTCTTTGACTTTGTTGACTTCTTCTAGCTGTATGTTTTGATCTTCTTTGTCACCAAAAAAGGAATCTAGAATTTGAGTTTGAGTCTGAGTTCGTTTTCACTGCCTGTTCATGTTCCCAGCCAACTACTTGACCCTTGAGCTTTTTGCCAGGATATGACTGCATGTAGAGTAGAGAGCACTTTGTCCCAAGCTTTAGGGTCCAAGCACTGCTGTTTTCAGAGCTACTTCTACTCCACCATCACCCCAGGCTCTGTCACAGTAGCACTCCTCCTTCCCCAAGAACTGCCAACCAGGACCGCAATTCAGATCCAAGCAGGGCACAGCAAGAGAATATGCCTTTGTGCCCACAAAGCGCTCCTTGCATTCCGGCTCTGATCTGCTGCTAGATTCCTCCCACCGTGTGAGCCAGGGACTTGGAAGCAGCTGATGCTGGTGCTCTGGAGGCAGCCTCAGGAGCTTCCTGCTGCTTCTACCACCACCACTGCACGACCTCCTCCAACCCCAGAGCTAGCAGCTGGACTGCTCTGAACTCGATCCCACAGTTTCCCCCTAACCTGTTCTTTGGCGTTTGTGGGTTGAGAAGTCTGGTAACTGCCACAGCTCACTGTTTCATAGCCCCAAGGCCTGTTCTGGCTGGCTGACTCCAGGTCTGGTCTGTCCTGGTACGGCCCATGCTGAGCCGCCCTCCGCTCTCAGCACTGTGTGATAGACCCTTCCCAGTGACCATCCAGGCTCTCCTGGGCTGGAGATCTGTTTCCGTCTGCTATTTCTTAGGTTCTGCAGCTCTAGAATTTGTTCAGAGCCATTTTTATAGGTGTTTGGAGGGATTTGGGAGGGGGGGAGTGCTTAAGCAAGTCCCTGCTTTCCTGCCACCATCTTGGCTCTGCTCCCTCAAAGGAATATCTTAGCCTTGCTAATAGAAGTTTAAACAAGATCCTAATTAATAGGGTTGTTATTGGATAGTATCTTAGTCATATATAACCATGTAAATAAATGAATATAAAAGGTTTTGTATTGAGTGAGTAAAAACAGTCAGTAAGGCTTTGTGAATAGAGGTTCCCTTGAAACCAAGAGGATTTAAGTTCAAGTCCTGACTAACACATACTTGCTGAGTTACCTCTCTCTGCTCTAGGTGACACCTTTGGACTCAAGTTTCAGAGGTGCTGCTAAGCTACATTGGTAGAGGGAGTTTCCTCACTAAGATGTTCCTTCTACCAGTGAAATCACAAATCTGGTCCCTATTCCTATATAAGTCTGAGTGGAGAAAGTCATGCCAATAATTGGGGGTGGTTTTGAGAAGGATTTGGATTAGTTAGAAGGAACTTCCTTGATGTAGCATTGAGAATTGGGCAAATTCCCTGTGCTAGGGTTGGCTGTGGTCAAAATATGTGTTTTAGATTCTTGAAGGTCAGTTATGTATGTTTAGTGAAAAAGAAGCTCAGTCTCAAAGGTCATAACAGTTGTTTGTTCTCTTACATAGCTTAATAAAATGTCATTTTCAAGGCGATTATTTCATATTGTCGTAACTTCACTTCTTAGGTTCTGGGATGAATTTATTGGACATACGTAAAAAATCCTGGTCCCAGCCCTGCCTAGATGCGTGCGCACCTGAGTTAGAGGAGAAACTTGGACCAGTGGTACCCTCAAGTTCAGTACTGGTATGTGTTCAGCCCAATGATAAAAAGCTTATGGATGCGATTTTTCAGTATAGTTGGTAAATGCAGATATGGTTTTAGCTAAGTAGATAAGACATTAAATGAATTTCCTTTAAATTGCCTGTACATGACTGGGTGAAATTCTGAAGAATTCTATAGGAAATGAGGAAAATTAGGGAGAAAACTAAAGAATTGTATTTTCTGAAGTATTACACAATTAATAAAAAAAATATTTAGAGTCTTAGAAGGAAGTAACATTGAGACAAACCTATCCTGCCCACAGCTGCTGGCAAATTGGTCTTCTAAATGTTCAGTCTCTCCCATTCTCCCTTCAAAAACTTTTCCATGGCTCCCCATTGCCTATAAAATTAAATGTTAACTCCTCAGCCTGGCATCAAGACCCTCTACAATAAGGCCATAGCCTACTTTTAAAGCTTCCTTTCCTACTATTTCCCTAGATATACTTTATTATCTCACCTAATAGGTCTTCAGGAAGCTCTACACTAACTGCTTCATTTGGTCTTTTTCCTGCTGTTCCTTCTAGCTGGAGTACCTTCCCTCAGTCTTTGTTGAAAGCCTACCCTTCCTTTAGGGGCCATCTGAAATGCCACCTTCTTCATGAAACTTTTCCTGATTCCTTCCCTTCTCCTTCTCCAACCCTCTTCTTCTGTGATTGTTCCCCATGGTACATTGGACCGCCATAGCAGGTTGTACTTTCATGGTGTCTGTCACATTTTGCCTTGTGTTATAGAAATTTATGTATTTACTTTTATCTTGTCTAGTGAACTATCAACCCCCTGAGTCTTTCTTTGCACCTAACAGTGTCATTGAATGTAGTTTATGATAAATGTCTGTTGAATTTAAATGACAGTTGTTACTTAAAGAGGTTGTTCATGCAAAAAAAAATACTCTTACACATGCATATTTAACTTGAGGTTTTTTGCCCATGGTCACAGATAGTAAGTGTCAGAAGCAGGATTTGAAACCAGATCTTCCGGACTCCAAGTCCAACATACTACCTATTATGCCCAGCTTCCTCTTTGTGTCATGTTGGGCAGGTAATCAGTAAATATTTCTTACATACCTTCTCTATGCCCAGTGGATGAACAGAATAAAGCAGAATAGTGGAGACAGAGGAACATGGACCTTGCCGTTGAAGAGCTCCAGCAGAATAGAATCATAACACACACATGACACAACTAGAAAACTGTAGCCACATCACGTTAGACTTCATGTATTTAATTATTTGTTGTTATTTAGTAATTTTTTAAGGGAAACAGACCTTTGATTTCATTGGTATAGGGAACTTCTTGGTAAAAAAAAAACTCCTTCTACCAATATATATCATCACCTACTGTGTAATTTAGAGTCTTAGAGGCTTGTCTGGGATACTGGGAAGGTAAATGACTTGTTCAGGGTCACACAGTCAATGTGTATTAGCAGTGAAATTTGAACCCAAGTCTTCTTGACTCTAAGACAGAAATTTCCCCACCCACAAAGAAAACTCTAAGTGGTGGCCAAGTCACAGCTATAGCTCCCAGTAAGGCAGACAGTTGAGTAACAATTGCTTCATGCCACCACTATCTTCAGCCTGTCTTGGTTCCTCTAGCTACACCATAGTGAAGTAGGGGCCAGCATATGCTCAGGATTAATGGGTGATTATTGGGCCTCCATTCAGATTGAAAGATAGTTGAAAAGCCCAGAAGAGATGGGCAGGACATGCCCAACCCACTGCCAGAGGTTGGGAATCAACAGGTGCTTGCTTTCTTAAGGACTCTATCTCATATGTACCTTCTCTTCTGCTTCCCCTGTTAAATTAGGCCACCCTGGGAGTCATCAGCCCCAGCCTCCTCTTCCTTCACTTCTTCTTATGCTCTTGGATACTTCGATACTTTGGATACTTCCTTCTATTGGTGCCTATTGCAACTTACCCGTGGCTTCCCATCCTGTGTAAATCTTGTTCATGTCCTTCAATAAATCCTCCAAATAGCATCCCCCTGGCACACTGGAGAACTTCTGCTGGGTCTTTTAGTATTTCAGGGACACAGGTATAACACTTGGCCTGTCCATTATTCCTCAATATTGCTACCTGACTGGCCTACCTCTTTTTCTAATCTATGTATCTTTAATGATATTTTTATACCTTATCTTGTGTGCTATTATACTGTAATCTCCTTACACCTACCATCTATCTCTTTCCACTGTTCTTTAGGTCATCCACAGTGTTGATTCCTCAGAGGTCATGGTGTGCCATGATTGGCAGCCATATAATTAACATCACTGAGAGAATATTGCTGTTGAAGAAGTAGGCTTTTGTGTCAAGGAGAATCTTAGAATTGTTGAAGGCACCATGTGGTTTTTCAAATGCAATTTATTCCACTCACCTTCTCCTATTCACTTCTGGGCTCAGATAATTGTTCCTCTGTAATACCTGTTCAAGATATATTATTGATGCCTGAATTTAGTGTTCTGCCCATCCCATGGTAGAGAAGTAGCATGGTATGGTGGAGGGAGATCCAAAACCTCCAAGCCCCGGGAGACCTGAGCTGAAGTCCCACCTCTAGAGCATGGTGGACAAGTGACCCGACAAGTCACTCAAACTTGCTGTGCTCTGGGCCTGGATGTCAAATTGAAATAAAAGTGGAAGGTAGGGAGGATGCTGACTTAACCATACTTAAGGATCCCTTCAGGCCACATAAAAACTGACTTAGTTTAAAAATGTAATGTAATCTAGGTTTTGTTGTATTTTTATTAATTTTGTTAAATATTTCCCAATTACACTTTAATATGTTTTGCTACTTGGGAGTGTTGTGAGCCTCCTGTGGGCTGTGATCAGTGTGTCCTTCCTTCCTTCCTTCCTTCCTTCCTTCCTTCCTTCCTTCCTTCCTTCCTTCCTTCCTTCCTTTCTTTCTTTCTCTTTCTTTCTTTCTTCTTTTCTTTCTTTCTTTCTTTCCCTCTTTTCTTTCTTTCTTTCTTTCCCTCTTTTCTTTCTTTCTTTCTTCTTTTCTTTCTTTCTTTCTTTCCCTTTGTTTGTTTGTTTCTTTCTTTCCTTCCTTCTTTCCTTCTTTCTGAATTTGAACTCAGGTCCTTCTGACTCCAAGGCCAGCTCTCTATCCAGTGCGCCCCCTAATGGCCCCTCTGGGTAACTTTCTAAGAAATTAAGTTGGAGAGAATGTGCTGACCTGAATTGGTAGAGAAAATTTCCTGATTTTGGAGTCCCGTATGCCAATGAAACCACAGGTGCGGTCCCATCTCTATCTATGGAACTGATACTCTGCACCATACATTTATAATCCACTTGGTTTCTATGTAAATTAAAAGGCTGATCTCCTAAATCTGCAATGCATCTCTATGAAAAGACCCTCTAGTCATCCATGGCTGGATGGATCCTTAGGTATCTGGAGATCATCCATCATCTGTAGCAGAGATTCTTAACCTGGGGTCAATGAACTTTTAAAAAAAAATTTAAAAATAATTGTACTGTAATGTAATTTGTTTCCTTTATAATCCTAGGTATTTTATTTTATACATTTAAAAACACTTTTGTGAGAAGGACCCATAGGCTTCACCTGCCTGTTATGTGTCCAAAAAAGGTTGATTTATAGCAAGAATGTCAATAATAACGTGATTCAGTCCTCCAGCAGAGTATGAATTCATTGGTCATTAGACAGATTTCATATTTAAAATGCTGCCAGTTAAATTAAAGTATATAACTGATCTAGGAACTTTATGATTCTTAGTGCTTTCTTTTCCCCTTTCCAACACTGTGCCATTGATTGTCATTGGGCTGTGTAGGGCTCAAAGACATTTTTTTTTCCATTTTTATCTACTTCATAGGTCACCAGAGGCAGAGAATTCATCACTTCATGGCTAGCCGTCTGGTGATGAGCCTCTCTTTGCTTAGCTGGGTTGGTCCTTAGATGGCAGCCCCAATCTGTTGATGTATCCTTAATAAAATAATTTCCAGCTTGATAAAACCTGCCAGAGTTTATATTCTACTTTGAGAACTCAGTGTCATCTCTATGCCTTGATGAGACGTCAGAGGAGGAATAAAGTGGAGGTTTCCTTTGAGGCAGATGCAATTTCTTGGCTAATACTCTAGAAAGGAAAAGGCTACTAGCATTAAATATTTTCTTTTTGAAAACATTTTTATTGATATCTTTTTTTTACATCACATATGCTTCCCAAAGTATGTCTTTCTCTTCTTCCCCACCCTGAACTATCTTTTTTAACCAGATAAAAAGGAAGGGAAAATACTAACCTAAGTATTGAAAAAGTCAGACACAATGTACAGTGTTCTGTACCTGTAGACCCCAACCTCTGCAAAGAAGGGGGAGAAGTGACTTCTCATGCATCTTCTTTGACAACAGTCTTGGTCATTATAATCTCACTACCTAAATTGCTTTGTTATGGATCATCTTTTCATTTACATTATTGCAGTCCTTGTGCATAGAACTAGAATTTCATTATAAAAACATTCCCTACTCTGATCATGTAAATCACTAGAGCTCTGGAGAATGCATGAAAAATTCTGCTCTAAAGAATTCAGAGCGAGGGAATATCAGTATGGACAGTGATTGCAGAGGAGAAAAAGTTGTATATTGTTTTACAAAATATTAGGTTCAGCCCGACATTTCCAGTGTTATTACATTAACTTTCCTTGTTTGACCTTTGGGATGAACCTTGATCACTCACAATATTGTTGGGATCATAGGACTGGAGATTGAGTTAGAAGGAACCTCAGAGGCCATCTAGTCCAACCCCCTTATTTTATAGAAGTGGAAATGGATGCTCAGGAAGGGTTAGTACCTAGTCTATTGACTAGTAAGCTAGCAAAGCATTTATCCTGTGAAATTTTTTCTTCTAGAAATAGCGTAAATTTCCCCTTTCATTGGCAGTGATAGACTATGGGGGTAGAATGTTGTATCAGTTGGTTTGTGAAATTTTAAAAAATTGTTCTTGTTGAAATGGAAGGCTGATTAATGGGGTGATGGTTAACGTGTGTACAAGGGGTAGATCTAGGAGAAAACTGATATAAAAAGTAGTAAAGTATTTTAAAAGGATTTTTGGTAGAATGCAAAATATAAAAGCAGTGCATATATATCAACAACTAAAACCAATTTGTTTCAAATGAAAAGAGACAAAAATTTAAAATGAATGTGAAAATTTAAATCATTATAATCCAAAGTATTAATTAATTAAGAGACCATCTGCATGCTTAGCCAGATATACCAAGTGAAACAGATCTTAATGGACAACAGTGAGTCAGGTAGATGTATAAAACTATCCCTACACAAAACTACATTTTTTTTTATTTAGTAAGTGTTCATTTTTAATAACAAGTTGCTATCTAATTCCTGGATTCATATGTGATTATTTGTAGGTAGGAGAAAATAATGTTTTTCAGTATAGCAGGATTTGGTCGCTTTTAAGCTAAAAAAGACGTGCCTTCAGTATGTAGCTAGTAATGAGAACAGCAGCTTAAAGGAATATAAATGAATTGATTTTTTTTTTCAAAAAAGCACTTTTAATCACAACATGCTCACAACCTGACTTAGTGATGAGAGTCGAGAGGGAGGGAAAAGCTAAAACAATCTTCTGGAGAATCTCTGTCTTTGAAATATAGCCCCTGGATATCTTTCTTTAACTTTTTTGTAGCAGAAAATGGAAAGATTTATTTCCTCAGTAGATATGTCTTATTCTGGTGTGTAATTCTGAGTTTTGCTGAGTGAAGCAAAGTATTCCTGCCAGATACCAGGAAAAGCTCATCTTTTTTTTTAAACTTCCTCTGGGTCTGAGGCAAAGTCAGGGAAAGAAAATATTATTTTTATCTCTCTCATTATATTTGCTCTTATAGAAGCAGGAATGATGGTGGAGTCAAACCAATGGATATTTATTGTTTACTTTGGGCCTAGTCTTGTGTTATAGGGAATATGGAAGACAAAAGAGGAAGAGGAGATAGAATCCTCTGACTTGAGGACTCCACAAAAGTCAATTTTTGATTCTAACCTGGTAGTGGAGAGCATAAACAATAATGATATGGGGCACGGGGGAGGAATTGGAGAGCAGAGAGACTGGTAACAGGGAAAGCATGTAGAAGGCTGCTACAATAGATGAGATGATGAGAGTCTAATGACTATATGAGTAAAGAGAAAGGGACAGACAGACAGAAGAGATTCTGGAGGTACAAGGGACAAGATTTGGAAACTGACTGAATATGGAGGGTGAGAGTAAGATAGAGGGAGAGGAAAAAACCAAAGAAGACTTTAAAGTTGTAAATCTGGTTAACTAGAAATATGGTAGCCATCTCAATGGAAATATGGAAGTTAGAGGAGGTTTAGGAATGATTCATAGGAAGTTAATATTTACATAGCATTTTAATGTTTATAAAGCATTTTACATTTTTTCTCATTTGGCAAATCCCTGTGATACAACAACTCTGGATTATTATCATTTTCATTTTACATATGAATAAATTCAACCACAAGGAGGTTGTTACTTATCTATGTCATATAGCTAATATGTACCACAAGCATAATTTGAATCTATGTCTTCCTGACTACAGGTCTTTTACTCTTTTGCTCTATTTTGAAAACACGATCACAACCTACCCAAACAGAGATATCTATCAGGCATTGGAGTTTCAGGGAGAGAGATTAGAGCTAGACAGAGATGATTATTGAGTCCATGGGAGCTAATGATGTTATCAAAAGATAGGGTATAAAAAGAGGAGATAAAACTTTGTGTAACACTCATGATTGAGGGGATGATCCAGCACAGGAGCCTGAGAATGGGCAGTCAAATCAGTATAAAGAAAACCGAGAACAGGCCAGTGTCATAGAATCTAAGGGTATTCAGGTGAGTGCTCAACAGTGTCAGAAACTACAATCAAGAGGCATGAGGACTGAGAAAGTCAGATTTATCACTTCAAAGAGAAGTGAGCCAGATCTGGGCTCAAGAGAGAGCTGGCCTTAGCAATTGAGAATAGGACTACAGAGAGGACTCTTTAAGGTGAGAAAGACACCAAGGCCTGGCAATACTGGAGTTGTAAGATGTCTTGGCCACATGTGTTCTCTACATATGTGTCTTGCTACTATTGTGCTCCTAGTTTGTGCCCACTCTTCCCTCGGATGCTTTTTTGGGGTATCTGTGGGAGAATATGCCCCAGGTTTATGGGGGGAATACTTTTGTAGCTACTATTCTGTCTATGCCATTTTAGGACAGACTAGTTATGTTAACTGACTGTTAATAGAAAGTACACGGGTGAGGAATCCTGAACTATATAGTTTTAGGAGTGGCCACCCACGAAGTACACTAGAAGCTGTCTACTTTATGGGAATCCAGCTCTTAACAAGGGTGAGTGAAGTTGGGGGTGGTTATCCCAGAGAGGGTTATATATATATATATATATATATACACACACACACACACACACACACACACACACACACACACACATATACACATACATACATATATATGTGTATATATGTGCACATAAGTATAAATACATATACACATAGATATATACATACGTATATATACACATATGCATGTACATATGCATAGATGTATGCACATATGCACATATATGTATAAACACACATATACACAGATAGATATACACACATGCATATACACATATACACACATACATATACATACATACGTACACACATATAAAAGCACAGAGATATTTGGGCTTGTTTGTGGGTGGCAGGGAAGGAGCTAGTAGATAAGAAAAAAATTGAAGATGAAAGGGGTGGGGGGCAGCAGGATAATTGAGGGCAAACTCTTGGAAGAGATGGAAAAGGATGAGATTCAGGGCACAAGTAGAAGGACTGGTCTTGGCATGGAGAAGATCCACCTCTTCTTCAGAAATTAGATCAAATAAGAAGAGATTTGTGTTGTGGAATAGGGGGAAAGAGGAAGCTTATCACAGCTTTGATATTCTCAGTGAAATAGGGGAAGTGAGCTCTTCTGCTGAAGGCAAATAAGGCTACCTTGCAAAGGAAGACAAATATAGTTGTAACACAAACGCTCATTTTCATATCTCTTTAAGGCTCATAAAGTTCTTTTTCCACAGTAACTCTGCAAGGTAGATCATGTAATAATCTCCATTTTACAGATATGTGAATAGCCATAGTTTCCTCATTTGTAAAATGAACCGGAGAAGGAAATGGCAAACCACTCCAGTACCTTGGCCAAGAAAATCCTGAATGGGGTCATGAAGAGTCATACGCAACTGACATAACGGAACAAAACAACAAAAATAGAGAGAAGTTCAGTGACTTGACCAATGTTATACAGAGAATAAGTGGTAGAACTAGATTTTGAACCCAGGTATCTTTTTGTTTCAGGTCAAGCATACTCCCTTTTTTATTTTTAAATTTAATTTAATTTTCAGAGTTGTACTTCCTCTCATTTTCTCCATCCTCCACTCCTCCTTGCTCCCTCCACCAGTTGAGAAAGCAAGAAAAATAAAACCCATGTTCAGAAATATGTCCAATCAAAGAAAACACATTCTCACATTGGTCATGTTAAAAAATTTTCTCCGTCTGTACTTGGAGTCCATTAGCTCTCTCTCAGGAGGTGGGTAACATGTTTCATCTCAGGTTCTCTGGCATTGTGGTTGGTCATCGTGTTGATCAGAATTCCTAAGTCTTTCAAAATCGTCTCTGTAATTCTGATGTTATTATATAAATTGCTCACTTAATTCTGCGTCAATTCATACTATTCTTTCCATGTTTCCTTGAAACCATCTCCTTTGTTTGGTGGTACAGGAGACAGAGCATTGGACTTGGAGTCAGGAAGATCTGAGTTCAAATCCTGCCTCTGATACTTACTACCTGTGTGATTCTAGGCAAGTCTCTTTATGCCTCAGTTTCCTCACTTATAAAATGGGGATAGTAATAGTGCCTACCTCACCAGGTTGTGAGGATTAAATGAAATAACATGTAAAGTACTTTGCTGCCCTCGAAAAGCTTTATAAATGCTAGCTATTATTAGCAGCATTTCTTACAGCACAACAGTATTCCATCAAATAAATATACCATAGCACATCCAGCCATTCTTCATTTGGTGGGCACTCCTTCATTTTCTAATTCTCTGTCACCATGAAAAGAACCTGTTTTTGTATACTTGGGTCCACTTCCTCTTTCTTTCATATCTTTAGAATATAGGTCTAGTAGTGACATTACTGTGTATGCACAGTTTGGTGGCTTTGGGGACATAGTTCTAAACTGCTTTACAACATGACTAGATCAAAGCGTACTTTTTTAAAAAAAGTTTCTTTGAATCTTTTTGTGGTCCCCCATCTCAGTACTGAGAATAGTGGAAAAAATTTCATCCTGAGCCCTCTGGTATCAAAATATGTTGTTACATCAACCTAAAATCTGATCTTTTTGTGTTATCTTCCTTTATGTTGTAGTTTTTATGTATCTTCTCTTGGTTCTTCACTCTGTTCATGAAATCTTCCTGAGTTTTTTTGCATTTCTCCTAATTTGCTTTTTCTCAAGGCACAATCATATTTTTTTATATTTACATAACATCATTAATTATTTCCTCGATCTATGGATATCTCTTTGTAACTTTTTTTTCTATCACAAAAAGTACTTTTGTGGATATTTTTGGCAGATACTACTTTTCCCTCAGTCTTTGACTTCTTTAGGCTATATGTTTACTAATGATATCACTGGGACAGAAGATATAAACAATTTAGTTATTTTTCCTGCATGATTCCAAATTGTTTTTCAGAATGGTTGGACTAGCTCATGGCTCTGCCATTAGTTTATTGTTATTCCTGTCTCCCACAGCCCCTCTAACATTGAATTTTTTTTTCTTTTTATCATCTTTGCCAATTTGTTGGGTATGAGATGAAATTTCAGAGTTATTTTTAATTTACTTTTTTTAGTTATTTGGAGGATTTTTTCATAGAGTTGTTGATAGTTTGAATTTCTTCTTTTGAAAACCCTCAGTTCCTACCCTTTGAGCATTTATCTAATGGGGAAAGATTCTTGGTCTTATATTCCTGTACATTCCACTACAAACAACATTCTTCCTCTACAGAATAGAATATGGTGAATCTTTCATTCCTGAATCTTTCCCTCCAAACTATTTTAGTTGTGCCTTTCTTACTGGAGGTTTGCCTGGGCATTGCAAAGAGGCTGATAGCACCCTTCTGTACACAAGATTTGCCCCAAGTTGAATTAGAAAATGAAAGCCATAAAACTTTCAACAAAGGAAACAAACCCTTTAAAAAACCCTTTCCCATCAGGAACACCTCATATACTGAAACTTTTTGAATTTTCTTTTTTTAAAAAAAATTTCTAGTGCCCCCCTCCCCCATCTCTCCTTCTCCTCTAAGGATGGATTACTTTTTTTGATAAGTGAAAAACTGGGTATGTGTTTAATTTTCCCTCACTTTAAAATTCATTTCTGTACATTGCTTTCAGACATGTTCAATTTCTTTTCAGCAGTAACCACCTGCTGCTATATGCTATTAATTTTTGAAGGCATGGTTTTGATTTTTGCTTTCTTGGGGTGTTAGCATATTTCGGAGAAATTCTCAGGAAAATTTCAGTGCATATTGCCCAAGTTGAAGGATCTCATGGCTGATGACCTAGGGAAGGTAACAGTCATTGTTTTTCCAGCAACTCACAGTTGCTTACTTACTTAAAGAATTTAGGTTGAGGAATATTGGAGTAATATTTTTCTTTACTTGTTTAAATATATTATATATGAAATATTCATGTCTTTATAGCTTCATATCTTTGTAACTGACTCAGCAGACTAGTAATGAAAAAATGTTGGTAAACTGGTTTCCAGATGATTGCTTCTGTTATTTGGTGTGGAAGAATGGTTCATATGGCAGGAAATAAACTCTCTTGATTAATGAATACTGTTCATAGCTTTATCCTGGTGATCCTACTACTAAGATTGTACCTAAAGATTTTATTAAAAGAGGAAAATACCTATCAGTATAAAATTTTTCATAATAAATTATTATTTTGTGCTGGATCTGTAATTTTTATCTCTACATAATCAATACTTGCTCTGAAATTTATAGTCTTAGATAATTTGCCAGGGGGTGGTCAGGGGGCAGTGAGAGGTTAAGTCCTTTGCCCAAGGTGACACAACCAGTATATATCAGAGGTGGGACTCTAAGCTGGGTCTTCATGACTCCAAGTTCATCTCTATATTCATAGCTACTTTTAGATTTATTCATAATAGCAAAAAAGGGGGAGGGAATAAATAATCCACATGTCTAGCACCTAAAGAATGGCTAAATCATTTGTGGTTTTTAAACATAAATATTATTGCACTTTAAAAATGATAAATACAGATAATACAAGGAAATGCAGAATATGAAATTATTTCAAATTTTAAAAATCTGAATCAGAACAGGAATACATATAGTAAGTTTCTGTAAATGCAAATAGCTATGAAATTGAGAGATTCTTTTGTAATGAGCATGACATAGTAGAGACATAGCTAACTAGGCATAATTAGAAGAGACCCGAGTTCAAATGCAGCCTCTCCAACTTACTAGCTCTTTGATCATATTAAGCCTCTCTGATCTGCTTATTCATCTGCAAAATGATGACAATAATGCTCTGTGATTAATGAATTGACTTTGTTTTATTTTTCTGCCCAGGGACCTATTTCTTCTTATTATACTCGGCGTTATGGTTTCAACTCTGAATGTAAAGTGATAGCCTTCACTGGAGACAATCCAGGTGAGAAGAACATTGTGTGTTTTCAGAAATAGATGTTTGTGAATGAACATGTCAATGCACAAGAAAAACAAATTGGCAGGACCATTACACATAGTCACCACTTCTTAGAATAGCTTTTTCATCCTTTTTCATCATTCTCTTATGAGGTTTGCACCACTGTCCTCCTTCCATTGTATTCCATAGACTCGTAGAATTAAATCTTACAGGATGCAGGGACCTGATCTAGGCCCAAGCTCTTGTCCTATACAAGAACTCCATGGTTAGCATTTTCTTTCTTTTTTTTTTCTTTTTTTAATTTTTAGAATTTTATTTTTAGTTTACAACAAGTACTTGAGTTCCAAATTTTCTTCCCCTCCCTCCCCTCCGCCTCTCCCCACAAGATGGCATGGAATCTGATATATGTTCTACATAGACCTTCTCATTAAACTTATTTACACAATAGTCAAGTTGTAAAGAAGAATTATGACCAATGGAATGAATCATGAGAAAGAAGAAACAAAACCAAAAAAGAAGAAAAAAAAGAGAGAGAGAGAGCAAAGAGTTTGCTTCAGTCTGCGTTCAGGCTCTGTAATTCTTTCTCTGGATGTAGATAACTCTTTCCATCATGAGTCCTTTGGAACTGTCTTTGAACCTTGTATTGCTGAGAGCCAAGTCTATCAAAGTTAGTCATCACAGAAGCAATATGTCTGTGGTTGTGTACAATGTTCTCCTGGTTCTGCTCCCCTCACTAAGAATCAGGTCATGTAAGTCTTTCCAGGTTATTATGAATTCCATATGTTCCCCATTTCTTATAGCACAATAGTATTCCATTACATTCATATACCACAAGTTGTTTAGCCATTCCCCAATTGGCGGGAATCCCCTTGATTTCCAATTCTTTGCTACCACAAAAAAGAGCTACTATAAATATTTTTGTACATACGGGTCTCTTTCCCACTTGTGTGATCTCTTTGGGATACAGCTCTAGAGGTAGTATTGCTGGGTCAAAGGGCATGCACATTTTTACAGCCCTTTGGGCATAGTTTCAAATTGCTCTCCAGAATGGCTGGATCTTTCCACAGCTCCACCAACAATGTAAGTGTTCCAATCTCCCTATGTCCTTTCCAGGACCACCCCGTGTTTTGTCGTGTTAGCCACTCTGACAAGAGAGATGTGATACCTAAGAGTTGTTTTGATTTGCATTTCTCTAATCAATAGTGATTTCAAGCATTTTTCATATGCCTATAGATATCTTTAATTTCTTCCTCTGAAACTGCCTGTTCATATCCTTTGAGCATTTCTCAATTGGGGAACATGGTTAGCATTTTCAATGGACTCATCCACTCTCCACTTGCACATTTGCAGTAAACAGGTGATCACTTCTTCCTGAGGTAGTATTTTCCATTTTAGTTTAGCATGGACTCATGACTTTTTCCTATATTGAGCCAAAATCTGTCTCCCTATAGCTTCCACCCATTAGTCCTCTTTCCACCCTCTCAAGACATACAGAATAAATCTACTTTCTCTTCCTCATTAACAACCCTTCAAATATTCAGAGAGAACATATTTTCTCCTGATTGTTTTTTTCTTCCAGTTTAAATATGTGTTTCCTCCATCCATTCTCTATGACTTAGGTTCTAGTCCCATAACTGTTTTTAAACTTTGTGTAATAAAAGAAACCTTTTTTATTTTTTAAAATATGATTTTTGACTTTAAAAAAATCTCTCTCCAGGATCTCATACACCTTGTCCCTTTCTCTGGATTCTCCTTTTCCTCCTGCCCTTTAATTGTGGGCACCCTCCAGGACTTAGCTCCCTAATTTTCAAAGGGCAGCTGTTTAAAATGTAAGAATCTGCTTTCTTGCTGTAGCCCTTTGCCTAGAACCTTAAGCTCTGCACTTGCAAAAGAGATTTGGTTCAATTCAAGAAGTGTCTGAGAAATCACTGAATTTGACCAATGCTCTTAAGGCTCCTCTGAGAATAGCAGTATATCTTGATCTCTATAGATATCAGTAAAAGTCCTCCAGCTCTGATGCAAACATTCAGCTAACAAAATATTTTAATTATAGGACAGCCTTTATTTGAACCCACAGAAAATACCCAACAACATAAAGGTTGTACATTGACCCGTAAACAGTCATGACAATTTTCCTTTCCTCTCCTCTCGGTCACACCTTCCTCTAGGGATGATGCACCTCTCCAGATATATAGTGCTATACTTTGTGGTTTGGTGTTTCCACCCGAGAAGGGAATCAAACTTGAGATTAAATCTTTCCTTCCACTGAGCCTTTCATAGGGAGCTATACAGATCTTCAGAATTTTATAGTATTAGCCCAAGATAATATTGGGGTATAATATTTGGAGTTCCCCCAAAAGGAGTTTGGTTGTTTGGTATTGCCAAGAAGTCAATCTTCTTTTCACCAGAGCTCCACATTCCAAATATTGGAGCACATTTGCTACCAAAGACCTTGTTGTTCTTTTGGCACCAGGGCTGTGTGCTTGCTCTCTTCTCTAGACAAAGCTGGGTCTGTTCAGCAATTCGTATTCTCCCTAGGAGGTGCTGTCCAGACCGTCTTGAATCCTGAACTGTTCAGAATTCGGATACTAACAGCTGTAGAGCTGGAAGTGACCCCAGAGGCCATTAGGCCAACCCCTCATTTTAAAGATGAGGAAACTGAAGCTCATGGAGGTGAAAAGATTTGCCTGAGTTCATACGGGTAGTTTGCCTCAGAAGTGGGATTTGAGGTTAGTGCAAAGGCAGTTCAGAGGAACCAGGAAAGTTCCTGGGATGCTAGGACCAGGGCTGTTTTCTCCATACTATGATGCCTCCTATTACTGCCAAAGCTCCTGCCATCTCTTGGGCCTTGAGGTACAGTACTCACCTCCCTTGGGGCCACATAGTTTCTCCCTTTCCATGGCTCTCATCTCCCAGGCTGAGGTTTTACCATTGCATCTTCCCATCTGGGTGTTCAGCCTTAGGATGCAGGAATGATTGCCCCTCACCCACTAGTTATAGGGCGAGCCGAGGCTCGTGCTAGGCCCAAATGAAGTTTTTTCAAGTGTAATTTATTTTCTTTTTAGGTTGCAACACACACACACACACACACACACACACACACACTCACATTCTTCCTGACCAAACCACTTGTCTTGCTCTAACAAGTGACCAAGAGGGAGTTGTGTGACAAGGACATTTTAGGGGGTACTTAACAATGATTGAAGAGCACAGATAGTCTCTCTCTCTCAAGGAGGCAGAGCTCATATACCTGCTGAAGAGATTCAAGGTGAAGGGAGCAGAGAGGGAGAGAGAGAGGCTTTATATCAACCAAACTGGTTCTGATTAGCTCTAAGACATCTCAGGTCTGGGTCACTGAAGCCAAGAGAAAGGTTATCCTAGATCATGCAGAGGAGCCTTCATAGCCTCTGGGCAAATCGCCTGGGAGATGGCCCAGTGGCTAGTGCTGTTTTTCCCAGAAAGGAAGGTAGCAGAGGTCAATTCTAAACCACCACCAGCAGCAGAACATAGCCAAAGAGATGGAGTTGTAGTACAGCTAAGGCTGTGGACAAGATGGACACATGAGTGCTGGATACAATTAAAGGAGAAACTGGGAATTGATATGGTGGAAGATGAATCCCGCCTGGCCAGCAGAAGGCAGCGAGCTTGGAGGTAGCGATAGAGATTATTCCAGTTCTTGAGCAACCAAATTTAGCTGTATTTCCACTTGAACTTATAAAACCTCATGCAGTAATGATAGTCAAAAAATAATAATAATAGTGATTATAATTATAATGCTGATGACAATGATAAAAGCTAACATTAATGCATACTTTAAAATTTGCTAAGCACTCTTTATATATTATTTAATTTAATTTTCAAAACAACTTGAAGAGATAGGAGCTATTATTATCATCACCATTTTACAGATGAGGGAACTGAGCCTGGAAGCTAAGTGACTTGTCCAGGGTCATACAGCTAGTAAGAATCTTTCACAGGTTGTGAATTGAGGTCTTCCTAACTTCAAGGCCGGGACTGTGCCGACTGCACCACCTAGAATTGAAGGTATAGAGTGCCAGTTATGTTATTCTCAGTGCCAGTTGTCATTTTATGGA
Source organism: Trichosurus vulpecula (assembly GCF_011100635.1). NCBI lineage: Eukaryota > Metazoa > Chordata > Mammalia > Diprotodontia > Phalangeridae > Trichosurus > Trichosurus vulpecula. The sequence continues at coordinate 139,956,310 of NC_050581.1, read as the reverse complement.
CACTTGCAATATCTATGTCTATACCCTATGCAGGGGCTAGGCCCCTGTGTATTGAGTGACAAGGAATATCCTCATCATTGGATGACACCGATGTGAGTTTGATTTTCCCTGGAGAAGTCATGACCATCAGCAAGTAGGTAGACACCATGACTAGTATGTCCAGATCCTTCACCTTGCTGACATCAGCATTGATTGGGACCAAGTTGAGTCTGTTCAAAGTACAGGCAAAATATTGCATGCAGTAAACTGGGACTTTGAATACCTCAGAGAGCCCTGCTTTCTGGTGAGGAAGCTTATTGCTGTTCTGGAACAGCAACCCCACAGAAGCAGGATTGTATTTTGTTTGATGAACTGGAGAGATTAGTGGTGGAAGATGGCAGCAAAAGAACACTGTACCTTTCACTTCAAGAGCAGATGTAGAAAAATTGGATTTTAGTGAGTCTCTAGTTCCTACAGAGTAGAAAGATCATCTAAGGAACAAACTCACCATGGAGACTAATGGTCTTTGACTTCATAAATGGGACATGTGGTATGCCTGTGAAACAATGAACAGACTCTACCTCAATAACTCCTGACCTTTTTGACATTATTAATGGAAACTAGAGTAATTACCTGAAGAAACTGTTAGTCAGTGGTACCATAATGGAGTCTTGCACTCTGTGTGACTCCATCAGAGGGGTGGTATGGAAGGAGAGAGGAAAGATCTGGATATATGTAGGCTATCAGACTTTGAACAAGAAAACTAAGTTGGATCAATGCCCCGTGCCAGAAGCTCAAGATATCTTGGAGGGTTGTTTATGAATCCAAATGGTTTCCAGTGTTGAACTTATATAGTGACTATTTTCTGATACCTATAAAGAAAGGTCAGGAGAAGGTGGCCTTCATCTACTCAGTTAGAATTCTACCAGTTTAGAGATATACCCCAAGGAATTTCTTAGGCACCTACCCCTTTCCGGTGGCTCATGGAGAATGTGCTTGATAACGTGAACTACTTGGAAGTGTTGTCCTACATGGATGGTATCAATATTCCAAAAGGCATTGGAAGAACATGAGAAAAAGCTAATGGAAATGTTTGATCACTTGGAAGATTCTCATCTGGAGCTGCCAATTTATAAATAGGTACCAATTCTCTAGAGATGAGGTAACAAATATGTAGCCTTGTGACCCACAAAACTCCCAAGTGTGGCCCAAACCAGATTAAAATGTCATTCAGAAATATTTAACAAAACAAATAAAAATACAATAAAACATAGATAACATTACAAGAAGCCTGTAGGGATCTTTAGATACAGATTAGAGGCCCTCATTTCTATTTGTTTGACACCACTATTTTAGAGTGTCCATCAGATACATGAGGGACATAACGTCTTCAGGAAGGAAGGAAGAATTGACTCTAAAAAGAGAGAAGCCCTTGTCTCTTGCTGGTTCCTGGAGAACTTTTGAGAGTCAAAGCCTTTCCTGAGATTCAGCGGTGACAACTGGCAATTTATTAAGAACTATGCCATCCTCACAGCATCTCTCATTGATCTGGCTCATGTATGTGATTCAGAAGAATTAGAAGTAGTTCTTGTATTCTGATCAGTGTTAAGGCAGAAAGGCATATTTTTGGTCCTCAAATGTGGCCCTGTGACTGAATTCAAACTCCACGGAACAGTAGTGGCAGTAATACTAGTAGTAGCAGTAGTAGTAGTAGCCTTAGGAGCAGCAGCAGCAGCAGTAGTGACATTGATAGCGACAGTTGTGGTGGTGGTAGTAGTAGTAGTGATGGCTAGCATTTCTATAGCACCTACCATGTGCTTCACAAATATTATCTCGTTTGATCCACCTCATTTGACCCTATCAGGTAGGTGCTATTATCATTCCCGTTTATATTTCAGGGAACTGAGACAGACAGAGGGGTCAGTGACTCGCTCAGGGTTACACACCAAGTAATTGTCTAAAGCTGAATTTGAACTTGGGTCTTCCTGACTCCGCTGGGCCTCCTAGTTGACCCTGGTGTCCATCGGGTATATTGTTTGATCATGTGGCAGTGACTTGGGGTTGTGGCGGGGCATAGTGGTAGGGCAGGTTGTAAGGCCCTTTCACCTTCCCATCAGGATGATGATCCTTCTCCCACACCTCTTCTCATAGGAGGGAACCCATAGTCCTTACAAAGGCAGAGTCCCTGCTTTGGGAGGAAGGTTGAAAAAGAGGCAGACTATGGAGTCTACCTTCTTTTGGTCCCACCGGATCAGATCTGGGGTAGCGGGTTGGGATGGAAGAAGGTGAGAGAGGATGCAGAGCACCCGTGGAAGCATTAGCCTTGGCGAGGTAGAATACCACTTCATCCTCTGGGGGCAGGAAGGAGTTATGGACTCCACAGATCCGTGGCTCTCCTCCATCTCTAAACAAATCATTGAGACCCTTCAGCTATTTTCTGATGAAATTTCATTTTGAATTGTAGGATTGCTCTATGTTATTTTGTTAATGCCTCCTCTGAAACAAAAGAAAGGTCCAAAGTTAGCTGCCTAATAGATTCCCTTTGGTTTTTCAATAAAAAGAGAACTTGGTTCCTGGCATCAATGCAGGCATATAAGTGTCTCATTCTGCACAAGGGTGCTCCACAGCCTCTTCTCATTCCCATATGGGAAATTTTGTTTGGGTTCCAAGGAGGCAAACTTAAACAATGCTACTCAATCACTGCTGCAGCGGGATGAGCCTTCCTTTCCCATTACTGAGAATTGTCCAAATTGTTTGTTTATGAGCCCTTATTTTGCACACAGGAAGCACTTAATAAATGTCTCTTGTATTGTTCTGTTGATTGCAATAATAATGTGGCTTTGTGCTTATTTATTGATTAAACAAAGGCTTCTCTTTATCTTTTCAGCATCATTAGCTGGAATGAGACTGGGAGAAGGTGACATTGCAGTAAGTTTTATTTTTTAAAAGAACATCATTGAACTAATACGTGTTCATTCATAAAGAAACTCATCACATTTCATTTCTCAAAGCAGGGTATCCCCTAAGGGTTTCCCTCTGGATTGCCTTCAGACCTAGGGAGTGAGGGGAGGGGCACCAGCATGTTGAAGTATCACTTAAAGGCTGCCAAGACTTCTTCTAGCATTGCCTTATCATGTGAAGGAAGGAGTGAGGTCCCAGAGAAAGAGGGAGGGAGGGAAGGAGAGAGAGAAAGAGGGAGGGGTGGAGGGAGGCAGGTGGGGGGAGAGAGAGGGAGAGAGAGAGAGAAAGAGAGAGAGAAATATTGGCCTGAATCAGTGTAACTGTCCAGTGGAAAACAATATCATATTTATTAAGGGAAGCTGTTTTCCTTTGCTAAATGAATAGCCTACGGTATTTCTGGCAGTGCGCCTTCCTAACTTGGGCCTTCTTACCTTTTAGTAGCTGTACAGTGTGAGTCATGGAACTATAGAATGTTAGAATCACAGAACCATGGAACCATAGAATCTCCAACTACAAAGGGACTACAGAGGCCATGTGCTACCTCCATCTAATCCTGAAGCGAGGATTCTTAACATTTTTGAATCATGGACCCCTTTGACAGTCTAGTGCAGCCTATGGACCCCTCTTCAGAATAATGTTTTTAAATTCATAAAAATAAAATACCTGGGATTATGAGGGAAACCAATTATGTTGAAATATAGACATCAAAATATGCATTTAAAAATATTCATAGCCTCCTGCTTAAGAACCCCAACTGTATAGCATCCAGGATAAGGAGCCCTGCAGTCTCTGTTTGGACTGACAACATTCTGTAGTGGAAAGGACACTTATTCTGAAGTTGGAGGACCTGGGAGAAAGCTCTAGCTCTGCTTGCTACCCGTGTAACCTTGGACAAGTCACTTAACCTAATTTCCTCATGTAAAATGAGGTAGTTGGACTAGATAGCCTCTGAAGCCCCTCCTAGCTCTAAATCAGTGATCTTATAGTGTTTAAGGTGAGTTTGCAGCTCTAACGGTTCATGAGTTTATATGTTTGTGTGTATATGGTTTCAGGGGCTGGGTAGGGAGACAGTGGGGAAAATAAGGCTGCAATGTATGTGGGGAGAAGCTGGGATCATGCTTCTTCTGTATCTTATTGACTTAAAATGACTTAAGGTGCTATTTAAGAAGACAAGTAATTTTTCACAATGGTCTTAATTTCCTTCCACACGCTTTCTGTGGTAGAAGTGTGATGTTGCTTTAGGTATGCTTTCTTATTTCTTAGGTAAGCCTTGGCACCAGCGATACACTGTTTCTTTGGATCAAGGAGCCAACCCCTGCTTTAGAAGGCCACATCTTCTGCAACCCTGTTAATTCTCAAGAGTATATGGCCCTTTTGTGGTAGGTTGTTTATATTTTGTGGTCTGAAAATAGCATCCTCACTTTCATTATTGTATTAAATTGTGTTGAAACCTAATACACAAAATCTTTTTTTTTATAAATTTACTTTTTTATTTTTAGTTTACAACATTCAGTTCCACAGGTTTTTGAGTTCCAAATTTTTTCTCCCCCCCTCTCCTCCCCTCTCCCCCCAAGACGGCTTGTAATTCAATATGGTTTCTATATTTACTGATCTCTGTTCTACATATACCTTCTCATTAAACTTATTTACCTAATAGTCCAGTTGTAAAGAAGAATTGTAACCAATGGTTACAATCATGAGAAAGGAGAAACAAAACCAAAAATGAAAGAAAAAAAAAAGAGCAAATAGTTTGCCTCCATCTGCTTTCAGATGCCATAATTCTTTCTCTGGAAGTGCATAGCTTTTTCCATCATGAGTCTTTTGGGGCTGTCTTTGAACCTTGCATTGGGAGAGGAGTCAAGTCTATCAAAGTTAGTCCTTACAGATACTGTGTGTCTTAATAATCTCCTGGTTCTGCTCCCCTCACTCAACATCAGTTCATATAAGGCATTCCAGGTTATAATGAAGTCCATCTGCTCCTCATTTCTTATATCACAATAGTATTCCATTACATTCATATACCACAATTTGTTTAGCCATTCCCCAATTGATAGGCATCCCCTTGATTTCCAATTCTTTGCCGCCACAAAAAAAGCCGCTATAAATATTTTTGTACATACTGGTCCATTTCCCACTTGTGTGATCTCTTTGGGATGTAGCCCTAGAAGCGGGTCAAAGGGTATACAAATTTTTATAGCCCTTTGGGCATAATTCCAAATTGCTCTCCAGAATGGCTGGATCAGTTCACAACTCCACTAACAATGTTCCAATTTTCCCACATCCTCTCCAGCATTTATCATTTTCCCGTTTTGTTATACAAAATCTTTAAGATTAGGAGGTTTAACTAAATGAATGCTCTCTAAGAATACTTCCAGCCTGCATAGACCCTATAAAATCATAGGAGGATACAACAAATACAGAAATAACTAGGTTAAAAAATGATACAATACCCAAGACAGGTACAGAATGTTCATTTGTATCATTTTTTTCATGTATCTCATAACCCCTGGTGGAATGTCAGCTCCTTGAGGTTGAAAATATGTCTTATTAACCTTCTGTGTTTTTAAATAGTGTTTTACTTTTTCCCCAATTGTATGTAAAAATTTTCAACATTCTTTTTTTTTTTTTTTTCAATTTTGAGCTCCAAATTCTCTCCCTCCCTCTCTTCTCTCCCCATACCTAAGAAAGTAAACAATCTAATACAGGTCATACACGTTAATCTTGTGTGTTAAGCCAGTGTCTAATATAGTTCTTTGCATATAGTTGTTGCAGACAACTACATTTGGAATGACTAACCGAGCAAATAATTAATAATAGTTTTGCAGTCTAAAGACCAAAAGCTCTGAGTTTAAGGGGACCAGGTTCACTTGTAGGGAAGGTCTCAAAAACATTTGAATTAAGTAGCAGCATTCTTGGCACCCATACCGAACGGGTTTTTATTGTTCAGTCATTTCAGTCATGTCCAATTCTTCATGACCCCATCTGGAGTTTTCTTTGCAAAGATACTGGAGTGGTTTGCCATTTCCTTCTCCAGCTCACTTTACAGATGAGGAAACTAAGGCAAACAGGGTTAAATGACTTGCTCAGGGTCACACAGCTAGTAAGTGTCTGAGGCCAAATTTGAACTCAAGAAGAGGTCTTCCTGACTCCAGGCCTGGCATGGCACTCTATCTACTGCACCACCTAGCTGCCCATACCAAATGGGTGTGTCACTCCAAACATCTCTTGGGAATGCCAGTCTCCTGTCCAGTTAAACTTCCTTGTGTTTCCAACCTGGCAGAACAGTCAGTCAAACTTATATCACTTCTCTTCCCATCTCACCTTAGCTGTCTACACTGTATATTTTAGTACACTCTGGCACTTGTCCCCATGGTTGCTGTCTCCAGTTATGCCTCTTTCCTTGCAGCCTCTGATTGCCCTGCTCCTCACTCTTGCCTCTTGCTTTTGGATGCCAATTTCTTCAGTTGTATACCTTCTGTTCTACTCTCCAGTCATGTGCCTCTTCTCAACTGCCCATTTCATTTGTCACATCACCTGCTTGACCTTTAGTTATGTCATTCCTGGCCACCTGAACCTCTTCTGCTCAGCCTCCCAACTTCCAGGGCTGTGGGCTCATCATCCTGTAGACAGACATACCCTCTGACCGGCTTTCCGTTGGTCCTTATGCATTCCAGAAATAAGGAGATTCTAGGGAGAGATTCCTTACATCCTTCCCAATACACAAATTTGCAGTCCCCACTAATCACACAAGCAATACAGATACATTTGTAAGCATGCAATTCATTACTTGTTATATAATGTCCCTAAGAAATTATCCCAAATACACACTATACATGCAGGCACACTGTGCACAACATCTACATCAGAGCTGTAGGCAGCTGACCTGGCACATAAGCCCTATACAGAAATATGATATATAGTATATATAGCAAAGTCACATCCCATAGACCTGATCTGTGACATGTGCCATACATAATACATGGCATCTTATATTGAATTTATATACTGTAGAGCATAGACCAAATCAAGAGGTCAAATGTAAGATCACAGTGCAAGTCATATGGAGTACATAATACATCCCCTATCCTATCCAGTCAGGCAAAGTTAGGTGGCATAGGCACAACACCATATAATGTCACATATCAGGGCAGCATACAGAGGACCAAAAGCAAAAGCTTTCCATCCCCTCCCCTTTCCTCCCTTCCCCTCCCATTCTCCCCATCTTCCCCTCCCCTCCCCTCTCCTCCTCTCCTCTCTTCTCCCTTTCCCCCTTTCCCTTTCTTTCTGGGAGGTAAGGGGAGAGGCTGGACTTATTTTACCAGCATGGGGAACTCTGCATGGAAACTTTCTCCACCCATGCAGATTAACATCTAGTCTGTTTTATAGTTTTAGAGAGTTGTCTGGGGGCACCAAAAAGTCATGTGACTTCTCCAGGGTCATACAACTACTACGTGTTAGAGGCAAGACTTTCCCTTTGGTCTTACTGACTTGAAGGCTATGCCTGTATGCCCTGTGCCATACACTAGGATGCTCACAGAGGTCATATACAATACATAATATCACAGAGTGAGTTCACAGACCTGATGCTCCACTATAACTCCATGTAGAATCAATCTCTTTTTCATGGAGCATTGTACTTCAGACTAGTCACTGGTCAGATAGGGCTGGTTCTTCTACTGTGATCTTCATTCCATTCTGTCCCCTTAACAGGTGTATAAAGTTAACTTGATAATCCAGAGCGAGATGACTAAGAATACCCTAAGCTGAATTCAATTTAATTCAACATATGAATAAAGTACCTACTCTGTGTCACCCTGTAAAAGGCACTGGGGCTAAAAAGGTGAAAATGACATAACCCTAGCTCTACTTGGGGTAAAACATTGAATGGGTAAAGGATACCTTAGGACATTGCAGGATGCATGAAGGGAAGGAAAAAAAAAAAGAGGAAGAGAGGAAAGAATAAAAGTATTAAGGGACAGCCTTACAGGAAGAGTTGTTCTCTGTTGTTCTCTCTCTCGATCAGCTGGAGGATCCAGATCAAATGCCAGAAATATGAATCATAGAATTTAGGGCTGGAAGGGACCTTGGGTGTCATTTTGTCTAACCCTCTTATTTTACACATGAGGAAACTGAGTTCCAGAGAAGCGATGTGCCTTGTGAAGACAGTTAGGTGGTATGGTGAATAGAGCAGTGGTCTTGGAGCCAGGAAGACCTGAGTTCAAATCCTACCTCAGACATTTACTAGCTCTGTGACCCTGCATAAGCCATATAACCTCTGTTAGCCTTAGGCTCCTCTTCCTATAAAATAGGGATAATATTAACACCAACCTCCCAGAGTCATTGTGAGGATCAGATTAGGTAATATATGTAAAGGAATTTGTAAATCTTAAAGCGCTGTATAAATCAGGAGTGGGGGAACCTGCAGCCTCAAGGCCACATGTGGCCCTCTAGGTCCTTGGGTGCAGCCTTTTGATGGAGTCCAGGTTTTACAGAAAAAGCCCTTTTATTAAGGGGATTTGTTCTGTGAAGTATGAATTCAGTCAAAGGGCCACACTGGAGGACCTAGAGGGCCACATGTGGGGGCCACAGGTTCCCCACCCCTGGATAACTGCTAGTGACTGCTGTTGCTGTTTGAGGTCACACAGTGAGTCATTTGCAGAGCAGAGACTAGAATTCTAGTCTCTTTGGGTAAGTCCCTTCATTACTCTAGTATGATCTTTAGGGGCCCTTCCAGTTCTAAATTGTATGCTCTCGTGATCCTGTCTCCAGAGTTCATCTAGTTTTGCCTTAACAGAGCCATATCTATATTTCCATGTGGCAGAAATGCACGCGATTTATACTCCACCTCAGTAATAGATGCTCAATAAATACTTGTTTGCCTCATTGCTTGTTACTAGGCTAGAAAAAGTTGGGTTTTCTGGGTTTGAGTGGTTGGAAGAAGAGCTTCTGGTTATGGGGCTCTTTAAGAAGATGGTTCTAGGTATTTATATACATGTTGATCAGCCCTCTGGGGAAAAATTAATTTCAAATTTAACAGTTGTCATTTCTTCTTTCTCTAGCTTTAAGAATGGGTCTCTGATGAGAGAAAAGGTCCGAGATGAATCCGCTTCAGGTTCCTGGGATGAGTTCTCCACAGCTCTACGATCCACTGAAATTGGAAATAATGGAAATCTGGGTATGTGCTCTGGGGGAGACAGAATTCCTGGGACTGTTTTGATAGGGGCTGCTTTTCCTGGGTCTAAGTAGTTCATGTAGAATGAGGAGGACTGAAGAGGACCCTGTGGGATGGAATGAAGGAGACCCCATGAGTAATGCCTGAGTAGCTTTTTCTCTAAGGGTCTACTTGGCAGTACTCAGTCTAAGGAACTCTAAGGTTCTTCTAATATAGTGGAGGATTTTTCAGTGTGATGAGAAGAAGGTAGAGATGAAGAGCTTTTCTTACTGACCTTTTCTCTCTGCATTAGGTAAAAGAATTTATTAACTAGATATTTTAGCTAATAATGGGAAACTCTTCTATACTAGATTAGACCCATTGGATGACTCCTTCCTTGCTCAGTAGGAGTCAACATTGAGACTTGGAAGCTGAAAAAACATCTTAGAAGTGATAGTTCTGTAGTGCCAGCCCTCCCTCACTTAAATCCAATTCACTTGCATGGCATGGCATAACAACCTGATGTTATGGTGCTCTTCAAGAACGTGGAACAAACAACAACAACCCTATTCAAACCACACCTGGAGTACTTGTTTCTGGATGTCACATCTTAGGAAGGATGCTGATCAGCTAGAGAACATATAGAGGAGGGCAACCAGGATGCTGAGGGAAGTGGACACCTTGGCACATGAGGATATATTGAAAGACATGGGAAGTTTAGCCTGGGGAAGAGAAGACAGGGGAACATGTTGCTCTCCACGTGCCAAAGATGATCAGGTGACAAAAGGGTTTGATTAATTCTGCTTTGCCCTAGAGGAGAGAACTAGGAACAATGGGTACAAGCTACAGAGAGGTAGACTTCATCTCAAAACTACCTGACAATGAAAGCTGGCACAAAGTAGAATGGGCTGTAAAGTAGAGGCTTCACTGTCATTAGAAGTCTTAAGCAAAGCAGAGATGATCACAAAGGGGGATATGATAAGGAATATTCTATCAGGTATGGGATTGGCTGGAAGGTCTCTGAGGTGTCATTCAGCTCTGGGATTTTTGCATTCTATCAATCTACCAGCCGACAAGCATTTATTAAGTACCTTCTTTATTCTTGATACTGTGGTAGGCACCTGGGATATAAAGGGAAAAAAACCAAATTAAATCATCACTGTTGCTCCAAGTAAAATTTTTGAAGGGAGACTCACATATATGATTCTGATTTAAAATATACATGTGATATGAAAGTCACTCTATTAATGGGAAGTTTTTGCCTTATTTCATTTAAGAGGAATGCTTCATTTCATATTTGATTTTCCATCAAGCAGCTGTGTAAAGAATCTAATCTATGTAATTTGTAAAATATTAGAGATTTTATTATTTCTCTCAAAAATTCTGATTTCTGAGCATGCAATGGTCAATTCAATTAAAAAATATTTACTTAGCATTTCTGATGTGCAAGATCCATTTTTATGTGGGAGCAGAAACCAGATTATAATAGATTGAGTAGGGAGTGGCTGGGGAAAAAGTGGAGGCCTCAGTGAAGGCAGCTTATTCTTTCTCAAAGTTTGTTGAGGAGGCAACATGGAATACCAAGACTGTTAGATTCAAAGCCCCCTTGGGCTCATTCTCAACCTGGGATCAGATCTTGGCTCTGCCATTTATTACCTGGGTGACCACAAGCAAGTCATATAACCTTTCTGGGCCTCAGTTTCTTCATCTGTAAAATAAGACTGTTGGATTGGATGATCTCTAACATCCCTTCCAGCTCTAAATATGTCTCCTTTGATAACTTAAAGGACACATATACACACCTTTGGAACAGATATTTTTTTAAAAAAATTTTTAGGATAGGAGAAACCAAAACGTGTTTATTGATGGTAGCAATGGAGTCAATGGGAGACATTAAAAATAGAGGAAAAATAAAGGACGGAAAATCAATGGAGTAAGTTCTTTAAGGATGCATTAAGGGAAGATAACCCGGGTAAGGGTGAGAGCAGAGCCATTTCTTCTTCAGATGGGGGGAAGGAGGAAAAGAAGAAGGTGAAGAAAGAGATATTGAAAGGGAGAGAATAGAATTTGAGTGAGGAAATTCAAGTTAGATGAACTGAAATCTCACAGAATAACAAAAAGTGAAGCTATCCACTGAGGAGATCACTGGGGTGCAGGGAATATGTGGAGCAGGAGTTTGAGGAGGGAGAGAAAGGTTTGGGACAGCCATTGTGGGAAATTCAAGAGGGAATCAATTGGTTTTGAATAAAAGGTGTGTTCTATCACTGATTGCATATATCTATTAGCTCTGTAATATGAGAGGTCTCGTGGGTTGAGTCATGATCATTCTACCCAGTCTAGTCTATTATATTCAGATGTAAAGTCAAACATTATCTCCATAACATAATACATTCAGAAAATTAAAAGTCATCTCAGGTTAATTCAAACAATTTGTTGTGTTTTCAGTCCCAATGATGGTTTGATGTGTCTGAGATTTCATTAGTGTGAGTATTGCCTCCACCAATGCAAATCACAACCCTTTCTCATCCCATGTAATTCTCTTCCATATTTTCCCATAAATTTCCATAGAAAGTCTAATTTGAGAAGTAAAAGCATTCTTTTTATATTTAAATCTCTGGTGTATACATCAAATTCTTTTTAAAAGGTGTCCTCAATACAGTTTGATTGAATCATTCATTCAATAACATATATTCAGCACTTACTTTGTCCAGCACTATGTTAGGTATTAAGAGAAGTCAAAAAAAATACAACCCAAGCAGTCAACACATGAAAACCCAGAATCAGAAGAGAAGACAACCATATTTGATTAGGAATTGCATCTACAACAGCCTGACAAGTGGTTTTTCAACCTTAGCCTGAAGGCTGCTGATGAGAGGGAATCTGCCACCTCCCAGGGCAGGCTCCCCCACTTTTGGATAGCTCCAGTAGTTATAAAGTCTTTTCCTTACATTAAGGTGAATCTTCCAGTTTGAAACTTTACACACACACACACACACACACACACACACACACACACACACACACTTCCACTCATTACTTAGTTCTAGTTTCTGAGCCCAAAAAGAACAAATTGAATTTTTTCTTCCATATGTCAATGTCTTGGATACCTGAAGATGGCTTTCCTGTCACCCTTAAGTCTTCTCTTCTATAGGCTAACCACCCTTCTCCCTTTAGTAACTTTAACCAGTCAGCTCATGGAGTGATCTCGAGGCTTTTCACCATCTTGGTCACTCTCATTCTATGTTCTTCAGCTTCCCATTGTCAGTCAATCAGCTAGAAAGCCTTTTTAAAGTGCCTGTTATGTGCCAGACATGAGGGATAGAAAGTAAAAAATGAAAAAGCCCCTGATCTTGAGGAACTTAAATTATACTGTGGGAGACAACACACACACGTATAAATATATACAAAATATATTACAAAGGAAATACAAGGAAATTTGGGGGATCAGGCCCAAGAGCTGGAGGAGCAAGAGAGGTTTCATAGGCAGAAATGCAGTACTTGACCAGAGGCTTGAAAGGAAGTAGGGACTGTATGGGGGCAGGTGAGGAGGAAATGTGCTCTAGGCATGGGCAACTGCCTGTACAAATGTATGGAGATGAGAGATAGAGTGTTGTGCATGTGGAACAGAGAGAAGGGATATTTGGCTGGACCGTGGAATGATCTCTAATGATATTCTTCATAAAATAGGGCCTGACCAGAGAATAGCAGAATTGTCACTCCCTTAGGTTGGAGCACTGGGGTCTCTCCTAATGTAGGAAATAACTGAATCAGCATTTTCTATCTCCATGTTGCAGTTTTCATTCATGTTTTGTTTGCAGTTTACTAAAATTCCCAGGTTATCGTCAGAAGAATTGCTATCTAGCCCTTTCTCTCCCTTCTTGTATCCACGAAGCTGTTTTTTGGAACCCAACCTTAAGACAACCTTTTTAGCTATAAGGTTCCACCCTATTAGATCTGGCCAAACATTCTAGCCTATTGGGCTTTTCTTGGATCCTTATGCCATGCAGCATGTTAATTGTCCCTGGTTTTGTGTCATCTGAAAATTTAATTACCATGTCATCTATGTCTTTGGTCCAAGTCACTGATAAAAATATTAAACAGCCCAGATTCAAGGACAAATGTCTGGAGTACTTGTGTCAAGACCTCCTTCTAAGTCTTTCCCTATTAGATTGTAAGCTCCTTGATGGCATGGACTATCTTTTTCTTGTTTGTATCCCCAGCACTTAGCGCAGGGACTGGCACATAGTAGGCACTTGATAAGTATTTACTGAATTGAATTGTTGAGTTGACAAACACATTACTGACTTCTCTTTGGGTCTGTAGTTTCATAGCCATCTACAACCCAGCCCACATCTCTTCATCTTGTCCGCAAAGATAGCACAAGAGACCTTGTCAAATACTTTGGTGAAATCCAGCTAAATTATTTTCACTACTTTAGGAACCTTATCAAAGAAGGAAATGGAGGCTTGTCTGGTATGATCTTGAGGAAGCCATGCTAACTCTTTGTGAAGACCATTTCTTTTTCTAGATGTTTACTAATCATTCCTTAGGGGGTGCGGTGGGGTGGAGATTCCATTCTAGTGAAGGACGGAAGACATGTACAAAATAACCACAACACAAGGTAAGATGTGAAAGTGTGATCAGAGAGGCAAAACAAGGGAGGAACCTCAGAAGAGGGAGAGATGACTTCAGATTGGGGTCAGGGCGGATTAAGGAAGACTTCTTAGAAGTCTTAGAAGGTAGCATTGGAGCTGGGCTGATGGAGACTCAGGAACAGTCCAGGTGGAGTTGGCTGGGGTAGGACAGAGGACAGAGGGAACAGAGGAATGTGCATTACATGTTTGGAGAATGATAAGTAGACAAATTTGACTGGAGGGTAGTTATTAAATATGAAAAAATGTAAAAATAGCTATCTACCTTTCACCTTTCGTGCAGCTAGTTTATTGTCAGAACTTTTCCTGGCTTTTAACTTGAGCAGTTTCTCCAAACTAGCCTGTTTCTACTTACACTCACTTTCTAGGTTTTCTGGACAGGCAGATGTTAAAACATTATTGGTGAACATTTACAATGTTCCATTCTGTGACTAAAGGATTAGAGGAGAAAATAGTCTAGTCTTCTGGACTTGATGATCCCTCTGGGGCACAGGAGAAATAGGAACAATGGCTGTTCCTTTACTGTGTGCTCTATACTGGTGAATAATCTGGCATGGGCATGGGATGGGATATTGGACGTCTCAAGATGTGGGCAGTACGTGTTTCCATCATAGTTGCCTGGAAGATGGTGGGCCCATGTGTTCAGGGCTGTCTAATGCTTTACCTTTATGCTGTTTATCCATGATGTTTTGTGATTTTTGCTGACAGAAATTCAGAGTAAAGATAGAAGCGTTAAAGAGTTATTTACCTGTACCTACTGCTTGATTGGGTCTATGGCCACTGTTCTTAACCTGGGGTCCATAAATTTGTTTGTTTTAATATTTTGATAACTGTATATTCAATATTTTTTACTTTCTTTGTAACTTTTTCCTTTTTATTTTATGCATTTGAAGTCATGGTTCCTAGAAAGGTTCTTAGGCTTCACCAGGCTGTCATGAGAATCTGTGACCCCCAAATAGTTTAGACCTGGCCTTCTTAACCCCAGATGGAGAATGCCTTTTTCTCACCTTGAGGTCTGACTAATTATTGGCACACGTTGGCCCTGTCTCAGGTGGTTTGCACAGTGTTGTCTGACTTCCCACAAAGAAGCCTTTATTCTGTAATGAGAAGATTGCTCATCATAGTGCAGAACCCCCAGAAGGGGGTGTTAGGGAACTGGAAAACCACCACAGTGGTTGTCTCAGACCACTAAGGAATCACAGTGACTGCAAGAAAGCATTTGAAACTCTGAAGGCTCCCAAGCCCTATCTTAAGCATCACTGGGAGGCAGAGGTACTGGCCCTAAATAGTACCTGAAATGTACCAGACATTTTTCCTCTATGTATGTGTGTTCATGTACAGGTGTATGTGCATGTGCATGAGTGTGCACATATGCACAGGTGTGTGAAGAAAAGATCCCCAAATTCCTGAGCCAGTGAAAGTTGTTCACTTTCTACTGCCAAACAGGTTCCCTGGGCCAGGCCAGAGTGGCTTCTCTGCATCTTGCCTAGCAAATCCAGTTATGTGCTGAGAAATCCTCTATCTCACTAACTGCTGCCCTCATTGGACAATGTGAATGCTTTTTCTAGTAGCTCAAGGAGCCTTTAGACACCTTCTTTAGAGTCAAGACTGCTAATCACTAGATTTGCCACCTCCAGTGGAGACCATAACCCCTGAGAGAGTATGCCAAATCCTCCGGAATCCACATCAGAACTTTATGTGGAATCTTGGCATATTCTCAGAATTTTAGAGTGAATCAGATGGACTGTGGAAGAGGAGGAATATCAGTATATATTTTTAGTACAGTTGAGGTAGAGAAGTCTCTCTCCTCTTCCCTCCAGGCAATCCAATTGTGCCATCAACAATATTCTGGTAACTTTGGATCTATGAGCTTGTGATCAACCCCTTATATTTACTGCCACCACCATCACTACCTCCTCTCCCCCCTAGTCGCTGGTACCCTCTAGGAGTCCTTGAGCCCTCCAGAAACCATATTATATGGGGAGAGGTAGCCCTGAATTTAAGACTCTAGTTTATATCCCTCTTGAATCTCATCCCAAATCTAGGCTTTATTCCCAAGGGTATATTGAGTCCTCCTGGAGACACCAGAGAGAATGCCCACATTATCAGCAAATCACAGGGATCAGATGCCAAATTACTGAAAAAGAGGGAAAAACCTGATTACCAAGAGTGTGATGGTTTTAGGGAAGCCACCACTTTGGAATACCACAGGAGAGAAGATGTGGGCTTCATTTTCTCACTCCATTCCAATTTACCATTTTTATAGGATCATAAAGAAATATAACTGTTGGTTTTTGACTATATAAAAACTAATCTTTTCTTGGCCCTGTTTTAGGTTTTTATTTTGATGTGATGGAAATTACTCCAGAGATCACTGGGCATCACAGGTTTAATGCAGACAATCAGAAGGTACAGACCAGTGTTTCTAATTTCCCCAACATTACTTACCCTAAAATCATTCTTAACAATATTATGTGTTTGATTTTGATTTAATTATCTATTAAGCTCTGCTGCTTCAACAGTCTTCCAGGCCTCTGCAACCATTTTTGGGTAATTTTAAGGTGTTTTTCCCCTAAGAGTCTGTATAATAGGATACAATGTAGCATGTTTAAATATCAAGTACATAGATATCGACAGATAGATGATAGATATAGGTAGGAGGTGGAGGATAGATATAGATAGATTATACATAGATGATAAATATAAATAGGAGAAAGACATAGATAGCTAATGGATAGATAATAGATGATAGATATAGATAGATAATAGATACATGATAGATGATCTAGCTAGAGGATAATGGATATAGATATAGATAGGTGATAGATATAGATAGGTTAGACAGATGATACTGAGGATAGATCAGTGACAGACCTAGACAGATAAAAGATATGTGATAGATGATTGCTGTAGATAGAGGATAGATAGATGATAGAGAGGTAATAGATAAGTGATAGACGATGTAGAGAGAGGATATATAATAGAGACAGAGAGAGGATAGATAGATGATAGATGTAGATAAATAGGTAGAGGATAGATAGATGGACAGACAGATGGATAGATGGAAAGATAGATGGACAGACAGACAGATAGGCAGATAGATAGATCGATAGATAGAGAATGCATTTATTAAGCCCTTAGTAGTGGCTAGGCACTCTGTAAACACTGGGCATACATATGAGCAAGAAAACAGTCTCCGCTCTCAAGAAGCTCCCATACAATAGGAGAAGACAATAATAAAGAGATTTTGGAAAGGTGGGGAGACACACAGGGTGGCATAGTGAGGAGACAATTGCATGAAGCCTTGAGCCTTGCTAAAATATGTCAGAAGCTCATCTATCAGGGCTGGGGGGACTGAGGAGCTGAGTCCAGGGTTCTAGTAGAAAAGAAAGGAGGAGGATGAGCTGACATCAGACAGCATGGTGAGAAGAAGGGAGGGGAGGAGAGGAGAGGGAAGAGGAGGAGAGGGGAGTAGAGGGGAGGGAAGGGGAGGGGAGGGAAGGGGAGGAGATGGGAGTAGAGGGGAGGGAAGGGGAGGGGAGGGAAGGTAAGGGATGGGGGGGAAGGGGAGTTCAATACTGTCTTAACTTGAATTTAAAGCATCAGTTGATTTTCTCTGAATTGATTCAGGGCTTAGTATAATGCTAGGCACTTAGTAAGTGGTCAGAAATATTTTGCGAATGGAAGGAACCATGAGAAAGAAAGCAAATCAAAACAAAACAAAAAGAAATACTTTCTGAGTTAAATTGAATTTTCATACTCAAAGATGACTTTTAAGAAGTGGTGCAAAAGCTATCCTAGGGATGCATAACCAGAAAAAGAGGTAGGTTTTTCATGCAGGGAGAGTGAGAGCTAAAACATGCACAGCCAAAATGCTTGTACTGATACCCACAACGTTCCCTAAGAGAGCTATAGAGAAAGGCTGTAGGATGTTGGGTGGGTCTTTTGGGGAAGATTTATAAGAAGATATAGAAAGCTAAGACGTGGATGGATTGCAGTCTCCACCAATAGAGGAAGCACTCTTTAAATCAGTGATCAGTGTCATTGACATAAAAAAGCTATGAAAAAGACAGTGTGTTGTATGTACTCAGGGACTTGGCAGATGTTTATATACTTAATAAATACTTAGGAAATGCCAGTACAGAATATTTATGTACTAAACATAATAATTTGTTTATATTAGATTTTATGTTTTAAGTTACTTTTATAATAATTATCAAATTTTAAAAAAGCTTTACTTGGAAGTAAAATGGCTTAATTCAATTTTCTCCCCAGGGACAGACATTAGATTTGGTTATCATTGTTCATAATGCAAAGATAGACATTTGTGTGTAAATTTGCTCATATATCAGATTTTTTTCCTCTACTTTTTCCCAAAGAAGATGTTATTCCTGGGGCAAGTTCTATAATAACTGTGGGTGCTAGAATATAAACACTAGGGAATTTTCTTTTGGCCAAAGACACTTTCTCTCATGTACCAGTTTGGAGGGTTAGGCAGATATTTGGGCTATACTCTGCTATTTAGTACTTAGAAATAGTGTGTTTGTGTGTATGCGTGAGAGAGAGGTGTGGAGGGTGGGGGAGAGAGAGAGGGAGGGGTAGAGAGAGAGAGAGAGAGAGAGAGAGAGAGAGAGAGAGAGAGATGGGTGTGTCTGGTAAGTTGTGGTGGTTATGGACTGCAGAGCTATGTTTATTTTGTTCTTTTTTAAAAAAATTCAAACTAACTTAGTGGTAGGAAAACTTTATTTTTTTATTCCTATTCTAATACAGGTATTAAACTTTCCCAAAAAGATGGAGATCCGAGCTTTGATTGAAGGACAGTTCATGGCCAAAAGGATTCATGCTGAAAACCTAGGCTATAGAGTTGGTAAGTGTGATTGTGGAAGGTTCTGGAGGCTGCTCATAAGATAACAAAGTAGTCTTTTAATGAAGCAACGATTTATTTGGTTTTGGTGGAAGGAAAAAAAAAACATTTCCTTTATAGGGACCATGAGAAAACTCCCAGTGGCCTGAGTCTTCATAAACTGGGCCATATTTTGAACTTAAGGAGCTTACTTTCTAACAATGGTAGGGATGGGAGTAAAGCACAGCCTATACACAAATAAGTATCATACAAAATAAATTGAGAGGGGGGTGGAGTGGGGAGGATCATGGAAGACTTCATGGAGGGAATTGTATCTTGGCTTGAAAGAAAAGAATTCACTGAGGTTGAGATGAATAGGTAGTGCCTATCATAGGATTGAAAGAAAAACTTATGCAAATGTGTGGAGGTGGGAGATGGAATATCAACTTTAGGAAATGGCTTGGAGTCCAGTTTGTCTGGAGCACAGGGTACATGAAGGGGAGTAGCATAAATAAAAGCATATATTTGATAATACTGATACCTATGATCAAAGGCAACCTGTGATTTCATGTGTTTATTGTTTTAAGTGACTTTGTGTTTCCATATGCATGTAAATGATAGATCAGCAGAAAAAAATGGGCCAAGTTACTCTGAAATTCTTGTCTTCCAGGCTGATAAAAAAATTGTATTACTTTAGTCAAAAAATAACCAATACAATTACATCATATCATCCCCACCCCCCAACTTTGGAAGTATTTCTTTTGCAAAATAATTCAGGCTTGCTGATACTCTTAGCAGGTTAAAAATCTTTTTTTCCTTTTAATTTGGAGGAGGAAATTTAATGGGATGGCTATAAATGTCTGTGAAAGAGCCTGTTATAATGGATCACACAGATGTAGTTTCACTAATATAAAGCGTGGTATAAGGGATAGAAAGCTTGACCTGGAGGTGGGAGTTCTGGATTCAAATCACATCCTACACACTTGCTGGCTATGAAACCTAGAGAAATATAATTATGATTTTAATTTTGGTGAATTGTGCTCTTTTCTTATTTTAATGCCTTTTAAGTGGAATAAAGAAGAATTTAACAGAAAAACCTTCATTTTCTTGGGATTTTAGATGTTCATATTAATCTTATTCAGAAATGAGTTTTTAAAAAGAGCAGTTTTCAGTCATTTAATTTTTGGATTTTGAGCCAAAGTGGAAAAAACTTACTTTGAACCTCTGAGCACAAGGGACAGTTATCAAACAAATCTACATTTAAAAAGCATCTGAAAAATGTTTCCCTGTGATTCCTGAGAAGGCATAACAGGTAGAAACTGTTAACTTTCCCCGGCAATCTCCAGAAAACATTCCTCATTGAAAATTGTCACCACATGCTGGTCTCTTTGGGCTTGATGATTTCGGGCTTTAGATTAAATCAGGAGCTAGCATTGCTCCAGGTGCATTTGGGCCAATTTGTAGGTCCCAGGCTGGACAATGCTCAGTAGTAAACAGTGCTCAGTAAGCCTCTTAAATGCTGGTTAAACTGATTTTTGTGAAAAGCCAGCCATTTGGAAAGGCAGAAAATTAAATCAACCATTTGTATCAAAACATACAATTTCAATGATTTTTTTCCCCAGTAAATTGATGGGGGTTTGCAAAATTGATTAGTCAATTGACAAAGCCTAACTAGAGTTGGCTTAAACACTAGGATTCCTCAAGCCCTAATACAATGCTGAACCAAAGAATCAGGCCATTCAGAAAAGGTTTGTCATGGTGTCCAATTGGAATTTTTTTTTTTAGCAAACTATGTCAATGATCTTATCTGATCTTTTCTGTAGATACAGTCTTAGAGATAATCTCTGAAGCCACCAGGCATAAATGTTCTGAAAAGCAGTAGTTCAAGTCAATTAAATGAGCAGTAATTAAGCACCTACTATGTACAGGATGAATGAAACTTGTCCTCAAAGAACATACAGTTATCCCTTCCACATTGCTGTGGGGTTGGGGCACAGTGCCCCCGTAATCTGAAAAATCTATAAAAAATTTTGGCCCTCTCGTACCAAAGAAAAAGTCTGAATTATTATTGTATTAAAAATAAACTATGTTGATATATGATACTATCCATATATTTTATGTGTTTTGGGGTATCTAACCTTTTTCTTTTTTGTTAATTTATCTTAATTTATTTATTTTAAATACACATGAGAAAAGAAAAAGGAACGTATTAGAAACTTAAATACAATTTTAATTTATTTATTTTAAATACACATGAGAAAAGAAAAAGGAACGTATCATAAACTTAAATACAAAATAAGAAAAGAAGAAAAAGCATTGTAAACTTTTTCTGTGTTGTTTGCTGACCTTCATGTGTCACCTGCAACTTCCGCAAGGTGCCCCCAAAATTTAATTTTTTAATGCCAAATCACAATATATTGAAACTACGATGGAGAAAGTCTCAGTGTGGAAGGGATAACAGTACAGTCTACTGGGGGAAAGCTATATGTACTTAGATAATAAGTAAATATAGAATAGAGAGCCTGAACTGTTTGAACAAATGTCTTCTCAGGCATGTGAAGAGTTCATATAGTTGGCACTGAGTACTCTTGTTGGAGGGCACTTTGAGAACATGAAGAGCCACACAAATGTTTAATAATAATAAGGAATTTACCAGATTTGCTAATGTGAAAACTTTTCTCCTTGGTTTATTTCTCCACCAGTTGAAAATAAATGTGGGCATTCCCAGTGGAAATGCCCTTTATCCTATTCATATTGTTTTTTTTTTAAAGTGCTATTGATATCTTTAGTTTTTATATCATATTCATTTCTGGTTACTAACCTTTCTCTCCCACCTATCTTCTGGAATAGAACCCTCCCTTGTAATAATAAAAAAAAGCTATTCAGCAAAAACAACCCATATAGTGAATGTCTTGATGTATGTGACACTATCCTCATAGTGCCCCTCCTTTCTATTGAGGAGAGAGAAATATATTTTATCGCGTGCTTTTCCTGTTCTTGTGCACAGTCTTGAAACATTATCACGGCTCTGAATTTCTATGCATTGTAAACATCCAAGGTCATTTTGCTCCTTTCGTTGGAACATAAGGAACATAACAGCTCCTCTGTTTGGCATCTGTGGCTCGCAGTAGTCCCAGTTCACATCGGACTCATCCAAGCCCTACGGCAGGCAGGTTTTCCCTTACGTTGTGCATCTCTATTGGAATACTACTTTTATGTTTTGGGATGAATTGATCTGCCATTGCAAACAACCCATCCATTTAGTACAACATCTGGTTTCTTTGTACCCTCTGCAAATTTGATGAGCGTACTCTGTGCCTTTATCTGAGTCATTGATGAAAATGTTAAACAGCATGGAGCCAAGCCTCGATCCCTCGGGCACTCCTCAGGAGACCTCCTGAACCTTTCATTCAATTCTGAATCTGTCTGACCATATTATATCCATATCTCTCCATCTTCTTCACAAACACAAAATTTGATATTTTATCAAAAGATTTGCCTAAATCTAGGTAAACTATAGCCATACTCTAGCATTCCTCTCATTTACTTGTCTAGTTATCCTGTCAAAAAAGGAAATCAGGTTAGTTTGGCATGACCAGTTTTTGATGAAGCAATGCTGGCTGCTAGTAATCACTGCTTGCCTTTTTCAATGTCTACTAACCATCTCTTTCAGGATTCATTCTAGAATTTCCCCAGGAATCAAAGTGAAACTCACTCACTTTTAGCTTGCAGGCTGTCCTGTTTCCTTTTGTTGAAAATCAGGACATTTGCCCTTCGTTGATCTGTTTTCCATGATCTTTCACATATCACTGACAGTGAGTGGTTCAGCAATCTCATCAGCCAGCTATTTGATGCAGTTCACTTAGGCCAAGTGACTTGAATTCATCAAGGGCAGTGAGATTCTCTCCTACTAGCACTGTACTTATCTTGGTTATCAACTCCCAGTTGGTCATTTTTGTTTCACCTTTCTAAAGTTCACTCCCCTTTGCAAAGAAAACAGAAACAAAATAAGGTTTTGTTTCTCTTTTCTTTTTTATAAATTGTTCAACAAGGAGGTCAGGGAAGGGACAGTGGGAGGAAGAAATAGTAAATGCTTGTAAAAATAATTTCAAAAAGATTTAAATAATTCTGCCTTCTCTCTCTTGCCGGTTACAACCATCTCATCCATCCCAGGCTAAGATCCTATTCCTTCTTTGGCCCTCCTTTTTCTCCCAGTATGACTTAATAAGCCCTTTTTGTTGTCTTTAGCTTCCCTCAACAGTCTTAGTTCATTCTTTAGCATTCCTGACATTCTTTTTATAGGAACATGCCACATTCTTATATTCATCTTCTGTTTTCTGGCCTTGTTTCCATATTCTATATATTTCTTTTTAAAAATCTAAGTTGGTTGATGTATTCCATGTGTATCCACATCAGTCTCTTCAGCCAAATCCTACTTTTCCTCTTCGTTGGAACTTTTCCCTTTGTGTCTTGAGGATTTCATTCTTGAGCGCCTCCCATCTCTCCTGGGCTGAATCATTTTACTCCATGGGATCCTTCCTATCACTCCTAACTCTTTGAAATTTGCTTGCCCCAAATCTAGGATTCATGTCATAATTTGGCCAGATTTCTTCTCTTTCTCTATCACAAACTCTGGAATGAAGTGGTCACTTTTTCCCTAGCATTCCCTTTATTTGCACTCCAGCAACGAATTTCTCCCTGTTAGTGAGAATCAGATTCAGAATAGACGATTGTAGATTTTGCCATCTTTTGGAGGCAGATACAGAACTAATTAGCATTTCTGCTTTGGGATGTGGGGGGGGGGGAGACAGAGAGAGAGAGAGAGAGAGAGAGAGAGATAGTGAGAGAGAGAGAGAGAGAGAGAGAGAGAGTATTCTAGCAGATACCTGGATAATTGAAATCCTTCATCACTGCTATCTTTGTCAGGCTTGTGATCTGTTTTCCAAACTTTTCATCTATTTCCTCTTTCTGTCTAGATGATCTGTAATATGTACCAGTGACAAAATGCCTTCTATTTTTTTTCCTCTTTTGACCTGCACCCAAACAATCTGCTCCCGAATTTCTGCCTTTGGTTGCTGGTCTTCTTCACATAAGTATACCTTCTTAATATACAAAGCTACCTCTGCCACTTCGACCTATCCTGTTTCTTTTGAGTAAGGTATTCCCATCCAGAACCAAAATCCATTCCTGGCTTTCATCCCAATGAGAGGCAGTTAGGTGACACAGTGGATGGATCATTGGACCTGAGAAAGGAAAACCTTTTTTTCAACAGACACTCTCTGTGTGATCCTGGACAAGTCACTTAACTGCTGTCTGCCTCAGTTTCCTCAGCTTAGAATGGAGGTAATAATAACACCCACCTTTCAGGGTTGTTATGAGGATCAAAAGACATGATATTTGTGAAATGTTTAGCATAGTGCTTGGCACATAGTAGGTGCTTAATAAATGCTTCTCAAACATGCCCTCTTGTGTTAGTATTCCTTGTGTTAGTATTTTGTTAGGACCTTGTTGCCTAAACTTTGGCCACTTGGCCTAGACATGGCAGACCTGGGTTTTACTACTGGCTGTTTTATTGCATTTTTGCCTCCTGTGAATTTTTTGGTGCTAGATCAGGAAGAAGTTTGATAGGCTTATTGCTTTGATATTGCAAAGACAGAGCCTTAATCCCAGGGTTTGGTTGTATAACACTTTACAATCCTTACTGCTCTGCTTTGCAGACCCTGGACTAGGCTGTGATTAATCTCTGGAGCACTGCGCAAAAGGCTGCGGGGCTCTACTGACTTGGTCATTGCCTTAAGTTCCCAGAGCCGGGTGTGTAGTAAGGGCTCAAGAAATGATCGTTGATTAGAAAGAGCAGAGTTCTCAGGCTGTGCCCCTCTCATCAACATTGTGTGATTCAGTTCTCCATTTGGACACTGAGTAGGGGCATCCCATCAATGTAAGCCTCCCATTATGACTACTGGGTGCCAAGTCAGCTGTGCAAAGGGTGACTTCTGCTCCTTGGATTTCTCCAGGGCATGAAGCAAGATTACATAGCGCAATTCCCTGGGCATATGTTGGAGAATGACGTGCATTATGTTTGCATGCATGGCATTCTCAGTGTGAGCTGGATTAGTCTGTTTTATTGCAATTCACATTGCAGAAGGGGGTCATGTATCCTTGAAAAGCACTACTGGGCTTTCCATTTCTGGCAGCAGAGAGGTTTAGGGTACAATTCCTTGGCTGCCTACAGATTAAGTGGATGATTCTTCCCCACCCCCAAGAGGGATTTAAATTTTTCAAAGAAAATCAATACTAAAATGTTGTGCTGACTACAAGCTGGTCTCTCAGCATGTGTTGCTAAGGGTATGGATGTTGTTTAAACACCACACGAGAACCTACTCTGTGTCTGATGGTTTTGCTCCAGTAAATAAATACGAATTTGTATTTTACGATATAGGAACTCCTCATTTTATGGGACAGACGTTTAAGTTGTAGGTAAAGCAAAATTCAGGAAACTGAGTCGTATTTTTCAGTTGATTATCATAATGATTTCTACAATTCAGATAGTGCTCCACAAGTGTGATCTCATTTGATCCTCACAACAACCCTGAGGGGTAAATGCTATTATCGTCCCCAATTTACTGATGAGGGAATAGAGTTAGTGTTCAGTTGTTTCTGCCTTTTTGTGACCCCACTTGGAGTTTTCTTGGCAAAGATACTGGAGCAGTGGCATACTAGAGTGGTTCACCCTTTCCTTCTCCAGCTTATTTCACAGATGAGGAAACTGAGGTAAACAGGGTTAAGTGATTTGCCCAGGGTCACCCAGCTAGTAAGTGTCTAAGGCTGGATTTGGATTCATGAAGACAAGTCTTCCTGATTCCAAGCCCAGGTCTCTATCCACTGAACTATCTAGCTGTCTTGTGAGGGAATAGAGACAGAGAGGTTAAATGATTTGCCCAGTCACACAGCTAGTAAATGTCTGAGGCAGGATTTGAACCCAGTTCTTCCTCACTTCCAAGTGCAATATTTTATCCCCTATGCCAGGAGCTCTGATTCTCCAGAAAAATAAAATCCCTTAATATCCCCAAAGCTTTTTGAGTGACTATTATAAGAAAGTACCAAGAGGTATAAAGGGATGAGTAAGACACATTCCTGATCCCCAGGGAATTTACAATTTAGCAGCTTGTCATATGCTCTGAGGTCCTTATCCTTATGCTCCCTCTCGTTTTTATAGTGCTTACTATGTGCAGGGCACTATGCTAAGTGCTTTACAGTTACTGTAAGAACAGGTGATATAAAATATCCCTTCTCCCCAAAATATCCCCATGAGATCTTCAGCTGCATTCTTCATGAGTTCAAGTCCAGCCTCAGACACTTACTAGCTGTGTGACCCCTGGGCAAGCCACATGACCTGTTTGCTTCAGTTTCCTCATCTGTGAAATGAGCTGGAGAAGGAAATGACACACTACTCCAGTCAAGAAAACCCCGAATGGGGTCATATAGTCTCCCATCCAGAATTAGGGGAAAGATGACTCAAGCCGAGGGAGCCTATGTGGCAAAGGGGTAACTTTGACCTTCTGGTTGCTGGAAGTCCTTTCTTTCCCTTTGAGGGGCCTGGGTGTGGTGCATCTTTTCCTGGAATCTTAGGAGAGCTCTCAATCTGTGCCCAGTGTATCCTTGATTGCTGATATTGGCACTGTCTCCAACTGCTGCTGTCCTTGAGGGATGATGCTAGGACTTTGATAGGAAGGCCTGCTGACCTCCAAACCTCCTAAGGAGCTGTTCTGGACAAAAGCTAGCTGCAGCGCTCTCTCCTGGTTTGCTGCTTTCTGGAGCTCAAATCCCTTGAATAACTTCAGTTCTCAACTGACTTAATATTTTATAGATGAACCCTAGGGCATGATCCCAAGATTCTTTTGACTATCCAAACACTTCCTATTCAGTTTTTCTTTAGTTCATCTAATGGCTCATCAAGGCATTTTATACTTCCTTGGAAGGGTTTTGATCGATTTGATTCAATCAAGACAAATTTCACTGGTGAAGGCACCCAGGCTAGAATTTTCTCACTTTCTGTAAGTGGGGTGGCATGATTAGGTCGATTTACTCAATCAACCCCACCCTTACATTCCTCACATTACAGTGGCACATGCATTGCAAGAGCTAGGTCAGTGTTTGGGAGGCTCTGAAGGAAAGGATGGGAGAGAAAAAGTTATTAGACTGACTACCAAACTGAAGGTCTACAGAACCGTTGTCCTGACCTCATTGTTGTATGCCTGTGAAACCTGGACAGTCTACCAGCTCCATGCCAGGAAACTGAATTGCTTCTATTTGAATTGTCTTAGGAAGATTCTGAAGATCACCTGGCAGGATAAGGTACCAGACACTGAAGTCCTTACTCCAAACTGCCAAGCATTCAAACTCTGCTTTAGAGAGCGCAACTCCGATGGGCTGGCCACATTGTTCAAATGCAAAACATATGCTTGCCAAAAAGACTTTTATGGAGAACTCATGTAGGGCAAGCATTCACAAGGTGGTCAGAAGAAGTGATACAGGGACACTCTCAAGGTCTCTCTCAAGAACTTTGGAATTGATTGTGTGACATGGAAGACAGTGGCACAGGATCACTCAGCATGGTGTGCCCACATCAGGGAAGGTGCTGTGCTCTAGGAGCAAAGCAGCATTGAAGCAGCTCAAAGGAAACACAGGATGCACAAGTTTGTAGTATCTACCCCAAATGTTCACGTGGACTATTTGTGCCTGTCCTGTGGTAGAGCATTCCAAGCTTGTATTGGTCTGATCAGCCTCAGTTGGACACACAGAAACTGAACTCTAGCATAGTGATGTCATTTTGGTCCTCTTTGAGAGCAAAGGACAACAATCACCACATTCCTCCCAGTTTTCCACTGTCCTCAGAAAATCTACTAGAATATGTTTAGCAAAGTCCGTAGCCCCAAATCCAGAGAGCTCTTCAGTGACTTGGGGAGGTTCAGCTTTACCCTTTTCAAATTCTTTCCCCCAGTGCTTTGTACTAAGGAGCCTCCCTATGGGGCATGGTGAGTGATCAAATCCAGTAAGTAATATTCTTCCATATTTCCAAATACAAAATACCATTTAATAAAGTTCTAATAGATTAACACTTCTCTTGTTGCTTGCAAAAGGACTTCCAAAGCCATTCTAAGGTATTCCAAAATAAGAAAGATGAGATAAAGAAGAAAACAAAAAGAAAATCAAACCTGTCTGAAAATCTGGTCTCTTAAAGAATTCTCTGAGCATGTAGGGCTCTTCCCTTGGGATTTATGACCTATGGTTGACTGGAAGTGACCCCCTTAACTTTCAAGTAAAAAAACGAAGCCTTTTGGCTTGATGCTTATGTAGTAACACTGGTCCACAGGCTCCAGGGAGGTTGGCTTCCTTACCTTCTCCCCCGACCATGGAGTGGCCCCTCAACTTTGGGTTCAGTCATTTACCAAGTGCTACAACAAAACTGATACGGAATTCATGGGGTGTTTCGCCTTCTCACCCTGAGAAAGTCAAGCTAGTGGTCAGCCCTGTGGCTTTCCAGACAGTGCTGAAATAGCAGAAGCTTTGTGACAACTAAGGGTTGTTTCACCTGAGGTGTGTGAACTGGAAGGGAAGATGTTTCCATCCCAACTTTACTGCCCTTCTCTTCAGGGATTACCCTTGTACCATCAACCACCTACAGCTTCCACAGCCTGTGCTGGAAGAATTCACCACCACCACCACCACCACCACCACCACCACCACCACCACCACCCTGAAAAATATTTGATGCTCCAAGAGATTTAAGCTCAGGAACTCAGATAACCCAACCACCCTCTTTTTTTTTATTAGTAAATGCATCTCTAGGTGTCTACAGTGTCTGATGGAGCTAAATTGCAATTTCATATGTTACCACCTTGAAGGTTTCTTGATTTTGAGGCTCTGCATTATGGAAAATGTGTTCATTTAGCAGAGAAAGTAAGCGCCTAGGGGCCTGGAGTGATTTTCATTTGCCTTTGTATCTTCAGTGTCTAATGTACAGTTGACCCTTTAAAAAATGTTCGTTGTGTATACAATTTATGTTTTGCTTAAAACTTTGCTTGTTGAACCCATTTAGAATGAGGGAACTCTGGGAAAGCAAAATTAAATTAATGGAAGTTTATGGTAGGAGCAAAGACAGGCATGTGTTTATCAACAGGGTAAACTCAAGGCACAGGATTAGGGGATGTCACTCTATTTATTTGTTAATATAATTCCAGTGAATCATAGAGACTCTTAAAGCTGAAAGGGACCCTGGAAGGCTATTGTCTAGCACTGCCATTTTGCAGATGAGGAAACAGAGGCTCAGAGGGGTTAAACAATTTGCCCTAGATCATGGGGGTTGAAATAGGTATTCTGACTCCAAAGCCAACACATTTTCCATTGACGGGGCCATGGATTATCATGGCCCGGGGGCAGAGATAGTGTCCTAATAAACTATTCTGATATTCATTCGGTTGTACTAATAACTAATTCAGACCCCCATAGTGTCACATAGCATTGTAAAGTGGATCTAATGAGCTCACCTGGAGTCAGGAAGATCTGTATTCCAGGCCAGGCTCTGACACATACTGGATATAAGACCCCAGACAAGTCACTTAACCTCTCATCCGTACTCTAAGACCACAAATTCAGGAGTAATTGTTCATCTACGTTGGTAGAGGGGGAATTCTCACAGTGAATACCCAGGATAGATGAAACCACAAGTCTGGACCTAAAGGAAGACACTGATCTTATTTCATGGAATTGCCTGCACGTAGAATTCCTTGGCTGAAATAGCTGTTTTTTTTTTCTCTCTCTCCACATCCTTGTCTCTCCTCCCAACTTGTTCTCTTACCTGTGCTGGGGAAACTAAACAAGAAGACAATGGGGAAAAAAGATTTAATAAAAAAGTGTAGAAGGTGCACTGTCAGCCTCTTTCCTGACATGTTGATAAAATGCTGTCACTGACTGAACAATAGCATTTCCTGCATAACCAGCAGAAGTCAAAGTATTTACAGCATGTGATTTCTGCATTTAGACAATAGAAGATTCTCTGTGACTGAGTTTGTGTGGAATTCAGACACTTGTTTACCCAGACATTTGGATAACTTGCTTCAATTCAACATTTATTAATCCCCTACTATTTACAAAAGAGGGAATATAGTGTAATGGTGAGAGTGCTCGGCTTGTAGTCAGGAAAACCTAGGTTCAAATCCTAGCTCTGACATTTATTAGCTATGTGACCCCAGGCAACTTGCTTAACCTCTCATGGTCTCAAGCCGATTTCTGTTGGTGGAAGGATTTTACATACCAGAAGCTCTACATTGTGATGAAATTATAGATCATTTAATGATTTACATTTTGTGTTATTAGACACTGGGGTTATACTTAAATGTATGTGCGATCTCATTGGTTCACGAGTTCCCTCTAACAATGCATATGGTGACCCAGTCGCATCTGCCCATCATTTGCCCATCCATGTACTACTCCCAAAAGTTTGCCACAGTGGGGTCCACTAATGTACTGGAGGCACTGGAGTTATAAAGACAAAAATGAAATATTCCCTGTCCTCAAGGAGTTTATATTCTAGGGGAAGCAACATTATCTATCTATCCATCTCTATCTATCTATCTATCTATCATCTATCTATCTATCTGTCTATCTACCTATTTATCTATCTTTATCTGTCTAGAGATTTAAAGTAATTTTAAGAGAGAAAAAGCACTAATTACTGGGGGTTGGGATCAAGAAAGGCCTTATCTTGAGGGCCTCCAGTGATGGAGGCCTAAACTAGGGTGGAGCATGTGTATCTGGATAAAAGGAGATGGTTATGAGAGCTGTAGACTGACAAAACTTGGTAACAGATGACATGTAGAGGAGGAGGGCTTGGCAAGAGATGCTGGTGACATCAAGATTTTGAACTCTGTTGATTGGAAAAATGTTGATAAGCTCAACAGAAATGTGGACATTAGGTGAAGGGGTAGATCATGGGCCCATGAAATTCCATAAGGATATTTTTAGACTTAAAAAAAAATTATAGTCCACCATTTTGGTCATTGTTTAGAATATCTCAGGCCCCCGTAGGAGGAGAGCTATTGGTATTTTTTTGGTTACTTTCCAGATTAGCATGAACGATGCTACTATTCTGATTGATCTTAAGATCAAATTCTTCATTTCCAATGAGAGCTAATACTGCATTACAGGAAATAAATGAGTCCACATGTAATCATCAAAACAACTTAGTACTAGTTAAAAATAGAGAGGCTGGTCAGTGGAACAAACCAGATATACAACTTACAGAAGCAAACAAACATAGTAGCAGTGGTTGACAAACCCAAAGACCCTAATTACTGGAATAAGAACTTAATATTTGACAAAATCTGCTAGGGAAACTGGAGAGCAGATTGGCAGAAATTGGGTCTAGACCAACACTTCATACCTACACACCAAGATAAACTACCAATGGACAAATAATTTAATCATAAAAGATGAAATTGTAAGCTAATGAGAGAAGCAAGGAGGAAATTGCCTTTCTGATAGTTGGATAGGGAAAGCTTCCATGGCCAAACAAGGGGTAGAGAAGATCAATAAAAATAAAATGGACAATTTTGATTATATAAAATCTCACATTTTTTTGCACAAAAATATCGAGTTAAAATTAGAAGGGAGCCAGGTAAACAAGAACAAATCTTTACAGCAAGTTTCGTTGAGAAAGGTCTGACATCCAAGATATATAAAAAACAGATACAAATATATAAGAATAAGTGCTATTCCCCAATAAACAAATGGTTAAAGGATTTTAACAGGCAATTTTTAAAGGAAGAAGTCCAAGCTATCAATAACCAACCAAATCACTAATAATTAGAGAAATGTAAAATAAAGCAATTCTGTAGTTCTACCTGACACGCATGAAATTTGCAAATATGAACAAAAAGGAAAATGACAAATGTTTGAGGGGCTTTGGGTGAAGCTGTGATTGGATCTTGCCATTATGGAAAACAATTTGGAACTACGCTCAAAAAGTCAATAAACTGTGCATACACTTTAATTCAGCACTACTACTGCTAAGCCTATACCCCAAAGACATCAAAGAAGGAGAAAAAGGGATAATATATACAAAAATATTTTTAGCATCTCTTTTCATTGGGAATAGCTACATAAAATAATTTCCTGCCAGAAAAGTAATGGATTAAAAGTGCAGAATGGGGCTGGTAAGCAGGAACTCGTGTGAGCTCTGTACCGAGTCCCTCCAAAAACCTATAAAAAATGGCTCTGAACCAATTCTAGAACGGCAGAACCCACAAAACAGCAGAGGGAAGCAGGGCTCCAGCCCAGGACAGCCTGGATGGTCTCTGGGTGAGGTCTATCCCACACAGAGCTGGCAGCTGGGAGCTGGGAGCTGGGAACGGAGTGGAGCAGAACCCAGCCTGAACGGCGTGGACCATCCAGACCAGAAGCCGGGCGGAGGGGGCCCTAGCACCCTGAATCAGTGAGCTGCGGCAGTTACCAGACTCCTTAGCCCACAAACACCAAAGACTGCGGAGAAGGTTAGTGGGAAAAGCTGAGGGAGTAGAAGGAGTTCCGGTTTGGCTTCCAGCCCCGGGGGCAGCGGAGGTGGGGCAGCTACAGCTGTTGTTACTTCCGGCTCCAGGCCCACCTGGTGGGAGGAATTAAGTGGCGGATCAGAGCAGGAGTGCAACAGCCTGCTGAAGATGTAAGCCCAGCCCCAGCTGGGGGTTCTTGGGGAAGGAGTAGTGCTGGTGTGGCAGAGCCTGCACCTCCCCACCAAACGTGGAACATAGAACTTTCTAGTCTACAAGCAGTCATACCCCACTGAAAAACTCAAAGGTCAAGTTAGTTGGCTGGGAATATGGCTAGGCAGCGAAAACGCACCGAGATTCAGTCTCAGACTTTGCATTCTTTCTTTGCTGACAAGGAAGACCAAAACATACAGCCTAAAGAAGTCAATAAAGTGCAAGAGCCTACACCAAAAGCCTCCAAGAAAAACATGAACTGGTCCCAGGCCATGGAAGAGCTCAAAAATGATTTGGAAAAGCAAGTTAGAGAAGTAGGGGAAAAATTGGGAAGAGAAATGAGAAGGATGCGAGAAAACCATGAAAAACAAGTCAATGACTTGCTAAAGGAGACCCAAAAAAATTCTGAAAAATACACTGAAGAAAACAACACCTTAAAAAACAGACTAACTCAAATGGCAAAAGAGCTCCAAAAAGCCAATGAGGAGAAGAATGCCTTGAAAGGCAGAATTAGCCAAATGGAAAAGGAGGTCCAAAAGACCACTGAAGAAAATACTAATTTAAAAATTAGATTGGAGCAAGTGGAAGCTAGTGATTTTATGAGAAATCAAGATATTATAAAACAGAACCAAAGGAATGAAAAAATGGAAGATAATGTGAAATATCTCATTGGAAAAACCACTGACCTGGAAAATAGATCCAGGAGAGATAATTTAAAAATTATTGGACTACCTGAAAGCCATGATCAAAAAAAGAGCCTAGATATCATCTTTCAAGAAATTATCAAGGAGAACTGCCCTGATATTCTAGAGCCACAGGGCAAAGTAGAAATTGAAAGAATCCATCGATCGCCTCCTCAAATAGATCCCAAAAAGAAATCTCCCAGGAATATTGTCGCCAAATTCCAGAGCTCCCAGATCAAGGAGAAAATACTGCAAGCAGCCAGAAAGAAACAATTTGAGTATTGTGGAAACCCAATCAGAATAACCCAAGATCTGGCAGCCTCTACATTAAGAGATCGAAGGGCTTGGAATACGATATTCCGGAGGTCAATGGAGCTAGGATTAAAACCTAGAATCACCTACCCAGCAAAACTGAGTATCATGCTCCAAGGCAAAATATAGACTTTCAATAAAATAGAAGACTTTCAAGCTTTCTCAGTGAAAAGACCAGAACTGAATAGAAAATTTGACTTTCAAACACAAGAATCAAGAGAAGCATGAAAAGGTAATGAAGAAAAAGAACAAGAAAAAGAAATTGCAAGGGACTTACTAAAGGTGAACTGTTTTGTTGACATTCCTATGTGGAAAGATGATGTGTATGATTCATGAGACCTAAGTATTAGGGTAGCTGAAGGGAATATGCATACATATATGTTTATGTATATATATGGGTGAATGTGTATGTATGTATATATCTATGTGTATATATATATATATATATATATATATATATAGAGAGAGAGAGAGAGAGAGAGAGAGAGAGAGAGAGAGAGGGAGAGAGAGCGGACACAGGGTGAGTTGAAGATGAAGGGAAGATATCTAAAAGAAATAAAATCAAATTAAGGGATGAGAGAGGAACATACTGAGAGAGGGAGATAAGGAGAGATAGAATGGGATGGATTATCTCCCATAAAGGTGGCAAGAGGAAGCAGTTCTGTGGGAGGAGGGGAGAGGGCGGATTAGGGGGGAATGAGTGAACATTGCTCTCATCAGATTTGGCCTAAGGAGGGAATACCATACATACCCAATTGGGAATCTTACCCCACAGGAAAGAAGAGGGAAGAAGATAAAAAAAATGGGGGGGATGATGGAGGGGAGGGCAGATGGGGGTGGAGGTAGTCAAAAACAAACACTTTCGAAAGGGGACAGGGTCAAGGGAGAAAATTCAATAAAGGGGGATGGGTTGGGAAGGAGCAAAATATAGTTAGTCTTTCACAACATGAGTATTGTGGAAGGGTTATACATAATGATACACATGTTGCCTATGTTGAATTGCTTG
Organism: Trichosurus vulpecula; assembly: GCF_011100635.1. Lineage (NCBI taxonomy): Eukaryota > Metazoa > Chordata > Mammalia > Diprotodontia > Phalangeridae > Trichosurus > Trichosurus vulpecula. The sequence continues at coordinate 139,921,966 of NC_050581.1, read as the reverse complement.
ACTTCTTAGGGAGGGTGGGTGGGAAGGGAAGAGGGGAGAGAATTTGGAACTCAAAGTTTTAAAAACAGATGTTCAAAAACAAACAAAAATGTTTTTGCATGCAACAAGCAAGTAAGATACACAGGGAATGGGGCGTAAAAATTTATCTTGCCCTACAAGAAAGGAAGGGAAAAGGGGATGGGAGGGGAGTGGGGTGACAGAGGGGAGGGCTGACTTGGGAACAGGGCAACCAGAGTATATGCCATCTTGGAGTGGGGGGAAGGGTAGAAATGGGGAGAAAATTTATAATCCAAACTCTTGTGAAAATCAATGCTGAAAACTAAATATGTTAAATTTTAAAAAAAAGTGCAGAATGAGACACATTTTTGGTCATAGCTGACGAGGGAATTAGCTTCATATGACTTAATGGTTGTACCTTTGTTATGAGGAATCTCTCTGTCTATCTGTCTGTCTGCCTGTCTCTCTCTCTCTCTCTCTCTCTCTAATCGGGCAAGTAGGAAGTGGAAAGGGCAGAAAATAAGTGCTTGTTAATAGGAAAATAATAAAGTAAAATAAAAACAAATCATTAAGGCTTTGGCCAAAGATATAACACAACAGAAATAAAAATGAACAGAATTGAGTCTTAGAGGCAGAGAGAAGTCTTTGGGGAAAGTAACCATTTAGATAGCACAGGTGATGTGTGTTATCATCAGCTGCTGCCTGAGCTGGAGGAAATTAGCTTTACCCTCTAAGAACCAGGGTTAGCTGTTCCTCTGATGCTGGTGATCTGATTTAGATTTATCTCAGTCTAGCTGAGACCGATTATTGAAGTGAGGAAATCTATTTGATTTTTTTGGAGCCAGAGCACCAAATTCTGGTAAATAGAAGAAACTTAGGAAGTAGCTTCCAGTATGAGCTTAGAGATATTATTGACTTCCTTCAGAGCAAAGCTATTTCCTGGCTATAGAATGATTCTTAGCCATATCCTCAGCCTCAACCTGACCTCCTACCTCCAGTTTCAAACTGGTGATTAACCTTAGACATAGCCCAACTCCTTATTCCAGCCATGGATGATTCATAACCCAAACTCCAGACTATCCCCCTTAAGCTTTAAATTCTTAGCAAACTGACCCTTTTATCTCCAGCCATAGATGACCCTCTAAAATCCAGGTAATCATTGAACAAAGGTGTGCCATTAGTGGGAAAGGGGATTTGGAGAAAAGAGTATGGATGGCTTCATTTAAACCCTTCCTAGTTTTTTGGAGACTCACAGAGCATAAGACATCCACCTCAATTTTCTGTACAAAGGATGACCTACTAGTAGCTAACACTTATATAGCACCTACTATGTGCCAGGCACTGTGCTCAACACTTTACAATTATTAACTCATTTAATCCTTACAGCAACCCCGCGACATAGGTGCTATTATAGTTATGCCCATTTTACAGATGAGGAAACTGAGGCAAACAGAGATCAAGTGATTTTCCAGGGTCACACAGCTAGTACATGCCTGGGGCAGAATTTGAACTCAGGTCTTCCTGACACCCATGCCACCTATCTGCCCCTATTATAATATAATAATAATAATTATTATTATAATATAATAGCTTGTTAAACCACCTATCAAATACATGATACAACATTTAGATTGATGGGTAGATGGATGGACAGATGAATTTATAGTTTGTAAATTAAGTAACTTATGGATAACATACAGTATTTAAGAGCAGTGCTTCAAATGCTTTGAAAATGTGAATTAATGAATAACGCATCTCAAGACAGCTGCTATTGTGAAGGTCTTTGAATGTAAGGCCAATTATCTCAATTGGATTTGAAGCTTGGAAGAAAAAAAAGCTCCATCCATTTTCCTGCCGGTCTTTGCTCTTTTTCCTAAAGAATTTTAATGTATATTAATTAATTGCCTGAAGTGATGCCAATAAATCTAACAAGGCTTGTCTGGAGCTTAAATGCACAAAGGAAACCATGTTTGTTTCAAGAGGAACACACACACATACACACACTTCCTGAAAATGGCATTAAGAAAGTTAGTATTAATTTAGATGGAACTTAATGAAATCTTTAATGACTTTTTAAAATTGTTTTATTTCACTCCAGATTTTAATTTGAATTAAATCATTACGATTGTTAAATTAGCTAAACACTAAATTAAGAAATGCAAATGAGGCAAACCCCCAATCCATTTTAGATACTGTTTTTATTGATATGTTGTTGGTTAGTGGGGTGGAACAAATCCCCATTATGTCTGTTATTCCTAGTACAAATTCTTGACTCTTCATTAAATGCAGTACATTAGATTAAGTACTCTGTTGAGTAAGCAGGACCAGGAAAACTCCAGTTAAATGTAAACTTGGCCACTTACTAATTGGGTTAAAGTCATACAATCTGAGAGTTAGATGATCTGGTCCTACCTGTACCTGAACAGTTCTACTCTTTTCCTGAAAGGTGGCCATCTAGCCTTCATGGGAAGACCTCTAGAATGGAGGAGCTCACTCATGCCTGAGTTAGCCCATTCCATTAGGGGAGCAAGGAAGTTTCCTTCCTTCATTTGATCGTTTATGCAGTTATTCCTTCCGCCAGCATACATCCCAACTCCTCACCCATGTCTTATCCTTCACAATACTGGTCCGTGTCTTGATCGTTTTTTAAAGTTAATTTTAAAAATGTTTTATTGATGCTCTTCTCTCCTTTTTCACATCGAATCTCTTTTCCCAATGACTCCATCTACCCTAGAAACGAAACTTTCCTTTTTTCAAGCAAATAAGTGCAATCAAGCAAAAACCTACATTGTCCATGTCTGAAAACATATGCCTTATTCTACAGCTGCAATCTGTCACCTTTCTATTGAGGGGTGGGAGACACGCTTCACCATTAGCCCTGGGAAGTCACTATTGGTCACTGCATTGATCACAGTTCACAAGTTCTTCAATGTTGGTTTTTTTTCGCATTGTTGTAAATCATCTCTTGATTTTAGTTACCGCAGTTTCCGTCTCTTCACATTTTCTTCCCAGGGCTCTTTGGATCCTTCATATTTTTCTTTACAACATGATAATATTAATTACATTCATTTACCGCAGTTTGTATGGCCATTCCCCAGTCACTGGATACTCACTTTCCTTCCAGTTGTTCACTACTGTAAAAGAAATGCTGCTGTAATTACTTGTATACATATGGGACCTTTCACTCTGTCTTTGACCTGCTTGAAGCACATACCTGGTAGTGCTATCATAAGTGATGGCCATTACAAAGTGCTTTAAGATTTGCAAAATACTTTAAAATGCCATCTCATTTGATTCTCACAGTAACCCTGAGAGGTAGGCACCCTGTTTTCCAGATGAGGAAATGGGCAGGCAGAGGTTAAAATGACTTGTTCAAAGTCACACAGCTAGTAAATATCTGAAGGCAGATTTAAAAACAGGTCTTCTGACTCCAGGTCCGGTGCTCTATCTGATGCCCCACCTAATTGTTGTTTGTCCTTCATACTCAAAGAGGACCATGACATCAGGAAGGTGGTGCCATGACTTGCAAGTAAATTGGATTTAAGTGTAAAGTAACCAGCCTCACTTTCTCCTCCAGAGCCATCGGGGTCCAGTGGCAAGATATAGATCAGGATAACTGGAGATGGCCCTCGTCCCACCTAACTGTGACATAATAAAGGATATATACAGTTTAATAACTTTAAAAATATAATTCCAAATCGTTTTCTAGAAAGGTTGAAGTGATACAAAGTTCTACCTGCCATGCATTAGCATGCCTGTTTTCCCATGGCACCTCTATTCCAGCGCCCCTCTGGTGTCTTTTATCCTTGACAATCGGATCAGTATAAGGTAATACCTCAGGATTGCTTTAATTCACGTTATCTCCATAAATCCTTCATAGAGGATCTATCCAACATGCTAGAAGACTTACTTGAAGTCTTTTAAAAATATTTTGTACATACCAGAGCAACATTCAGACTGTCTGTTATCTCTTACTGAAACGATATCACTAGCACGACTTTTCTAACAACTCACATCATGGATGTCTTTTATGCCTCTTCTTGAATGCAAATCATTATCAGTAGTATGATACTATCTTCTTACATCCTCTATGTTTCTGCCCATCACCCTATGAGTAATCTGCAATTCTGATTCTTTGGACATCCTGATGGTCCATGATTTATGGCCACGTAGCACCAGCAGAAAGATACTAGAGATCGCAGTAGAGTAGGGTTAGAGCCAGAAGGGACCTTAGAGACCATTTCTCAGCCATCTCCACGTCACACTGCCTGCTCTCTGACCATCTCCTTATCTCCTCCCTCCATAAACTTGAACTCTCCCCTTCGATCACCTGCTCTGGTAGGTGAACTTTCATGGTACCTTGCCTAGAACTAGGCCCCCTCACCTCTTTCTTGGCTATCACTACATCTTGCCAACAAATTCATACCTCACTCTTTCCTGAATCCTTTTATGTATCATCTTCCCCCTTCAGAATAAAAGCTTCTTGAGGCCAGGAATTATACTGTTTATTTTTATTTGTATCTACAGAGCCAGCACAGTGCCTGGCATGTAGTAAACACTTAAAAATATTCTTTCTTTCTTCCCTTCTCCCTTTCATCCCTCCCCCCACTCTCTTCCTTCCTTTGTCCCTTTCCTTCTTCTTCCCCCCCCACTTCTCCTTATCTTATCTATCATCTGTCTATCTCTCTATCTAATACATCCATCCATCGTCTATCTATCTATCTATCTATCTATCTATCTATCTATCTATCTATCTATCTAATCCACTCACCCATCTATCCATCCATCCGTCCATCCATCCATCCATCTATCCATCTATCCATCTATCTATCTATCTATCTATCTATCTATCTATCTGTCTGTCTGTCTATCTAATCTACCTATCTATCTAATCTATCTATCTATCTATCTATCTATCTATCTATCTATCTATCTATCTTTGTAATCCGGAGCAGTTAAGGCCCATGGCCCTACATGCAGTAAGTCCTCACAATTTCAGATCATTGAAAGTATTGTGCGATTTCTCAAATATCATCATCTCGATCTTCTTTTGCTGTTCAGATCTGGGCCCAGATTATTGCTTATCTGCAAGCCCTGTCCAAGATATATATATATATGCACTAAATGATGGACTAACTCAATGATCGAGCCATCTAACTGTATGTCATAATCTGAGCAAGGTACATTCTTCATCCACTTTTGCATGTTTCTTCCTATATGGACTGATAGTCTAAATTTGCTAATGATCGATGCAATTGGCACATGTCATCCAGAAATAGGAACTTCTGGAAAAACTTCAGTTTTTCCACTTTGAGTGCTACACAGGGTATCTTCCATGACAATAGTCAACACCTTTGGTGAGCATATGTGCCAGTTTATGTCTGACATAGTAACCAGAAGATCATTCATCAAAGTTATTTCTATGGTTGCATTTATCAAAAAATTTTATGTGCCTCTAACATATAGGCAGGAGGCAATTTTTTCAGGGGAGAGCACTTAAAATTGGGCTTTGCCCTACAGGGGCTAATGCTTCTTTACAGTCAACAAACAATAAATGTGATGACATTTTATGTTCTCTATACCTTTCAGTCACTTGTTAGACTGTGAAGATATGGCCTGCTCTGGACAGTGACATAGAATAAAGCTCCCTCTTCCCTTTTCACATTTTCCTCAAGCGTGATGTCAATATAGTCAACTAACATTCTCTTGGCCTTTTGGCATAAACCAAATTTTGTTTGTTTGTTTTTTGCTAATGCTCATGCACTTTGTTTTTTCTTATCTTGCTCATTGACTGATTTTACTGAATTGCTTTTCCACAAGACAGCATGGACAGATAAAATTCCTCTAACATTTACTTTGATTATTATCTATATGTATTACATGGTATATAATTCTTAGCTGTTATTGAGGGTAACATTTTATTTCTGTTGTTATAGAGATAGGAAAGGAGGCTTATGGGGTGGTAGCTACTCTGACATCTGTCAGGTTTTTTTTTCTTTTTTTAAAATTTTTTTTGAGGAGGGAAGGCAGGGCAATTGGGGTTAAGTGACTTGCCCAAGGTCACACAGCTAGTAAGTGTGTCAAGCGTCTGAGGTCAGATTTGAACTCAGGTCCTCCTGACTCCAGGGCCAGTGCTCTACTCACTGTGCCACCTAGCCTGCCCCAGGTTTTTTTTTCCTTATATTGAGCCATAATATGCTTCTCCTTAACTTCTGCCCAGTGGTCCTAGCTCTGCCTTCTGAGGCCAGGCAGAATAAGCCGACCCAGGAGTTCTTAGCCTGGTGTCCAGGGACCCCAAAGGGATTGTGGAGAGGTTTTAGGGGATCTAGGAGTTTCAAATAATGGGAGGGGGGGTAAATGACATCTTTCCCCCTCCCAATATAATTGTTTTCTTTTGTGATCCTATGTATTTTATTTTTTGTGTTAAAATATTATTCTAAGAAAGGATCCTTAGGTTTTATCATACTGCCATGATAAATGTTTCTGTTAAGTCCACTTGTGATTTCAATATGAGAAACATAAAAAATAGTTAAGGAATCAAACAATGGGCATTTATTAAGCATCCACTATGTGTGTTAGGCACTGGGCTAGGTGCTGGACATATAAAGTAAAAAAGAAAGGAAGAAAGAAAAAAGGGAGGAAGGAAAGAGAGAAAGAAAGAAAGAAAACAATGAAAGAAAAAAGAAAAGAAAGAAAAAGAAAGTCTCTGCCCTCGGTAAGCTTATATCCTATCAGGAGAAAATATATAAGTATATTGTATCTTATGAGGGTAGACAATATATAAGTATATATATGTGCATATACATATGTATATGTATATAGGATGTAGGGATAGGGACAAGACCTATGATTTCATTGATATAGGGAACTTCCTAAATGAGGAAATAACCCCCAATGAATGTCATCACTTTCTTTGCAACTTATTGTGTTAGAGAGTTGCCTAGGGCAAGGGGAAGTTAAGGGGCCTGCCTGGGGTCGCACAGATGGAGTCAAAGACAGTCTTCCTCACTCTGAGGCCAGCTCTCTATCCACTGCCCCGTGCTGCTGCTCATGTATAAAATATAAACAAAATTAGTGCAAGGTGGTTTGGAGAAGGAGGGTATCAGCGCCTGGAGGGGGTGGGGTGAGCATCAGGGAAGGTAGTGATTGAGCTGTCTTGAAAAAAAGATGGAATCAATGTAGTGGAGGTAAAAATGTAAGTACTTCTTTATTGGGGTTTAGGGTCAGCGTTCTCTCTGTCTGTCTCCATCTGTCTGTCTGTCTTTGTCTGTCTCTGTCTCTCTCTCTGTCTCTGTCTCCATCTCCATCCCCGTCTCTGTCTCTCTGTCTCTTTGTCTTTCTCTGTCTCTGTCTCTCTGTCTCTGTCTCTCTGTGTCTCTGTCTCTGTTTGTCTCTATCTCTCTGTCTCTGTCTCTGTCTTTCTCTGTCTCTCTCTCTGTCTCTCTGTCTCTCTCTGTCTCTCCTTCTCTCTCTCAGCTGTATGCTATGGTGTATGTATGATATTACAGACTGATCTTCACCTTGAGATTCCCTGATGGTTAGATATGAACTAACTGCCTCCTGAGACTCTGGCTGCTACAAGAACATGCTCTCAGCCTTCCTTAGGTAGATTCCAGAGAGAAGGTTGAATTTTTGGATTTGGACCTAGGCCAGTACTGGTACTTCTGATCTTTTGGGCTATGGCCCAGAGAAATCTGAACTAAAGCTAACTCCACTAAACAAGTTCCATACCTTAATGTACTGCCCAAGGATCATCTGGACTGTGACCAGCAGGAAGCAACCTGCCTCAGTGAGATGGTTTGCCTTGAAGTAAACCAGATGCTCCAATGTCACTAATCATGTCACTGAGTTACTTAGTAACCTTCAATGGATCCCTAGTGCCTAAGAAATAACGTCCAAACTCCTTGGCTTGCCTTCCCAGCCTCAGCTGCCATCACTTCCCCATACATATTCTAGGCTTCAATTTAACTAGCATACCCTGATCTCTGGCCAACCCATGCTTTCTCCCTTTTGCACCCTGGCTCATGGAGCTCCTCCTACCTGGAGAGCCCTCCCACCAACTCTACCCCCTAATTATACTTATTCTTTAAAATACAGTTCAAAGTCTGCTTCCTCCACAGAGTAATCTCTTCCACTCTTCTTTTTTTTTTATTGGAGGCAGTTGGGGTTAAGTCACTTGCCCAGGGTCACACAACCAGTAAATGTCTGAGGTCACATCTGAACTCAGGTCCTCCTGACTTCAGGGCCTCTATCCATTATGCCACCTAGCTGTCCCATCTCTTCCACTCTAAATGGTCTCTGAACACCCTCTTCTCACCTTTGACCTTTGGAAGGCTCAGCTCAGGAAGCCCTGTCTGCCTTTTCTCATTCTCTCATTTACTTGTGCTATTCCCCCACTCCCTTCCCATTACTTTGTATTTATTTTTATACCTTTTGTATTTGCTCATATGGAGGATTAAAGATATAAAAAACTGAGGAAACAAAGGTCTGATCTTCCAAGCATATCGATTTATTAAACAGTGCATGCCAATTGCCTACAAAGCATGACCAGACCTCCTCAGCTTAGGCCTGGGCTCTGAATACAGGGGGAAAGGGACTTTTATACATTAAAAGCAATTAATCAAATAAAGCCAATTAACTAAAAGGAAACAATACAACATTAGGCAATCTAGTTTCTAATTGGAGGAAAGATTAGGCACTTTCCAGGTTGGAAGGGTGAGAGCAAACAGGTACAACTCCCTGAATTCAGAAAAAGAGGTGTCCCACTCCCCCCAAGTGTCTGTAAACAATCAAAGGAACATGGACACAACTGACTGATCAGTAGAGGGCGAGTTTTTGGATAAGACATATGGGCTGCTTGAGATATACAATTATGAGAAAACTCGGTGCATCAGTCTTTAGATCTGACAGGGTTTCCCATCAGCATAAACCAGATCCTTAGTTAAAGACCTCTAAGCAGCAAGTAGAGGTGGTCCAGCTACCCAGCCACATAGTGCTTGTTTCAAATAATTCAATGTTTTCTTCCATTTCCCACAATTGAACAGAGTTTTCTCGCAAGACAGAATTTGCACTAGACCCATAATAGAATAGAAAGGGAACTGAGCTAGCTCCAAAATTGAGACACGAGATGGAGTCAGCATGGTTCACTCAGTTCCTGATTCCTGATTCCCAGCCCAGCGCTCTATCCACAGCACCACTGAGCTGCCCTCATGTTCTAAGATGGGAACAAAATAAGGCCGGCGAGAGAGCTAACAGGAAGAAAGGGCTATGGAACCATATATGTCTAGCATTCCCTGCAGATGCCTCCTTCCTCTTCTCTTGCTTCTGGCTCCTAGTTTAAGCCTTTCCTACTCAATCCACCTATTTCCTCATAGAGTCCCAATAGTTTGCCTCTTTAGGTGGCTTGCCTCCTCGTCGTAATGTGAGCTCAGCTAGGATCATGGCTCAGTAATGAGTTGATGGTTCATTTTCCCCTACAGCGTGTGCTGTGTTGAAAAGAGAACTCGGGAAACCAAGATGTTTTTGAGTCAAGGATGAATTCATTGTCATTGACTTGCCCTATTTTAATGGCTTTCTTTAGTGTGTTTATAGTCATTGCCGATTTTGTGTTTGTGCCTCCCCCAGAAATTGGCTCAGATCCTGAAGCTTTTATGTTTGCAAAACTGCCGTTTGCTCCCTTAGGAGTTACTTATAGAAGAAGGCCCATAGGAGCTATAGGGGTTTCTATGATCTTATTAGTGTCGATTCTGCTCGTACTTGCAGGTGGGGAAGGAGAGGGGATTATGGTGTTGTTGAAGCCATCTCCTAGCACTGGAGCCTTCCAAAATCACAGTCATGTTTTTTAAAGCATCCTTTTAGATGCATAAAGCTGTCTCTGAATCATGAGGCTAATATGGAGAGGAGTGTGGTACTGGTGGATGAGTGCTGGAGTCAGAGTGGTTTCAAATCCTGATTCTGCCACTTACTGCCAGTGTGACCTTGGACAAGTCATCTCTTTGGGCTTCAGTTATAATATGAGAGTTCTGGGTGGAATGGCTGCTAAATCTAGGATCCTAGGTTCAATTATAGTATGCATATTGGTAGTAGTTATGTTATTATATGTCATGATATAATTATATCATATAATATATAATAATGTCATGTAATATATAATAATTATATCATGTAATATGTAATATAATATATAATAAATATATCATGTAACATAATAATTATATCATATAATATATAATAAATATAATATATAAGTTATAATATATAATGCATATACAATTATAATACATAGGAAGAGAAAAGTGGATGCAATTGGTCCTCTTTTTAAGATTAGCATTTTATTTAGGTTAAAACTGGGGGGAGCCATTAAAATATAAAATAGCTACATGGTGGCATAGTGCACAGAGTGCTGGGCCTGGAGTCAGGAAGAACTGAGCTCAAACCTGACCTCAGACACTTACTAGCTGTGTGACCCAGGCCAAGTCTCTTCATCCTGTTTGCCTCAGTTTCCTCAATTGCAAAATGAGAATAATGATACCGCCTATCTTGCAGGGTTGTTGCGAAGATCAACTGAGATTTTTTTTAAAGTGCTTAGCGCACTGCGCTATATGCCTAGCACACAGTAGGTGCTATACAAATGCTTATTCTCTTCCTTTATCATTATAAAACAGAGAATAAACTATGAATAGAAAGATAGCATGGTATAGGGGGTAGAGGGCTGGCCTTAGAGAAACTGTCCATTTCTTCATTTCATATGGTGCAAAAATATTTCTTTGTTTTCATACGCCATATTTGTTTAGCTGTTCTCCAGTAGGTAGGCAGGTTTCCAGACAGGTTTTTCACAACTATTTAAAAGAGCTACTATCAATATATACGTATATACATACATATATACACATGTTTGTATGCATGTGTGTTTATACATACATATATGTACATGTGTGTACATACATATATGATATATCTCAAATATGGGTTCTTTTCTTCTTTCTTTGATCTATTTTGGGGTGTAGGCCTAATAGTCAGCTTACAGTTTGGAGACTATTTCCCCCTTTTCTAAAATTTGAGACATTTGCTCTTCTTCAAGGGGCAGCTAGGTGGCACCGTGGATAGAATGCCGGGTTTAGAGTTGGGAAGACTCATCTTCCTGAGTTCAAATCCAACGTCAGCTACTTATTAACTGTGTGACCCTGGGCAAGTTACTTAACCCTATTTGCCTCAGTTTCCTCATCTGTAAAATGAGCTGGAGAAGGAAATGGTAAACCACTTCCAGTATCTGCACCAAGAAAACCCCAAATGGGGTCAGGAAGAGTCAGAAACAACTGAGCCACAAAAAAATCTTCTTCAGTCCTGGGGTTGCTCTCCTATTTCCCTTGTTTTGTAATATATCATTTATGGTAGCTCCACAGTGACATCACTGGCTCTTTGAGTCCCTGAGGATATAGTTCATCTGTACTGGGCAGATGGAAGTCATCAAAGGCAACTGAAGAATTTTTTTCCTGGGCATCGATGCCCTATTAGCCACTTTCATTCTGTTTCTCCAATCCAAAAGTTATTCTCCTTGACAAAGAAAGCAGAAGCCAAAGACTAATTGAGCAGCAATGCCTTTTTCCATTGTCCCATCACTGTCCCACCTTACCCCTAAAGTATAAATCTGTTCCTTTTTTGATCTTCCTCCCTCTCCCCTCCCTCCTTTTAATAAATGTTGCCTTTAACTTTTGTAGCCAGCACCAGCCCTCTCTGAACTTTGGCACACCCAAGACTGATCTTACAGTAGTATTTGGACACAGCTTTATACTCATCCTGTTACCTGCCCTTCTTTTCTGTCTTCGGTAAATACTTATTTTTTTTTAGATCTAAGTTGGTTAGTGAGTTCCCTATGCATTCACACTGCTTTAGTATAATTCTCCTTCCCTCTTACCATCTGCAAGCTGAAAGGACTGGACAAGATCATAGCATAATACATACTACCTAGCACCAGAGGGCATGTTGGGATATCCACCAGGATCCTTGTTCCTCTCTCAGGCTTGCAGTTACCTGTCACTCACCTCTTGTCTCCACCCCTTGCTTGGTAGTATCACATTCTTGGTCCAAGGGTTGTGTCTGGATCACCCAATCAGACTTCATTGCTTGTTTACCCCTACTTCATGGACTACTCCTTTCTTTTCTTCATATCCCTGGCTGTGTGCCTCATTACTTCACCATCTCCCCACATCATTAATAAATAAAGCATTTAATTACATAATAGGTAATAAAAGCAGAAGGATTACTTACATGTACCATATTGGCATAATGCCTAGCACATAGTAAATGGGTGTTTAATAAATGCTCATTGGTAGTTTGATTGATAGACTGTATTTTCATCTGATCTCAAGGTCTAGACCCTCCCCCAATCAGGAATTCTTTCTAGACTGAGGTGCATTCATCTCCTAGCCTAGGAATGAGAATGTTCAGACTCTCTTGGCCATCACTCTAAGGGCTATAGAAACATCCATCTTATCCTGTTATTTCTCCTCACTTTCAGAAGCTTCAATAGACTTTCATCTGTTCCGTAGGTCCCAGCCCTGATGCTGATAATATGGTCCAGGAGTTACATACCATGTGGATTGCTTGTCACAGAGCTGGTGTCTGTAATGGCAAGGTGACAAGTGTGGTTTCAGGTGCCATTCTACTCCCTCTGAGCCCTTCTCTCTTCCCTTTCAAGAGTGTGGCATCCTTTATCTGACCTCCCCATTCAAATCTGGCAGCTGAGGCCCAGTTTAGCCACACCTTTCTAATAGGATTATCAGAATCCTAGATTTGGAGGAGAAAGACAATTTAGAAGTTGTTTTTAATCCGATCTCCTCACTTTACAAATGGAGAAACAACCCCAGAGTTGGGGAATTGTCTGTCTAAGCTAACGTAAACTATTTAAACCCAGGTTTTCTGGCCCCAAATCCAATATTCTTTCTGCTCTACCTCACTGAAGTGGTATCTAGCTCTAAATTCTATAACTTATGAACTATTATCCTCCATCAAGGAGGCAGCATGTTGTTGTGGCTAGAGAATCAGCCTCAGAGCCAGGAAAACCTGGATTCAAATCTCACCTCTAACATATACTATGTGACCCCGAGTAAGTCACATACCTCTCAGGGATCTAGGCAAAGTGCACACAATAGGGGTTTAATAAATATTTGTTGAAGGTCAATGCTACCATATGCTGTACACACAATGAGTAGTAATGTTAGATGGTATTTCACTGAGCTATCAGGGGGGAGGGGGCAGCTAGGTGGTGAAGTGGATAAAGAGCCAAGCCTGGATTCAGATAGATCTGAGTTCAAATGCAGTCTCAGACACTTACTGGCTGCATGACTTAGCCTCATTTGCCTCAGTTTGCTCATCTGTAAGATGAGCTGGAGAAGGAAATGGCAAACCATTCCAGTATCTTTGCCAAGAAAACCCCAAATGGGGTCACAAAGAGTCAGATTCAACTGAAAAATTACTGAAACGACTGAACAACAATCAGGGAGAAAGCCTGAGGGTAGAGAGGGAAATTATTAAAGCCAGGCTATTGCCCTGCTAAGGTTTAGTGATTAAGCATAGGAAAACAGAATTGTGTGTTTCCAGAGGCAGACCCACCCTACTCTCAGGAAAGAGCTGGCATTGGAGAAGCTAGTAGACAGGTGCAAGGAGTCCATACCAGCACACAACAGGCAGTTGGTATTCACATCTCAAATGGGGAATTACCAGCAGGTATAATGAACCATATTAGAAGCCAGCTTTTGCTGGTGATTCTCTAAGGCTGAGCCCTTTTCTCTAGAAGTATGGCGCTACCTTTGCTGCTGTGCTGGGACTGGAAGGAAGGCAAGGGCAGGACAAAGGGAGGAGTGGAATTCGGACTCCCAATGGTCTGGGCCCTAGTTTTTCTCTCATATCATGTGTGGGTTTAGAGAGAATCTTGGCAATTTCCTCCCAGGGGAAATTAACTAAGGATTTAGACTTGTGTGCTCATGTTTCGGGATGGTGGATGGTTCAGGGAACCTCAAGTTGTCTGTGCCGATGTGGAATTGAGGTTTGAAAATCACTCTAAGTCAGAGAGAACATTTTAGGAAGCTACCTGGGATGAATTGCAACCCAGACTCTGCTGGCTTGTGTTTGCTGGAGGGGTTTGTTTTTCTGAGTATTACGGCAGGGAAGAGTTCATAGCGGGGTAAAAAAAAAAAACCTCTGAACCCAACTACAGTCTTTTTCTTGTTTATACAATAAAACCCCAATACAAAACACCCACCTATAACATAAGTATTATTCTGTCCAACAGATTTGCCACTTAGCATCAGCTGTAGATGCAGATCTGTGTCTCCACCTACCTTCACCATCTATTTTGAAAATTATTTATTTTTATTCTGATCTTGAACACCAAATAAAATGATCATTTCCATATACATAGAGCAGAAGACAGATTGTTCATGAATTTGGGTCTGTTATGTACAGCTTGCTTTTCTTTTAAAATATTAAATATATTTATGTTAATATAAAATATAATAAATTCAGCCTCTACCTTTCAAAGTTGTCCTTTTTGTGATTCTTGCCTTCCTTCTGTTCTCTTCTGCAAACTTTTGAAAAAGATGTTTAATAAGCTCACTCTTTTCTTCCTTCCTCTTTTCTTTCTTTCTGTCTTTCTTTTCTTCCTTTCTCTCTTCCTTCCTTCCCTCCCTCCCTTCCTTCCTTTCTCTTTCTTTCTTTTTCTTCCTTCCTTCCTTCTTTTCTTCTTTCCTTTTCCCTCCTTTCACTACCTTTTCCCTATACTATCCTCCCATTCACTGCTCTCAGCAATTGGGGGAAAAATAAAAAGAAATAAAAACAAAGTTCTTTTTCCTTCTTTCTTTTCTTTTCTTCCTTTCTCCCTCTCTTCCTTCCTCCCTCCCTCACTCCCTTCCTTCCTTTCTCTCTTTCTTTCTTCCTTTCTTTCTCTTCCTCTCTTCCCTCCATCCTTCCTCACTTCCTCTTTCCTCCCCTCCTTTCTTCTTTCCTTTTCCCTCCTTTCACTACCTTTCCCCTATACTATCCTCCCATTCACTGCCCTCACCAATTGGGGAAAAAAAATAGAAAGAAATAAAAACAAAGTTCTTTTTTAACAAATATATGTAACCAAACAAAGCAATCACCCATATTATCCATGTGCAAACATGCATGCCATGCTGCATCTTGAGGCCACTACCTCTCTGTGAGCTAGCTGTGTGTCTCTGGGGGAGTCACTAAAACCTCTGTCTGCCTCAGTTTCCTCATCTATAATGGGAATCATAGCAGCACCTACGTCCCACAGTTGTTGCGAGGATCAAGTTTGTAAAGTGGTTAGCGCCATGCCTGATCCAGAGCAGGAGCTTACTAAACGCTTGCTGCTTCTTTTTTGTGGACCCCGGTCTCCTCATTTTTATTTATTTGTATTTTATTGAAAGGGAAAGAGCACTAAATTGGAGTCACAGAGCTCAGCTTAAAGTCTTGGCTCTTCCACTTGCTAGTTGTGTGACCCTGGGCAGGCCGCTTAATCTCTCCAGGCTTCACGTTCCTCACTTGTAAACTGAGGCTGCTATGTCCCCTTGGAGCTCTACATCCTTGATCCTACATACTCCTACTAATAATAGACAGTATTTATAAAGCACCTACTAGGTGATGGGCATAGGGCTAAGGGCTTTACAATTATCATCTCATTTGGTCCTCATAACAACCCTACAAGGTAGGTACTGTTAGTGTGGAAACTGAAGCAAAGAGAGGTTTAAGTGACGTGCTCAAGGTCACATAGCTAGTAAGAGTCTGAAGGTGGATTTGAATTGGGGTCCTCCTGACTCCAGGCCCAGAGCTGTCTCCACTGGGCCACCTAGCTGCCTGATATTGACTAGCAAATATTAACCAGTTTTCTTAATTTTTAAGAAGAGGGGACTAAATTAGATAATCTCTAATGCCCTTTCTAGCTCTAGCCTGTTGCATTCTAAATAAAATTTACTTTCTTTTACCTGGCATTCAAGGCCCACCTTTATCTGGTGCCACCCTGCCTTTTTGGTTATATTGTATATGACTTGTCTCTGTCTACTCTGCCAGTCAAAGTGGACTGTGTTCTGTACCTTACCCGATCTTGCTTTCACTGATACTCGTCCCAGCCTAAATGCTTCTTTCCTGATGACTCCTGCCTCTACCCCACTATGATAATGACTTTTCCCTGGCACAGAATTTCATGTTGCTCGTAAGGGACAGCTATCCCCACTAAAGGACCTGAGAAAGAACTCAGATCTAGGAATAAACTGAAGAGCAGGCTCAGGAGGGCTCCATGGCAGCCCAGCTAGCGTTATATTCACTGACCTTTTCTCTCCTGGGCACCCAATTACTAGTCAGGGTAGAAAGGCTGACATTCTTTTGCTGATGATCGTATCATCAGTGGAGGCCTCTCCTGCTGGTGTATAAAGCTGAGAATAATTTGGCCCAGGATAGTTCCGAATTTCACAGGTGTGAGAATTGCTCGGCTAGGGAGCCTTGGGAAATCTGGATTAACTGCAGCTGTCTGAGAGTTCCTCTTCCTGTTGGACCCTCTGTGTCAATTTAATACATCTCCCTGTTATTTTGTGTGGTTCAATGAAAAAAGTGCAGCATCTGGAGCCATGGCACCTTTATTCAAAACCTGGCTTTAATGCGTGCCACCTGTGTAGCCTGAGGCAAGTCACTTAACCCCCCAGGGCTTCATTTTTTTCATCTGCAAAATGAGAACCTTTCAAATCTCTTCAAGCTCTCGAGTCTGTGGTCCTAACTTTAGGGCAGATTGACCTGTTTGTGTATAATCTGAGGTAGGAAGACTTTGGGGATCTGCTATTATACAGGGTGTCCCAAAAGTCTTAGTGCAGTTTAAGTTAAGTATGTTCATCTGTGGGCAAAGAGGAACCCCGCCCCACCCTCCCCGGGATAGGCTCCTTTTTCCCCAGGATAGAAATAGAGATGAATTGGTTTGCAGATCCTACATGTGGCTGAGAACATGCTTTTGAGATGCTCGTACCATTCCCAGCTAATGAGATCTGCACCAGAGATGTGAATACCCTTAAGCACTTTGGGCCGCATTCCTTAGATAATTGGAAACCACTGACCATTTTGAGCATAGAAGTGAGTGATGCGATCAAATCTGTGCATTAGGAAGATTAATCTGGCCATGACGTCAAGAACAAATTGGAAAGATGGGACACACAGAGGCCAGAAGACCGGTTAGGAGGCTATTACAATAGTTCTGATGAGAATTTAAGGAGGGTCTGAACAAGGCTGATGATGTGGGAAAGAAAGGAATATATTATTGAGATAAAAGTGAGGGAGCAGTGAGTGGATGTTGGGGTGGGGAGGGAAAGGGAAGAGCCAAAGCTGATTCTGAGATGCTTGGGCCTCTGGTCACTGGAAGGATCAATGGAAATAAGGAAGTCCAGATGAGGAACTGGTTTGAGGAAACAGGAAATTCAGATTAGAATATCATTAATTAGCAAGCATTGATAAAGTGCCTACTATCTGCCAGACACTGAAGAGATTAAGTTTGAGCTGTTATGGCTGTTTCTGTCTCCACACTAGTGATTACAGTAGGTATTGTGGAAAAGGGCAGCTTGCTGGTACAGTGGATAGAGCCCTGAGCTTGGAAGACTCCATTTCCTGAGTTCAAAAATCTGGCTTCAGACACTTACTAGCTGTATGACCCTGAGCAAGTTGCTTAACCCTGTTTGTCTCAGTTTCTTCATTGGTAAAATGAGCTGGAGAAAGAAATGGCAAACCACTCCAGTATCTTCACCAAGAGAACCCCAAATGGGGTCATGAAGGATTGAACATAACTGAAAAAATAAAAAGATGATTTTGGAAAATCAGTGTTTAGCCTTGAAGGGCTCTTAGAGTCCATCTAATCCAGCATGTTAATTTTACAGGTGAGGAAACTGAGATGAAGACCAAGACTTATCCTATGTGTATTAAATGAATGAATGTATATTCTACCTTGAATAGTTATTCACAAAAAGGTCAAATTAGTTTGTTCTTGGTCATCTTAAAACTGTCATTCAACATTGGCCTAGACTCAGTTTCCTCATCTGTAAAATGGGAAGGTAAATCTAGAGAGTGCCTAAGATCCCTGTCTAGCTCTAAATTGTAGGATAAGTTTCCTCCTACATACTGAATAATGACCCTAAAGCAGCCCCGTATTATTCGAGAACCACCAGTAGTTTATTTGCTCTCACTGCTCTGGAGCTTAGGGAAATCGACCCTCTGGCATCCTGCTGTCCCAAAGCAGTATTAACTGGAGAAGAAGCCAGAAGTTTCTGAAGTGTCCTGTGGGCACTGCTTGGTTTTTAGACCCTGTTAATAAGCAATGTTTCAAAGCATCCTGTTTAATTCATGGGGAAACCAAGGGCTGAGTGGGGCTCTAATTGATGCTACGTTCAGAAGGAGAGCAGCTTGCTAAGCAGCTGAATTATAGAGGTTTGTTTAAGCTGAATAATTTGAAATTAAGATTTTCAGCACCTTGCTTCCTTAAATTGAGAAGTCGGATATTTGGGAGCCATAACTGCAGAAAGAGGCAATTCTAGAAAACTTCATAAATTTACTAGGTGTTCAGATATTTGTCTAGATTTCAGGGTTTGTTTTTGAACATGAATATATGAAGTTATGGGGGTTGGGATAGGAGATGTTTTCCAAGGAGAGTACTGCTTGTGTACCATTTATTTATCTTCCTGCATTTAAAATTAAGGGGTTCCAGGGAGTCAGTTAAGGTAAAAAAAAATCCCTTGCTGTGCTCTCTATGAAATAAGGAATCTTCACTTAGCTCTGGCTCAGAAACCAATTCCCTACTGGTTCCACTGAAGGTCCTAGACCTTCTGGAAGAGGTCTAGGACTGATGCAGGGGTTAATAAAAATACTGAACAGAGACCAGGAGCCCCTTGGATTTCATCAGTGCCAGTAGAGGGCATCAGGGGCCTCGCTTGGGACCAGCAGATGTACAGATCACAGTGTAGTATTAAGAGGAACATTGAGAGAAAGCTTGAGCTCACCGGTCAGAATTTTAGCCACTTCAGGAGGTAGTGGGGTGTTAGTGAACAAGCATTTATTAGGCATTTATTATGTGTCATGCGTTGTGCTAAGCCTACTGTTTAGACTTTTTACCTCCAAAGCCAGCCTCCTCACCCTGGAGATTCCTCTGCCCCAGTGGCATCCTCCTCAGGTTGAAGAGCTCCTACCCACAACCACTGTTTCAGGAAGTGACAAGCCCACTCATGCTCATTTCTTTCTTGGCTCCACTCCAGACTCTCCAGACTTTTCCACCTTGGCCCAATGTGCTTACCTTTACCCCTCTCTGCTTTCTAGCTCCCTTTGATGTGTGATATTCTCTATCACTACTAGCTTCGTAATGGTAGAAACTGTCCTTTTTGGCCTGTATTTTTATTTCCAGTGCTTGGCACAGTGCTTAATAAACTCTGTCTGTCTATCTATCTATCTATCTATCTATCTATCTATCTATCTATCTGTCTGTCTGTCTGTCTGTCTATCTATCCATCCCATTTAAAACCGCAGAAGAAAAAGTCTGAGATCAGAACTGGAAGATAGAGTCCCAGTTTGATGAGATCAGAAGGAAGTAGATGAGAGTGTCTGAAGCATACTCAAGACTGGCAGCTACATAAAGGATGGCAAAGTACCAGGTCAGGGGCAAATGACTGAGTGACTGGGATTTGTGGGCATGGGAGCATTAACCTGACAGCCCAGCCCTGCTCATATTGGTCTTTAAAGGGCCGCTTCCCTTTCAGTCCCTACTATGTGGTTGAATTCCTGACATTGCTTTCTGGCGTCTGGTCCTCCACCTGAGCAGAGAGCCCAGCCTGCTGCTGCTGCAGAACAATACCTCAGGTTGATTCCATGAGTAAAACAACGGGTCAGTCACCAGTATTTCATGTGGTCCATACACCCCGTCCTCCTGGCCTTGTGTAAGCAGGCTTCCCTCTCGCTTTGGACATTTTTCCTTACAGGCTCCGTTAAGCACTTTCTGCTTCCCCATCTCACCTGGTGTTTTTTGTTTCCATACCTGTAAATTGTTGGTGCTCTAGAGCTAGGGTCAGACCACAAATCTCTTATTCCCCTTCATGGAGATGGAGACCCAACAGTTAACTTCAATAATGTGTACGTATTTGACAACACACACTGATGATGTTGTCCTAAAATGGAATTCTGCAAATGGTGCCACTAATTAGACACTCCTGGTCCAATATCCAAAGCTTCTACCTCTAGGGCAAGGTGAACACGGCTCCCACAAGGGATATGAAGGGGCAGGTAAGAGCTACAAGGAATGAGATAATTTTGTGCAGCAGTTTTTACCACAATTCATTTCTGCCAAAACAGGGCAATCAACCAATCAATCAGCAGGCATTTATTTGGGGCCTGCCATGTGCCAGACACCAGGGATAGAAAATCTAAAATGAAAAGTCCCTGTTCTTAAGTAGTTTCTATTCTGGGGGAGCAGAGGAAGACAGGGAGAGGAGGAAGAAAGAGCACAACATGCATTGCTTATCCATTATGTACAAAAAACCCTCAAAACAATTTTGGGGATCAGCAAAGGCCTCATGTAGAAGGCAGTGTTTGAGCTAAGCCTTAAAAGAAACCGTGTGCTGCAGAAGGCAGATGTGAAGAAGCCTTTGAGGCATGGCCCATGCAAAGGCACTGAGAGAGGAGCTGGAATGTCAAGTATGAAGAACAAGAAGAAGGCCAGTTTAACGGGACTGTGGAGTACGTGGGAAGGAATAGCATTCCTGTCAGGGGAGATGACCTGGGAGTGATAACTCCAGTGACAAACGTGGGAGAGCACCTTTGGCAACAGAGGGGATGAATCCCCTCCACCTTCGGGAGTGGTAAGCTGTCCAGTAGGACCCACAGGGAAAGGAGCAAAGCCATGACCCCTGCTTATAACCATCAGCATTGCTCATTGGGGGTCAGTATCTGAAGCCATAGAAAAACGTGAAGATTTGTTTGAAGGTCTAGAAAGCTGGAGGCAAGATTAGAGATGACATAACTGTAGTGAGCCACCATAGGCAGAAATTCCTCCCTTCCTGAAGGTGAAGGCTAAGTGGGTATAAATCAGTGTGTGCATTGTTTGCTTACATCATCCTTTGAATATCTCAGCGTTCTTTACAAGGAGACAAGGAGAGGTAGTGACCTCTACGCCTGAGAGGCACCATTCTGAGCAGCTCAGCTTGGTACTTCCAATCCTCTCCTGTAACCCACAAATTTACCCCCACTCTTGGCTACTGAACATGGTTTTCCACACCGGGTTCTCTGTCTGTCTGTCTGTCTGTCTGTCTATCTCTGTTTCTCTCTGTGTCTCTGTGTCTCTGTCTCTGTCTCTCTGTCTCTGTTTCTCTGTCTGTCTCTGTCTCTCCGTCTCTGTGTCTCTGTGTCTGTCTCTGTCTCGGTCTCTCTCTTTCTTTCTCTCTCTCTCCCCCACTCCTTTCCTCCCCTCTCATTTCTTCCTCTGTAAAAGGAAGACATTGAACTAAATGATCTATGAATGTACCCTTCCCCCGCCCCCCACCAGATTGGGCATCTTGGAACCTGAGGAGTGTTCATAGATTGTTGGTATGGGCTTCTCTTTCGGCTGCAGGAGGGGATTTCATTTTACCTACCTCTTCTCTGCATGATCAGAAGTTGTACTAAAAGCCTAGGGTAGTGGATGAGCATTGGATTTGAATTCAGTGCCTCTGAGTTTGAATCCTGATTGTGTCATTTACTTATTGGTGTTACCCTAGCAAATAGCCTCACCTCTCTGGGCCTTATTATCCTGCATTTGTAAAATGAAGGGGTTAGATTACATGACCTCTTAGATCTCTTCTAGCTCTGAATCCTATGATCCTAATATTTTTGGAGGAAGAGTATGGGGAAGTAGAGATCGCAAGTAAATGGTTCAGTGTATATAATTCTTGATTCCAGACTATACAATGCAGTAATAGAGAAAAGAGGTGGACTAGAAAATCAGATCTGTGTTTTAATCCTAGATCTGCTACAAGATAGCTGTGTGACCTTGGGCAAGTCACTTCTCTTGCCTTCCATTTCCTTTTAATATTAAGTTAATACACATTTATATAATTTAATCTTTGCAAAGTGCTGTCTTCACAACAGCTCTATGATGCAAGTCATTTAAGTATTATCCTCTCCATGTTAAAAATGGAGGAAACAAATATGGAGAGGTTAAGGGAATTGTCCATGATTACACAGCTTGGGAGTATCTGGACTTGAACTCAGCTCCTTATTCAGTGCGCTACCCTTCCTCCTTATTTGCCAAATAAGAACATCGAAGTAGATGAACTTTCACAAGCCTTCTCATGGAAACATATATCTGAAACAGAGACTGTTTTTCAAGCTGGAAGAATTTGCAATGACTATTGGGTCCAATTTCCTCCATTTAAGCTAAAGAAACTGAGGTCAAGAAATAAAGTGATTTGTCTAAAGTCATGCAGGTACTTAATGGGATAGCTGGGACTCGAACCCAGGTCTTGATTACAAGCCTTGTCCTCATTCCACAGCACCACATTCTGAGCTTCTGTTGCCTCTGATTTGTCCTTCCCTTTTCCTTCCCCAGTGCTTTTAGACTTTTACCTGTAGGAGTTGATCAGCTTCTGAAGAAATTGACTAGTCCGTGTCCTTGAAAAGCCGCCATGGCCCCATTTCTGCCCTCATGTGCTAGCTACTATGATGACTGGCAGAAATGCCCCACACTGTGTATCCAGTAGGACTAACTGGACTTGCCATGGTAGCGTCCAATTTTCTGATTGGAATGGCACCAGCCAGGACTCTTGGCAGTCATTTCATTTCCACTCGCTTGTGGACTTCAGGGTGATGGGAATTGGGTTTGATGGTTTATTTACACATTTGCGCAGATCCACACATAGCTATGGGGCGAGCTTCTTGTGCTTCCTTGCCTATTTGTCATAAGTCGATTAAAGCTCTGAAATGATGAAAGCTGCATTGGCTGTGTGGAGGCCAGGCTAGATATTAGGGCCCCTGTTATTTACCAGTCCATTTTCTAAAGGATTGTACTATACAGTCTTTCCATGGTGGCCTGGAATGAGCTCAGGACGTACAATGAGATTGAGGTGCAAAGGCCAGCTCTGTCACTGACACATGGCCTTGGGCAAGTCAACCAAATTCTTTGTGCGTCCATTTCCTCATCTATAAAAGAGTGACGAGTGACTATAATACTGGTACAACATATAGGGTCTTTGTAAGGAAAATGCTTTGTAATCTGTAAAGCACAATACAAACGTGAGTTATTAGAATTTATTTTATACTCTAGTCTTCTTTTTTTAATGTGTGCGTGTCTTATCTACCCAGAGGTGGAGATGTCTAAAAAGCAGTTTTTTAAGTTAAATTTTATTTTTTAATCACCAAAAATCTGTCTTTTCTTACTCTTACTCCATGCCCAACTGCAAACAAAAGAAAAACAAAACCCCTATTATAAACCTATTATAGTCAAGCAAAATGAAGTTCTGCATTGACTATGTCCAAACACATATATGTATATACATACATGTATGTGCATATAAAATATATGTATATACATATGCAATATGTGTATGTACACACACATATATGTATATGTATTTCATTCTACATTGAGTCTTTCACCTCTCTATCAGGAAATAGGTATCAGATTTTGTCATTAATCCTATGCAGTTATGATCACTCATTATGCTAATCAAAATTCCTAGGTCTTTCAAAGTCGTCTTTATAATATTGTTTCTTTGTTGTTGTCATTTTGTTTTTTAGTCATTTCAGTTGTGTCCAACTCTTCGTAATCCTATTTAGGCTTTTCTTAGCAAAGATATTGGAGTAGTTTGCCATTTCCTTCTCCAGCTCATTTTACAGATAAGGAAACTGAGGCAAACAGGGTTAAGTGACTTGCCCAGGGTCACACAGCTAGGATGTCTGAGACTGGATTTGAACTCAGGTCTTCCTCACTTCATGTCTCCCGCTCTATCTACTGTACCATATAGCTACACAACAGCAATATTGTTGTTATTGGGTAAATTGTTCTCCTGATTCTACTCTCTTGACTTTGATCAATTTATGCAAGTCTTCCCAGGTTTCTCCGAACTATCCCTTTCATAACTTCTTACTTCATAGTATTCTATGGCATTTATATACCATAACTTGTTAAGCCATCTCCCAATTGATGAGTACCCTTTCAGATTCCAATTTTTAGCTAAGAGGTAATGTTTTATAGTTTTTTGGTAGAACCATCTCCTACATACCTAATGCCTGTATAGGCAGGCACAGCGGAGGCATGTGATTGATATTCTTTTCCTATATATTTTAAGGTAATCCTTAGAGATGATTGCTGTAATATTTATACAATTACTAAAACACAACTTCTGTTATCCTTAGTTTCTTCGTCTGTAAAATGGGGATAATAATATTCCCACTGCCTACCAAACCAGGTTGTTTGGGGAATAGTTTTTTGGTAAGCTTTAAATTGCTAAATACGTTTGAGCTATTGTGATCATTATCCATGAGGGAGACTGTAAATGAAAGGTGTCTACAGGGTCTTCAAACTTCTTTATAATATAGAAACGATATGACCAAAGGGCTAGAAGTTAGGATATTGAAATCCTAGTTTCTACTCAGCTGTTAAATGGCTGTGTAGCTTTGGTTAAGACAGTTAATAATGATAAAGAAAACAATGATACTGTAAATTGCTCTAATAGGTTTGGGAAACACAAAAATACAAATTCAATTTAATTCATCTGATACTTATTAAACAAAGTAACAAAACAGTCTGTCTTCTTAAGGAACTTACATATAGGCGATAACACATACCTAAGTAAGTAAAGACAGAGTACATGCAAAATAATCCAAAGTAGAAGTCATTTAGTCATAGATCTACAACTAAAAGGTACCTGAGAGGCCATCTACTCCAATCTAATGAAGCATATTCTCTGGACTTACTCTCTTGCCCTCCATTTACACTGGAAGGCTTGGTCTCCAGAGGACACCCATTATTTCTCCACTTAGGGTGCCTCTTCTAGTACCATAGCTCATGAGCTCCCACCAATATCCTTTGCCCCAGAGATTACTACTTGATATCAATTAATCAATGATACTTAATTAGCTTTCAGAAATGGGTATTTATTCAGATGATATAGGAAAAACTGTTAGCACAAATATTCCTCCAAAATTCTGTCATACTTTCCTTTTTGAAAAAATTTAATTCTACTTTATTTTCAGTTCTGAATTCTCTCTTTTCCACCTCTCCTTCCCCACCCATTAAAAAAGCAAGAAAAATAAAACCTGTTACAGATATGTATAGTCAAGCAAAACAAATTCCTGCATTAGCCTTGTCCAAAAAAAATTTTTATACTCAATCTACACTCTGAATCCATCACTTATCTTTCTAGAGGTAGATAGTATGTTTGATCATGAGTCTTCTGGAGCTGTGGTTGGGTCCATTGTGCTGATCAGAGTTCCTAAGTCTTTCAAAGTTGTTTATATTTACAGTGTTGTTATTATATAAATTATTCTCCTGGTTCTGCTCACTTTACTTTGCATCATTTCATACAAATTTTCCCAGATTTTTCAAAAACCACCTCCTTTCTCATTTCCTACAGCACAAAAATATTCTATCATATGCATATACTATACTTTGTTCAAATATTCCTCAATTGATGGATACATTGTCAGTTTCCAATTCTTTGCCACCATGAAATGAATTGCTATAAATATTTTTGGACATTTCGGTCTTTTCCCTCTTTCTTTGATTTCTTCTAGGGTATAGACCTGCTTCAGTATTGCTGGGTCAAAGGGTATTCATAATTTCATAGCTTTGGGGGTATAGTTCCAAATTGCTTTCCAGAATTATTGGTCCAGTTTACAGAAGCTCTACCAAGCACTATTTTCCCATAGGCCCTTCAGTATTTATAATTTTCCTTTTTTGGTCAACTTTGTCAGTCCGATGGCTGTGAGGTGGTATCTCAGGACTGCTTTAATTTGCATTTCTCTAATTATTAGTGATGACTATTGATAATATGAATTTCTCCCTTTGAAAACTGCCTAGTTATATCCTTTGACCTTTTGTCAATTGAAAAATGGCTCTTATTCTCATAAATTTGGCTCAGTTCCCTGTATTACATGTCATACTCTCCTACTTTAGTATATAGAGAGTCCAGAGGAAAGGAGGCTCAAGTTTAGAGGGCACAAGAGGCAAAGAGGTTTCTAGGAATTTTTTTCTCCCTTTCCAGGGCTACTCAGAAAGTTCCCCTAGGCATGTGGTAGCCTTGTGCTAGGCTGTTGTAGAATCTCAAAGTTGTATTCTTCAGTCTGTCCTCAGCTTGTCTTTGCTGCCCAGTGAGGCCATTGCCACCAGCTACTGCTGTTCTAAGTATGCTTCTAGACAGCTGATAAGAAGTCTAAATCCCCCCACCTTCCAATGTCCTCCTGTGCTCAATGAGGGGACCATCTTATTCCCCTCCAGTTCCCTCTCAGAGGCTTGAGTAGAATGGCTCTCTCTTCTATGTTGGCAGATGCTCACATCTCTGATCCCAAAGTAGCACCCTGATTTTACATAAGCCTCAGAGGGCATGACCAAGTCCCTTTTAAAAAATTATTTAAAGTTTTGAGTTCCATATTCTATCTCTCCCTTCTTCCTTTTTCTCCCCACTCCCTGAGATGGTAAGCAATCAAATATGGGTCATACATGTACAATTATGTAAAACATTTCCCTTCTATTTTGTGTAAGTCATTTTGTATAAGATGATTTAAATAAAAGAAAACAAATGAAAGAAAGTGAAAAATAGTGTGCTTCACTTGTATTAAAACAATATCAGTTCTTTCTCAGGAGGCAGATAATATGCTTCATCATTAGTCCTTTGGATCTTGGATCATTGCATTTCTTAGAATAGCTGAGTCATTCACAGTTCTTCATCAAACAATATTGCTGTTACTGTGTACGATGTTCTCTTAGTTCTGTTCACTTCACTATGCATCAGTTCAAGTAAGTCTTTACGGGTTTTTCTGAAATCATCCTGCTTGTCATTTCTTATAGCACAATAATATTCCATTACAATCATATGCTGCAACTTGTTTAGCCATTCCCCAGTTGATGGGAATCCTTTGGATTTCCAATTCTTAGCCACCACAGAAAGAGCTGCTATAAATATTTTTTTTGTACAAATAGGTCCTTTCCCCCTTTTTTGGATGTCTTTGGGATATAGACCTAGTAGTGTTGCTGTATCAGAGGGTATGCACAGTTTATAGCCCGTTAGGCATAGTTCCAAATTGCTGTCCAGAATGGTTGGATCAGTTTACAACTCCACCAACAGTACATTAATTTCCCAGTTTTCCCACATCCCTTCCAACATCCAACACTTTCCTTTTTTGTCATATTAATCAATCTGATTGGTATGAGGTGGTACCTCAGAGTTATTTTAATTTGCATTTCTCTAATCAATAGTGATTTAGAGCATTTTTTATATGACTGGAACTAGCTTTGATTTCTCTGTCTGAAAACTACCTGTTCATATCCTTTGATCATTTATCAATTAGGGGATGACCTGTATTTTTATAATTTTCCCTCAGTTCTCTATATATTTAAGAAATGAGGCCTTTATGAGAGACACTTGTTGCATAATATAATTTTGGTTGCATTGGTTTTGTTTGTGCAAAAACTTTTAAATTTTCTGTAATCAAAATTACCTATTTTATATTTTGTGATGTTCTCTATAACTTTTTGGGTCCTAAATTCTTCCCTTATCCAGAAATCTGACAGTTAAATTATCCTATGCTCTCTTAATTTGCTAATGGTATCACCCTTCAGGTGTAAATCATATACCCATTTTAACCTTATCTTGGTGTATGGTAGGAGAGGTTGGTCTATACTTAGTTTTTTTTTTCCAGTTTTCCCAGCAGTTTTTGTCAAATAATGAGTTTTTGTTCCAAAAGCTTAGATCTTTGGGTTTATCATATACTAGATTACTATGGTCATTTACTGTAATGTAATTTGTACCTAATCCTATTCCACTATTCCACCACTCTATTTCTTAGCCAGTACCAGATTGTTTTGACAATTACCACTTTATAATATAGTTGGAGATCTGGTATGGCTAGACCACCTTCTTTCACATTTTTTTCATTGATTCCCTTGATATCCTTGAGCTTTTGTTCTTCCAGATGGATTTTATTATTATTTTTTCTAGCTCTAAAAATAATTTTTGATAGTTTGATTGGTATGGCACTGAATAAATAGATTAATTTAGGTACAATTGTCATTTTTATTATATTGGCTTGGCTTACCCATGAGCAATTAATATTTTTCCAATTGTTTAGATCTGACTTTATTTGTGTAAAGCATGTTTTATAGTTGTGTTAATTTAGTTTCTGGGTTTGTCTTGGCAGGTAGACTCCCAAATATTTTATATTGTCTACAGTTATTTTAAATTAAATTTCTCTTTCTTGCTGCTGGACTTTGTTGGTAATATATTGAAATGCTGATAATTTGTGTAGATTTATTTTTTATCCTGTAACTTTGCTAAACTTGTTAATAATTTCAAGTAGTTTTTTAGTTGATTCTCTAGGATTTTCTAAGTATAACATTATATCATCTGTAAAGAGTGATAATTTTGTTTCCTCATTGCCTATTCTAATTCATTTAATTTCTTTTTCTTCTCTTATTGCTATAGTTAACATTTCTAGTACAATATTAACTAATAAAGGTGATAATGAGTATCCTTGCTTCACCACTAATTTGTATTAGGAAGGCTTTTAGCTTATCCCCATTATAGACAATGCTTGCTGATGGTTTTAGATAAATATTACTTATCATTTTAAGGTAGGCGCCATTTATTCCTATGCTCTCTAGTGTTTTTAATAGGAATGGGTGCTGTATTTTGTCAAAGGCTTTTTCCACTTCTATTGAGATAATTATGTGATTTCTGTTGTTTTTGTTATTGATATGGTCAATTATTCTGGTAGTTTTTCTAATACTGAACCAGCTCTGCATTCCTGGTATAAATTCCACCTGGTCATAGTGTATAATCCTTATGATATATTGCTGTAATCTCTTTGCTAGTATTTTATTTAAAATTTTTGCATTAATATTCATTAGGGAAATTGGTCTATAATTTTCTTTCTCTGTTTTGGGTCTTCCTGGTTTGTATATCAGCACCATATTTGTGTCGTAAAAGGAATTTGGCAGGACTCCTTCATGAGCAAATCTCTTTAACCAATCTAAACACATTTTATATGGCTGTCTCACCTCATGATCCAGCAGCATGTACTCTCAAATTGATCCAGGATCTTTTAAAACCCAGTTAAAATGCTTTTAATTACATTCAATAGAGATGTCTAGACCTCATTCCTATCTAGTTCAGGTTCCTTACATTATTGAGGAAGGGGACTGGAAACTGCCTCTTATATAATATTATTTCAAGTGGGAGAATGCTAGCAAATGGGGGATCAGTAGAATTTGTATGTAGAAGATCATGTACAAGTTGTACTTTGAAGGAATTAAGAGATTATATGAGGTAGAGATGAGGAGGGAATCAATTCCAAACATGGAGACCACTTGTGCAAAGTCATGGAGGTGACAGATAAAATGTCATGTACAAGGAATAGCTTCAAGTTAAATGTGAATATGAATGTGAATTTGAATGGGACAGAGAGTGACTGAAAGGGAGTAGTTGTAATAATAATAAAAATAACATTTATAGAGCATTTATTACGTGCCAGGTACTATCCTAAGCACTTTACAATAATTATCTCATTTGATCTTCACGACAGTCCTGGGAGGTATGTGCTATTATTATCCCCATTTTACAGAAGAGGAAAGTGAGACCAAAAAAAAGTTTAAGTGACTCACCTGGGATCATACAGCTAATAAGTGTCTGAGTCCAGATTTGAACTCAGTCTTCCTAACTCCAGGCCAAGCACTCTGGAATCTGAAACCAGATTGAAAAGGCAGTGAGACCCATATGTGGAGGGCTTTAAATGCTAGGCTGAAGATTTTGTATTTTATTCTGTAAGTTGGGGGAATGGAGAGAGGTTGTCTATGTTATTTAAGAATGTCAGTTTGGCAGGTGTGTAGACGGGTGATGGATTGGTGAGAGGAGACACTGAAGGCAGGGATCCCAACTAAGAGGCTGTTATAATAGCCCAAGTGAGATATGGTAAGGGCCTGAACTAGTCTGCTCAAGGAGCATATGATCACAGGGTGTTTACAATGTATACTCAGGTGGGATACAAAACAGGATGTGGTGGGAACAAAGGAGAGATTCAGAGACAGTGTTCCAGGATCATCAAAGAGAGGGACTGGTCACTTCAGTGGGGGTTAGATCAAAGAAGACCTTCCTGGAAGAGGTAGCTCCTGGGCTGAGCCTTGAAGGAGGAGATATATGTCAATAGGTGATGAGGAGGAGGGATGGACAGTATATGGGAATCTATGGGAGTGAGGAACAACAAGGTGAGAATAAGAAACTGGATAATGCTGGGACCAAATCATCCTGAGCTTTGAATGCCAAGCTGAGGAGTTGGTCATTTATCCTCTGGGCCATAGAGAGCCCCTGAAGGTTTTTGGAGGAGAAGGACATGATCAAGAGTATGCCTTTAGAAATTTCCTTTGCCAGTTTTGTAGAGGATGGGTTAGAGATTAGAGTCAGGAAGGCTTGCAGCAATTTATGAAGCAGGTTTTTTAAAAAAAATCCATTTTATAGATGAGAAAATGGAGGCATAAGTACAGTAAGTGGTTTGCCGAAACTGACAAGAAATGGTGAACTGAAAGTCATCTTTGATATCCTTCCTCTAAGACCAGCATTATTCCCTCTCCACTACTTACTTAGGCTTTGGTTTCTTCATCTGTAAAATGAGGGCATTTGGACTAATTGACTTTTAAAGCTTCTCTCACACCCTCTGGTTCTATCTCTCTTTCATCCTTTGATCTGTGTAGGCTGCCACATTCTGAAGGACTTGTCTATCATTGGGCCTTTCAGAAGGAGCAAACTTGTATAAACTGGTTTGGCTGTTTTTGACCTTTTAAGTCAGCCTAAATAGGTTGCTCTGCTAATAAAATTGCCTTAACATTTTTGTGAAATGAAACATTTTTTCCCTGGGTGAGATTACACACATTTTTTAGAAGGTACATAGGCATTGTCTGTAAGGGAATATAGAACCTGGAAGAGCAGAAGAAACAGCAATGCACTTGGAGCAGGGGTATGCTGGTAAATATTTAGCAGCCATCTCTCTGGGGAAAAAAAAGTACACACAACACACTTTTAAAGTTAACTTTCATTATTAACTTTTCTCCATCATTTTCCTAAGTCTAGACAATCAACAAAACAATAAATCAAGCCCTGATTTGTCACATTTACTGATTCCCAAGGTGTAAATGTTCACACCAAAAGTTTAACAATTCAGCTCTGGGAAAGGGCTCCAGCATGCCTCTGGCTTGTAATCAGAAGACTAAGGTTTGAGTTCTAGCTCTAATTCTTGCTAGTGGTATCTTCTTGGGCAAGTCATTTCGTGTCTTTGAGCTTCAGCATTCTCATCTGTAAAATGAGGATAATGCTTGCATTGACTTCCTTGTAGGGCTGAAGGATCAAGTTAGCTCCCCTATTCCAAGTGCATTGTAAGTAGTGGGTGAGTGTCAACTGTGAGCCATATTGATGCTTGGCTTCGGTTTTTTATGATATTTTGCTTAGCATAAGTACTTGTGGGTCTTCAACTCCTTCACATAACATCCATTAGATAAACTGCTTCAGCCCAGCGGTGAAGAAGATAGCTCATTGTGGAGGAGGGATACTATCTGGTTTGTAGGCTGATCTTGGTTGTTACCATCTGTGTGACTCTGGGCAAATGATTTTACCACTCTGGGCATCTGTTTCCTCATCTATAAAATTATAACATTGGATGAGATGATCTCTCAGGTCCCTTCCAGTTTTAAAAATTAAATACCTACCACTCTATGCCAGGCATCCCTTAGCTAACTTCCTTATAATTGATATCCTGAGCTAACTTCATTATAATATAATAATAACTCACATTTATGGAACACTTTATGGTTTGCAAAGTGATTTTCCCATAACAGCCCTAACATTCATTATGGAGAAACCAATTATCATCTCATTTTACAGATAAGAACGTTGAGACCCAGTGACTTACCCAGAGCCACACGGTTAGTCTCAAAGTTCCTATTTGAACTCAGATTTTCTGAGGCTGAGCTTGGTGTTCTTTCCATAAAGTCTGGTGCTCTAAAACTAAACCATACTTTGTCCTTCGTGTGTGTGTGTGTGTGTGTGTGTGTGTGTGTGTGTGTGTGTGCGCGCGCGCGTGTGTGTCTGTGTGTCTGTGTACATCTGTGGCTACGTATAGACATGAGCTGCAGGTGGACTATCCTTCTTGGCTGAGAGCTTCAGTTGATGCTTCTGGCTATTTAGGTCTCTCTGCTAGTGCTGACAAGTTGCCTCATCTTCCCCTTCCATGTGAGCAACCTTTGCTGCTGAGCATGCAGGAAACTTTTTCAATAATTTATACTTTGGTGTGAAATTTGGTTTCACAAACTTGACAAAACAGATGTTTGGGTTAAAGGATAGTGATGTACAGATGTGAATACTTGTCACCAGAATATTCACATAATGAATGGTTTTGGGTCATTTCCTAGGGAGTGTTCTTTGTACAGTTATTTTTGGTTGATTTCCTTGGTGTAAGAAACTCCTGGTGTGGAAACTCCTTCCACCAGTGAAGATCAGCTCCTGTTCTACAATTTAAAGTCATATGGAGATATCTGGGACACTGATCAATCAAACGATTTAGCAAGGGCCAGTATATATCACAGGCAAGACTCAATCCCACATCTTCCTGACTCCAAAGCCATCTCTCTGTCCACTGTGGCATGCTATAAAATATGGATTTCTGGCTTATTTCACTAAGGCTCGCATGGTCTTAGTAAAGAGGGTTCTGCGTAAAAGAAACACACAAGAGCACGTGGTGTGTAAGGCAAATTGAAATCCTTTTCATTCATTACTCCCTTTGTCCTTTTCTTCATATCTCAGAGTCATAACAAGGATAAGTCAAGTGAGGTACTTCCCTGGGGCATGCATACCTGAGGGATTTGGAATAACACAAAATATGCACCTGCCATCACAAGAGTGCCATGGCATCAGAGGCGGCACAAGGGGTAGAATGCTATATTCTTGCCTGGGAAACAAATCAGCTAGTTAGAATGTTCCCACCTCTTCTGTTTTCTTTCCCATATCTCTGATACCTTCATAGATTTAGAACTGGAAGGTGCTTTAGAGTCCTTATTCTACAGATGAGGAAACTGAGGCCCAAAGAGATAAAGTAACCTCCATGAGGTCACAGAGCTAGTACGTATCTAGGGTAGAATTTGAATCCAGGTCTTCCTGACTTTTAAGTCCAGTGTCCTATCCACCATGGCATGCTGCCTCACAGTGCAGTGGAAAGATCTCCCAGTTTACTCATCTCCTAAAAGAAATGGTTGGACTAGATGGTTTCTGAAATCCCTTCCAGATTTCAATCTATGACCCTATGAGTTTATGATATGGGTTTGAGTCTCACATCTGCCACTTATAAACCTTGTTCAAGGAGCTTTATTATTCAGCCCCAGTTCCAGCGTTTGCTGTATTTGATGGGTATTTGACACTTTAATGAATATATGGAGGAACTGCCCTTCAGTGATTCAGATAAATCCCATCTATGTCTGCTCATCCTGTGTGATTCTTGTTCATATACTCATAAATTCACTCCTAGGAAATTCACCCAGTGCACTTGGAGCCATCTTCTAATTCCCTTGACTTACCAGTGGTAGATGGCAGCTGCCCATTGGTTATTCCACATTTCTGCTACTTGACTGGCCCATTTTCCCCCAGTCAGTTCATTTCCTATTTCCTTTCCACCACGTTTCCTGTACAATTCCTCATTTGTAATATGTTATAGTGTGTCCACACTCCTCATGGTCCCTATGCATGGCCTTTTGGGTGATTCCCAAAACTTTAGTTCTTGAGATGGTGGTATTGCATGTCTTATAGACAGCAAACATTACTGGAAGAATATTTGTATTAAAACAAAAACAAACCAAAACCAAAAAACCAACAGCTGTTCTAGACAATTTACCAGATGATCTGCTTCACTGTCCTCTTCCAATTTACCAACGATTGACCTTTCATATATCATGTGTATATATATATATATATATATATGTTTATGTGTATGTATATATTCTCCGTCTATCTATCTATCTGTCTGTCTGTCTATCTATTTATCTATCTATCTCTGTTTACCTGTCTGTCTATATCTGTCTGTCTATCTATCTGTCTATCTATCTATCTGTCTGTCCGTCCGTCCATCTATCTATCTATCTATCTATCTATCTATCTATCTATCTATCTATCTTGTTTGCTGTGTCTCCTCCATTAGATTTTAATCTCCTTGAAGGCAGAGACTGGGTCCGCCTTTCTTTGTATTCTAGTTCAGTGTCTGGTATATGCTAGGTTCTTAATAAGTGCTTCTTGGTCTCGCTTGACTCCTCCTGTACAATTCTTTTCCTCTGTTTAATGAGGATGGTAATCCTTGTGCTATTCACTTCCCAGGACTCTGTGAAGTACTACATATCTGTGAGCTGTTCTTATTTCCTCTTTCAGCCTTCTCTTTCCTTTGTTCTCTTGGGAGTCACAGTTTGCACTGACTCCCTCCCTGTGGATAGTCATATTAGGCTCTTCATTCTCTTTGAAGTTCCCAAGTGAGGTGTGTTAAGAGCTATGGAAGTTGCCTGTGGCATACTGGAGAGCCTCCAGTTTGGGGAGGCTTATTTTGCTTACCCAATCACCCTTGCAATTTCAATTGTACTGTATATGGATTTTTCTCTTCTCTCCCTGTCCTAAGCAGGGAGATATTGCTCCTTAACAGCTGCTATAATCTCTCCCCAAGATCAAGGCCACTGTTCTTAAATGGAGGGGGAAGTGATTGATGTTTATTAAGCCCACTGGAATCCTTTAGGAAAAAAAGGACAGGAAGAAGTGGAGATAGTTCAGTCAGCATCACTGAGGTGTAGTCCTTGCTTTAAGGGGGCCATTGAGGAATGCTGGCAGAGACTGTAAGGTCATCAGGTCATAAGATCTAAGAGTTAGAACAACATGGGGAGGTAGAAATTGTACTGTCTCTAAAGTCAGAGAACCTGGGGGTCAAATCCTAATTCTGCCAAATGACTAGCTCTGGGATGTTAAGCAAGTCACTTAATCTTTTAGCTACTCAGAAGCTGAACCTCACTTTCATTTTTTTTAACATGAAAGAGGTGGACTAGATGGCCTCTAAGGTCCATCTACAATATGATCCTATGACCTTTGGAGTTGTCTAGTACAGCTATAGGAGGTAGCTAGGTGGCTAGAGCACTGGGGCTGGAATCAGGAAGACCTGAGTTCAAATCTGCTTTCAGACACTGCCTGTGTTACCCTTGGCAAGTCATTTGACTTCTGTTTGCCTTAATCCACTGGAGAAGGAAATGGTCAACCACTCCAGTGTCTTTGCCGAGAAAACCACATGGACATTATAGTCCACAGAGTCACAAAGAGTCAGACATGACTGAACAACAATAACAATTCCAGCCATACCTGAAACAGGAATCTCTTCTACAATACTGCAACTTCTACCATATAATGTAATCTACCTGAGGGGAAGGACTATTTCATTTATCTTATAGCTGAGACTATCTTGTTTTTGTTTTCATATCATTAGCACCTAGTACAGTGCCTGGTACAGTAAGTGCTCAATAAATTGGTGAATTCATTAGAATAGAATCTTTTTCTGCTTTGTAACAGCTTCCTCTCACCCCCATGATGGTCATCTGGCCCCTGTAGGAGCACCTCTAATGGCAGGGAACCCAATACCTCTTAAGACAACACATTTCATGTTCACATAGCTGTTTTTTTTCAGTTTCTCCTATTGATTCTAAATCTCTAATTTCTATTATTAGATCCTCATATTGTCTTTGGGGCCAACCAGAATAAGGGCTATTCCAGGCAATAGCACTTAAAATATTTGATATCCTATCCCTCCTTATTCTGTTCTTCTGCAAGCGAAACATCCCCAGAATTCAGAATTCAGTAGAAAAAGTGCTAACTTTTAACATCAACTTTAACCCTAATTTTTTCTTTACCAAAAATAACTGAATATACATCCAGAATCGTTTATCATAAAATCTCTTAATGTATAAATTACTATAAAGTTTTAGCGATTCTCACAATATCGCCTTTTGAACACAACCCATTTACATATGTATCAGCACAAACATTTTTTTCATAAAGTATACATACTGCTCTTGTAACTCTGTTTTATTCTCTTTGCATTATTTAATGCCTTTCCATACCAGAATGTGGATGTCATCAGGAAACATATAATCAGAATAAAGATGTGCTGGTCACAATTGTGATACAGAGGGAAAGCATTCTACTAAACCAATGTATATTACTAAATCTAATTGAAACAAAACCAAATGGCAAGGTCAAATGCCCTGTTGGCATATTCTCAATGACAGAATTTTAAAGAAGCCCTAACACATTGAGTGGGACCGTTGTAGCAAATTTATGGGAGGGTGTGGACAAGAGTCACAAAAGTTGGGCTCTTATGGATGGGTGACAACAAGCACCTTTGGAAAAAATACCAACATTGATGAGGTAATGAATTCCATGGAGTTTGGGCATTTATATTCCTCATTTTTAAAAATGAAATGTGATAGGTAATATGTGCTTTTTTGATTTTGAAATGCTTAATAAATGTCAGTTACTGTTGTTATTTTAATAGAGTAATCTGTTACAATAACATACTACAATTTCTTTAGCTGTTCCCCAACTATTGGTGAATTAAGTTATTTCCAGTTTATCATCATCGCCACTACCACCACCACCACCACCACCACCACCATCAACATCATCATCATTATTTTTATTAGGAACACAGCCAGTTATCTTTATACAGAAGGATCTTTTTTTTAAGCTCCATCCTGGCATTATATTCATATTAGTGAGATTATTGGGTATAAGAGTATGATCAGTTTTATGACTTTCTAATATTCTGTTAGATTGCTCTCCAGAAAGATTATACCCACTTGCAATACCATTAGCAACGTATGAGTACATCTGTTTGCCTGCAACCCCAACACTATTAGTTTGTCATTTAAATTTTTTTTGTACCCAGCAGTATGATCATAAGTTTTTTTGTTGATATGATGTGTTACATCAATTTTTATATTAAAATATCTTTTAATTACTGATCTTTTAAAAATTATGCTTGGTTGTGATGCATAAGGTGGAAGTAACAATAGTACTTATCTCAGGGAGTGGTTGTGAGGATCAAATGAGATTAGACATACAGACACACACATACATACAACTAGAGAGAGAGAGAGAGAGAGAGAAAGAGAGAGAGAGAGAGAGAGAGAGAGAGAGAGAGAGAGAGAGAAAGGGCTTTGTAAACCTTAAATGTCTACATAAATGCTAGGCCATATGACTATCATTATTGTTATTGTTGTGTTATTCTATTTATTGACATTTAGTATTTTGCATCTGTATTCATTATGATTTGCATATAATTTTTTCAGGTTTTTAAACTAGGTTTTAAAATGAAGCAGTACTTGTTTCATGAAGAGATTTGGGTAGAATATTATCTTTTTCTATATTTAGAAACAATCTATTTAGCTTATATTTGAGGAAGGTTTGGAAAACTTTGCTGATGAATCTAACTAACCCAGGTGTGTGTGGTTTTTATGAGGTAGGTCATTAATGACTTTATTTCTTCCTCTAAAATTGGTCTACTTAAGTTATCTATTTCCTGCTGTGTCAGTTTTGATAATTTATATTTTTGTAAGTATTTTACCATTTCACTTAAGTTCTCTGATTTATTAGCATATAAGCATGTATAATACTCCTTCATAATTTCCTGATTTCTAAAAAGATGTCATCTTACCTTTCTACTTTTTAATTTTAGCAATGTGTTTATATTTTCTTTTTATTACATTGTCTAGTGTTTTATTAAGTTTATTGGCCTTTTTAGAAAAAACAGTGATTTTATTTATCAGTTCAACCATTTCCATTTTATTTATCTCTGCTCTAATTTTTATGATCTCTATTTTTCTGCTTTTCTTTGATTTCTAATGTCTTTAGGTAAATACTTAATTTTGTTTTTCTTTTTCCTTCTTTGTAATATAAACTCTTAATGCTACAAATACAGGAGCTGTTTTGACTACATCCCATATATGTTTTGATGCACAGTATCTATAGCATTATTGTTCCTTTAATATTATGTTCTGGCTTTTCATATTTTTCCTTTACTCCAACTACTATTTGAAAAAAAATTTTTATTTTTTGTACAGATATACGTTTTTAATATTTTTTTCTTTTTCTTTTTCTAATTTTATTGCATTCTGGCATGAAAATATATGCACAATTTTTTTCCTTTTTTGTTGACCAAGTGCTTCTTTGTATCTAATTATATTTATTTTTATGTAAGAACTTATGGACTTATAAATAATGTCCATTCTCCACTTTTCCATTTAGTTCTCTGCTGAGATCTGTTCATCATAAGCATATCACAGCGGGGGGAAAATGTTGAACTTCAAATCAGAAAGACTGATTAGTAAGACACTTAATAATTATATGATCCTGGGCAAGTCTCACTCTCTTAGAGTCCCAATTTTCTGATCTGTAAATGGGGATAAGGCTTGCAATACTAAACTCTGGATTGTTGTTAGGAAAGCACTTTGTAAACACTGAAACACTCAGCTTGTTTAAAAGCTATTCAGGTTCATTAATATTTCTGCTCAATTCATCACATTCTCATAACTAAGTGTAGAGACTCCTCATTATTCCTCTATATCTATTTCTTCTTGCAATGCTTCAAAAAACAACAGTCGTGTTATTTGAAGCATCTTCATTTAATATTGTTAGACTCTCTGCTGCTCCCTAAAGACCAAAGGACTTTTTAATCTGACTTACAGTGGAACTCTCCTTTATGTGTCTCTCCAATTAAACTGTGAACCCCTTGAGAGCTCACTGAGAACTCGTTGTAGTTCTCTTTATATACTGAGAGCTTAACACAGTGTTTGACATACAGTAAATTCTTAATGCTTTTCTCTTCTTTCCTTCCTTCCTTCCTTCCATAGTTTGTTTAGTGATTGACCACTGTTCTTTGTACTATGATATAATATTCTTGTCTATTTTAAGGATTGATCAATTAAGCTCAATGTTATCTGATTTATCACTACTACTTTTGCTTTTCTTGAGCTGGCTACTGCATGATAAATCTTCGCCCAGCTTTTCAATTTTTTA
The DNA here is from genome assembly GCF_011100635.1 of Trichosurus vulpecula. Classification (NCBI taxonomy): domain Eukaryota; kingdom Metazoa; phylum Chordata; class Mammalia; order Diprotodontia; family Phalangeridae; genus Trichosurus; species Trichosurus vulpecula. Next base: position 139,882,637 of record NC_050581.1, on the reverse strand, counting down.
ATATCTTTTTGCGTCAGATGTGTTTTCTGTAGACAGCATAGTACTGGATTTTGTTTAATGACCCATTCCCTAACTCTTTAACCTTGATACATGGGGATTAATTTAATTTTACAATTCCTGTATTTGACAGATCTACCATTTGGGGGCTATATTTGCTATCAATGTTATTGGAAAGGAGTATGAGCTTTCTTTATTCTACTAAATCATTTTCCTCATCTCTAAAATGAGGGGCTTGGACTAAATGGCCTCTGAGGTTCTTTTCAGCCCTATATCTATGATCCTATGATGCTAACACTAAAGACAACTTAAAACCAAATTAAATTCTGGTATTTCATACAAACAACTTTCTACAGTTTCTTGAGGTTTAACATGCCCTCTCCCTTTTATGAAAGGTAGGAATTTTGTTTTGTGAATTTCTTATTCCTTTCTCTTTCTCTTCCCTATTTTGTCTTGAATCTTATTACTTTGAAACTTCTCTTTTATCACATACTAGAAATAGGAACAGAGCCTAAGAATCTCTGTTCTGCCTGGTTTCAGTTCCACAGAATAAGATGCTCTTCCCAGGTTAAGCTCATCTCCTCTCATTTCATCACTATGCTCTTAACTCCAACCTTGATTGACAACACCTCCCTTAGCCTCTTCTCTCCTCTGGAATATGGAGTACCAAACTCCTCCCAGTGCCTTCCTTTATAGAGGGCAGAAACTGGAGTTTTCAACTCACTCCACTTTGTATCTGCTGTCCTGCCTGATTTCATCTGCACAGAATAAGGTACCTCCACACCAGGTACTACATGCTGTCTCATCCTATCCCTGACACACACACACACACACACACACACACACACACATACACTCACACTTACCTTCCTTACTCCATTTGTGTGTTGTCTTCATCCCTTTAGATTACAAGCTCCTTGAGGTCAGGGATTGTCTTTCCTTTTATTAATTTTATCCCCAGTGTTTAGCACATTGCATGGCACATAATAGACACTTAATAAATATTTATTGGATTGGTTTGGATTGATGAGGAAACTCCCTCTACAAAGGTTGGTACCTTCTCTGTGGCTGATAGTTTTGGAGAATTGCCTAGAGCCCTGAGTGGTTAAATGAGATGCCCCTTTATGTCTCAAGAGGGAAGACTTGAATCTAGTTCTTCTGAATTCTGAGCCCAGCTCACTCTCTGCTATACTAGTCTTGAGTCTCATCTCTTCACTCTCATTATTAATATTTTTCAAACAACTATAATATGATTTATTTTGATCTATATAGTACTATATTTATATTTGCTTCTCTATTAAAGGTGTTGGTAGCTTACATTGTAATCTGAAGAGTACCTGCTTACAGTCTTTAAATTCCCTTTGTTCTTGATATATGTCTTCATTACTTTGTCTCCGATGACATTTCTTTATGTTTAATTATAACGACTAATTTAGGTTTTCATTTATCAAACAGGTGTTTTGGTCAATAAATCCTTTGAAACCTTGTTTGCTTTTAACCTTACTTGGCTTTTGGAAAGATTCTTTGGTTAGTTGGGAGGTAGATTCTAGGATCTAAGCCCTTGCCTTTTAGTCATGTATGTTCGGGACTAAAGGGCAAATAGGTGGTATAGTGGATAAAACAGTGGACTTGGAATCAGGAAGACTCATCTTTATGAGTTCAAATCTGGCCTCAGACATTAACTAGCTGTATGACCCTGGGAAAGTCACTTAACTCTTTGCCTCAGTTCCTTGTCTATAAAATGAAATAGAAAAAAGAAATGGCAAACCTCTCCAGTAATCTTTGCCAATAAAACTCCAAATCAGGTCACAAAGAATCAGACACAACTGAAAAACGACTGAACACTAATTGCTCCATTCTTCCACTTTTTTTTCTGAGAAAGATGATAAAATCCAGATGAATGATTTTTAAAATATACTGTTTCTTTCTTTGTTCTTGTTCTTCATTCTTGCCAGGCTTATTTTTCCCCCCTTTCTGTAGCTTTGGTATTTGATTATAATACACCTTGAAGACTTGAAATGTAGATTCACCTTGCTGGCATACCGTAAATTCGTTCTGATTGAAGACGTTACTTCTCCTTGTTAACTCTTTTTTTTTGGAGGAGGGAAGGCAGGGCAGTTGGGGTTAACTGACTTGCCCAAGGTCACACAGCTAGTATGTCAAGTGTCTGAAGCCGGATGTGAACTCAGGTCCTCCTGACTCCGGGGCTGGTGCTCTACTCACTGCTCCTCTCCTTGTTAATTCTGAGAATTTTATTTAATTATTTCTTTAAGACTAGCATACCAGGTCTTTTTCTTTTCATTGCTCACTTTAAGGGCCATTGGTCTTGAGGTTAACTTCTGAATTTGTCTTCTAGGCTGCTCATTTTTCCCTGCATGGCCACTCATTGTCTAGTTTTTCAGTTTTCTTTAGAAGTTGTTTCTCTGTCATTTTAGTTCTTCTCATCTTACTCTTCCATTTTGTTTTCGTTGTTTAGTATTCTTTGTACTGGTTCTCTCTTTTTCTACTTCCTGTGACATATTTACTCTTATGATGTGTTCCATTTTGTAGGTATTTTTTATTATTTTGAAGGATTTCCAAGGATTCCAAGATGAATTCATATGCCCTTCATTTGAGCTTGTCCCTCAGCATTTCTCAAGTATTTCCAATTCTGCTTCAGTATGCATTGTTCTTTGTTTCTCCTGGTAGTGGAGAGAATGTGTATTATATTGGAAGTGCTTACTATGTGCCAAGGACTATGCTAAGGGCTAGAGGATACAAATATAAAGATGAGACAGCCCTTACTCTCAAGGAACTCACACTCTAACTGGGAGAGACAATACATAAAGAATGGTTCAATTCTTGGCAGATGGAAAGACCACATGTCATTTAGGTCCTCGTACGAAAAGTAACTTGTGAGATGATGGTTGGGCCTCAAGGATCTTGGGAAACGATGGCAGGAGATATGGTCCCTAACCAAGAGAAATGTGTTAGGTCCTGAGATACCTCCAGCAGAAGGAGGAGTGAAGGTAAGCAACCAGATGAGAGTGGACATTCAATATTTAGTGAGGATTTGGCAATGGGAGTTGGGTCAGGGAAGGACGAGTCAATGGCTTCCCATCTTGACATTTGGTAGTGATAGCCCTAGTGGTCTGGATAATTGGAAATACAGATGCAAAGATCTGGAGCTGAAAGGGACATTTAGGCCAACCTTCTCATTTATGGATAAGGAAATGGTGGCCCCAAGAAGGTAGATGACTTGCCCAGGATCACATGGCTGTTGAATAGCAGAGATGAGATTCAGACCCAGTTCCTTTGAAACCAGATCCAGGGTTCTTTCTGTGACAGCATGCTCAATTACTCCCCCAGGTCATTTCCAAATTTCAGTATCATGATTCAGATAATCTGGTCAAACACCCTCATTTTACAGATGAGGAAACCAAGGCCAATAGAGGTAAAGTAATTTATTCAAGGCTACCTGGGACTGACTCTTAATCCAATATATCAGCATTACTTGTTTTTTTTTCCTTTCTTGCATTGGTGCATTGTCTTTTAGATAAGTTTTATTTCTCTTGTCATTTATTTTTAGAAATATTGTTTTGTTTTTCTGTATTCTTGTGGCCTCTGGTGATAAGGTTAAGAGGAACTGAGTACTCACTCCATAACCTTCCCAGAAGTTCTGTCCTCTGCTCTTTTTCCAAGTTGATGCTTTGTACCACTGGAAGATTAGAAAATCCAAATGGTTGTTTCATTTTCCTCTGCAAAATCAAGAGGCCCGGGAGGTATGGAGGCTTCTGGAAGAGAGTTGTAGACATGAGGGAATTCTGACCCTGAGTATGCTCAGGATAAACAAAATAATGGAAGTTTAAAAATTAAAATAGTATACTTTTGGCCTCAAGATAGAAAATTGAACTCTTGTGTAGTCTATACCGAGGAAGGAAGGAATATGATCTCTGTCCACTTTGGGGAATTTCCAGTGTGATGGCAAAGGTATAGCCCCCATGCTAAGGATGGCCCCTGGTCTTAGAAACTTGATTGAAACACTTTTTTGTTCTTTATGAGGTCGGTGGGTCAGTCTATGCTATCCATAAGTGGGCAAAGAGCAAAGATCTTGCACACATATCAAAATGTCATTCTCTCAGCAGTATTTGTTGAATTTTATTGTCTTCAAATTATGACAACACCTGCTCTTTTATTTTATAGTAGATAAAACAGCTAAATATAGAGACAGCATTCTTTTTTTGCCAGAAGTTAGAGTCAAAGAACAAGAAATTAGTCTACCGAGCAAAGCCAAAAAGCCAGGCTAAGCATTACCCTTGGAATATATTCTGATTATCCAATGAAAATAGGAATTTTGTTTGGTTCAAAGGAAATGTCTTTAAATCAAGATTTATATCATAGAATGCCTGCTGGAAACAGGTTCCATGGTGCTTTGTTTCCTTCGGAAGAGTGGTTGGGGGTGAAAGACTGCCGTGAAAGACACAAGAACCTGCCTCATCTCTCAGCGAGGAATGCAGGCTCCCAGAACAAAGGCTAACTTGTTAAAGATCAAAAGCAAGTGGATAGTTTGCCCCAGGATGGAAAATTGACTTCCTTCGTGTAGCAACACCTTAGCCTCTCAGCAATGAATAAAAACCATAGGAAGTTTCATAAACTCCAACACACTGCTCTGTTCTTGCCCTCAGCGATGTTCACGGTTTCCCACAGGATTTGCTATTGAAAGATAAAACCTCAGTGGATCAGTGATTTTACTATTTAAGAAAACCATGTAAAGAGATTCACACTTAAAAGAAAAGCAACAACTGAATTTCCCTCCATTTTAGCTGGTAATGGAGTTTGCTCATGATACTTTTCTACTGAAACATCTTCAGTGGGTTCCAGTTGCCTTGCAGATAAATTATCCATGACTGATCCTAGCATTTATGGCCACCCCTGATCTGGCACCAGACTGTCTTTCCAGTCTCATATCCTACTGTTTCCCTTCATATAAGCAAGTTCCAATCAAACTAGCCCACTTTACACCTACCTACTCCACCATTCTCTTTCTACTCTCTCCCATGCCTTTTCTTACCCTGACCCTCACCATTTCCCTTCCCATCCATACATATTGAAGTCTCTTCTTCAAGGTACAACTCAGGAATGGTCTCTTCCATGAGGCCTTCCCGATAAATCCCTCCTCATAGGTTAATAAAAAATCCATACCTCCATTCTCAAATGTCTCATAGTGCTTTGCCTTGTGGCATAATCATTTGTGTGTGTCTTTCTCACACTGAGATCTAGCTCTGTGAACACATAATAGGGGCTTGGAAAATTCTTATAGAATAGCATTGGAGATAGTCAGTTATCCATTATCTGATGGACACAATGTTGGACACAGGTTATCCTTGGCTCAGAATCACAACCCTGTGCTTATGTAGCCCAGGCTTTATCTTGGGTGCTTCTCTCCGGAACTCCTTTGGCTCATTCCAGATTCATAGTTTCCCTTGGGAAAAACAGAATTTGACTCATGTTTAAAAGGATGTTCAGCACTCATACATGCACCAAGTTAGTGAGGTGCGGAATTGAAATTTATTACATACAACAAAGAATGAAGAAAAGATTTGTATCTGAGTACAGTCAAGAAAACTCCTCTTTCCTTTTGCCTCCTCCAGAGATCCAGAGAGTGCCCTACATTTAAAGTATTAAATAATAGGGGACTAACTTGTATGGGCAAAGAATTTTGGGATATTAGAGAATAAAGAAACACCCTTTCTCTGTGGGCTGCTGCCTTTCTAGGGACCTATATAGCATTATAGGTGCCTCATTGTCCAAAGAGATTCAACTATATAATAGTGATGCTGTAGAATTGGGAATCAAAGGACCTGGGTTCAAATCCTGCTCTGATACTTCCATCTGTATGATCTTGGACAAATCATTTTGCCTCAGTTTTTCCATTTGTAAAATAGGGGAGGGGGCTGGACTACATAGCCTTTAAAGTTCCTTCTACCTTTAAATCTGTGATCCAATGTGCTATGATGCCTAGTTCCTACCCACAATCCCATCTTTAGTATTGGCCTAAGAGTCTCTTCTGTGTTTTGCCTTCTTTTTCCCCCCTCTTCCCTGTGAATTAGTCTGTCACCACTCTGTAAAAAATTGGAGATCTTATCACTTCTCCTGGCTTCCCCAGGCCATGAATTATTTTTTCTGCACTCTGCTTCCAAATACCCTGTCTCTAATTGGAAGTTTCTGGTTCCTGCACCATCTGGGATCAAGGGGAGTCATGCTACCATCAGATATTTGTCAGTGCCTTCTGTTAGGGTCAAATTTCCCCCATAATCAGGTTAGCTTTTCAATCCTCTCACCATCTGACTGACCACTCATGAATATGTTGGGCCTGTGTTCACTATTCTCTTCCCAGCCTGTGGGGTTTGTCCATTCAGTTAATGGATGCCTTTTTCAGAACCAATTAGCACATCAAAATGGATGGGTTGTTGTTAGTTTGTTTTGGTTTGTTTTGGTTTTTTGAGCCTGGCAAAGTGCTGGTTTTTGATAGCTATTAGCTATTGATTAAAGGAAACCTCTCTATCTAGGAATTGCAAAGACAAGATGTTTAGGTATAAGTTTCCCAATTCTATATGGTTTGAATGGTGCTGTGCTTTGGTGTGAATCTGTGCCCTGATTCAAGAATTCTGGCATGTGGAATTCTGTTAAGTGGGGGATACCTAAGTGAGCCTACAGCATCAAAACTTCAAGTCGTGGTGGGTGGAGTCAAGATGGCAGCTGGAAAGCAGGGACTTGTGTGAGCTCCCCGCCAGGTCCCTCCAAACACCTATAAAAATGGCTCTGAACAAATTCTAGACCTACAGAATCCACGAACTAGCAGAGGGAAGCAGGGCTCCAGCCCAGGACAGCCTGGATGGTTGCAGGGTAAGGTCTATCGCACAGAACTGGGAACGGAGCAGAGCAGAGCACAGCGCAGCGTGAGCTGCGCCTGGACCGATCAGACCATGAGCTGGGCGGAACAGGCCCTAACACCCTGAATCAGTGAGCTGTGGCAGTTACCAGACTTCTCAACCCACAAACACCAAAGACAACAGAGGAGGTTAGTGGGAAAAGCTGCTGGGACAGAGTGAAAGGAGTTCAAAGTTCAGCCACCACCCGGGGGCAGCGGAGGTGATGCACCTCTGAGGCTGCTTACAGAGCTACAGCTGCAGTTGCCTCTGGCCCCAGGCCCACCCTGTGGGAGTAATTAAGTAGCAATCTGAGCAGGAGTGCAGAGCCAGCTTAGATCTGAGTTTGGTCCTTGGGGGAGGAGAAGCGCTAGCATGGCAGAGCTTGCTGTGTAGAAATAACTCTGAAAACAACAGCGCAGCCCCTCAAGCTTGGGACAAAGTACTCTGTACTCTACAAGCAGGCATACCCTGATGAAAGACTCAAGGGTCTGGGAACATGGCCAGGCAGCAAAAATGGACTCAGATTCAGACTCAGACTTTGGAATCTTTCTTTGGTGACAAAGAAGACCAAAACATATATCCAGAAGAAGTCAACAAAAATCAAAGAGCCTACAGCAAAAGCCTCCAAGAAAAACATGAACTGGTCTCAGGCCATGGAAGAGCTCAAAAAGGATTTGGAAAAGCAAATTAGGGAAGTAGAAGAAAATTGGGGAAGAGAAATGAGAATGATGAGAGAAAACCATGAAAAACAAGTCAATGATTGGCTGAAGGAGACCCAAAAAATACTGAAGAAAATAACACCTTAAAAATAGACTAACTCAAATGGCAAAAGAGCTCCAAAAAGCCAATGAGGAGAAAAATGCCTTGAAAGGCAGAATTAGCCAAATGGAAAAGGAGGTCCAAAAGACCACTGAAGAAAATACTACCTTAAAAATTAGATTGGAGCAAGTGGACGCTAGTGACTTTATGAGAAATCAAGGTATCATAAAACAGAACCAAAGGAATGAAAAAATGGAAGACAATGTGAAATATCTCATTGGAAAAACCACTGACCTGGAAAATAGATCCAGGAGAGATAATTTAAAAATTATTGGACTACCTGAAAGCCATGATCAAAAAAAGAACCTAGATATCATTTTTCAAGAAATTATCAAGGAGAACTGCCCTGATATTCTAGAGCCAGAGAGTAAAGTAGAAATTGAAAGAATCCACCAATTGCCTCCTGAAAAAGATCCCAAAAAGAAAACTCCTAGGAATATTGTCGCCAAATTCTAGAGCTCCCAGGTCAAAGAGAAAATACTGTAAGCAGCCAGAAAGAAACAATTTGAGTATTGTGGAAACATAATCAGAATAATCCAAGATCTAGCAGCTTCTACATGAAGGGATTGAAGGGCTTGGAAGATATTCTGAAGGTCAATGGAGCCAGGATTAAAACCAAGAATCACCTACACAGCAAAACTGAGTATAATGCTCCAAGGCAAAATATGGATTTTCAGCAAAATAGAGGACTTTCAAGCTTTCTCAGTGAAAAGACCAGAGCTGAATAGAAAATTTGATTTTCAAACACAAGAATATAAAAAAGCATGAAAAGGTAAACAAGAAAGAGAAATCATAAGGGACTTAATAAAGTTGAACTGTTTTGTTTACATTCCTACATGGAAAGATGATGCATGTAATTCATGAGACCTCAGTATTAGGGTAGCTGAAGGGAATATACATATACATATACATATATATATATATACATATACATATACATATACATATACATATATAGAGACAGAGGGCACAGGGTGAGTTGAATATGAAGGGATGATATCTAAAAAAAATAAAATTAAGAGATGAGAGAGGAATATATTGAGAGAGGGAGAAAGGGAGAGATAGAATGGGGTAAATTATCTCACACAAAAGTGGCAAGAAAAAACAGTTCTGTTGGAAGGGAAGAGGGGGCAGGTGAGGGGGAATGAGTGAATCTTGCTCTCATTGGATTTGACCTGAGGAGGAAATAACATACACACTCAATTGTGTATCTTACCCCACAGGAAAGAAGGAGGAAGGAGATAAAAAAGGGGGGATGATAGAAGGGAGGGCAGGTAGTGGGAGAAGGTAATCAATAACAAACACTTTTGAAAAGGGACAGGGTCAAGGGAGAAAACTGAATAAAGGGGGATAGGATATGAAGGAGCAAAATATAGGTAGTCTTTCACAACATGAGTATTGTGGAAGGGTTTTACATAATGATACACGTGTGACCTATGTTGAATTGCTTACCTTATTAGGGAGGGTGGGTGGGGAGAGAAGAGGGGAGACAATTAGGAACTCAAAGTTTTAAAACCAGATGTTCAAAAAAAAGTTTTTGCATGCAACTAGGAAATGAGATATACAGGCAATGTGGCATAGAAATTTATCTTGCCCTACAAGAAAGTAAGGGAAAAGGGGATTGGGGGGAGTGGGGTGACAGAAGGGAGGGCTGACTGGGGAACAGGGCAACCAGAATATATGCCATCTTGGAGTGGGGGGAGGGTAGAAATGGGGAGAAAATTTGTAATTCAAACTCTTGTGAAAATCAATGCCGAAAACTAAAAATATAAAGTAAAATTAAATAAATAAATTAAAAAAACTTCAAGTTGTAATCCCAGTCCCATCACAAGTGACCATTTTCCAAAGGATTACTCAACTCCTGTAAATTCCTACTCTTTATTATTATTAGCAATAGCAGTAAAAGTATGCTTAGAAAATGAAGATTCCAATGTATAATTCCCAAGGGCAATTGTGAGAAATAGTATGTGTGATTATAAAGTTCTTTTCTAAGGGAGCATTCTGAGCAAATACTAAAAATAATTTTACATTACAAAGTCTTTAAAATTCAGATAATCATTTTGTGCTTAATGAGGGTCTCAGAGCCACCACATAATTGCCACATAATGCCTTGAATTTGTGTGTTGTCATGTCCCTGGTGGCATCAAATCCTTTGCAACTCTGATCAGTGGCAAAACATTATTATAATTTAGATATCTTCCTTTATCCATCTTTCTGATTGTACTGTGTCCAGAGGGCTGAGGACAGTGCTGGAAGTTTAGCAGACAACAAACTATTAGAAGGAATATGTGTGTGTGTGTGTGTGTGTGTGTGTGTGTATACACATATACATATACTTATACATACATACATACATATATTCCCCCTATTTTGGCTTCAGTGATTAGGGGAAAACACCCTCTCTTTTGCAAGGAATGGGCTCTTCTCTTTGAGAGTACTTCTGGTTTTTTGTTAAGTTGGTTATGATCAAAGGAGAGGTGCTAATTAATGAAATATTCAGTTGATCAGAAGAAGGTTTAAAACATTTAATAAAGTCATGGCCATGTCTACTGCATACAGATTACTAAAAGTTAGAGTATCTCTCCAATGATAGAAGTACTTATTACCACTTGTTTGATTTCAGTAGTCTCCTAAAAGGTATTCATGTCTTCACTCTCTCCCCATTTCAATCTCCCTTTCTTATTTATGGATTTGTTCCAAAGGAATAACAGTTCCTTTGCTCAAAGAGTCTTCAGTGACTCTATAATGTTAAGGGCAGTGGATTTGGAGCCAAAGGACCTCTGTTCACATTTTAGCTCTGCCATTTTCTACCAGCGCAATCTTGGCAAGATTTATAGCATATTTTCTCAACTCTGAAATGATAAGGTTGGACTAGATGTCCTCTCTGTTCCCTTCCAACTCTGAATCTATAACCCTATGATCAAATTCCCTTTCCTGGCATTCAAGGCTATCCACAATCTGACACTAACCTACTTATCCAGCTTTATCTCCTATCACTCCCTTCCATGTTGTACTTCGGCCAAACGATGGCTCTCTCTACTTGAAACACTCTTCTGTGCCTTTGTTTACACTTTTTCTATCTTTCTCTTCTTTGCCTGTTGAAAACCTATACATCCTTTAAAGCCCAATTCAAAGGCCACCTCCTTCAGGAAGGCTTCCCTAAATACTCCACTCAGAAACAATCCACCTCTCCCTACCCCAGACTTCACATGGCCCTTCTAATGTCATAATTATGTAATAGTTTATGTTTAGTTGTATCTTAAGCTGGCAGCTCCATGAGGGCAAGCACTGTGGCTTTCTTCTAGTTCCTATTGTAGGACTTTGCATACAGGAAGCAGTTAGTAAATGTTTGTTTCAGTGAATGAATGATTAGAACAAAATCTTCGGTACTTCACAATAGAAACAGACTAACTGAAATGTGGCTTCTTTGGTCCCCTGATGCACTGTTATTTCAAAACTGTGAAGGAGTAACAGTGAAGTTGGCATTGACACAGACATAGTAACTAATGAGACAGGGTAATACAGTGGAAAGGATCCTGGATCAAGCGCTTAGTTTTGCCACCAACTCAAGGGATGACTTTAGGCAGGTGGCTTCAACTTTCAGGAACTCTGTTTCCTCACCTCCAAAATGAGAAGATAGGTTTTGGCAAACTATAGCCCAAAGGCCAAATCTGGCCTGTAGTCCCTGGAGCTAAAATGGTTCTGTATGGAAAAAACCAAACCAGGTGGTGGGCCATAGTTTACCACTCCTTGGACTGGATGATCTCTGTGTGATTTTGTTCTTTGTACAAAAAAAAAAGTGTATAGGGCCCCATACCAAGTACTGGGAATAGAGGGTAAGAGAAAAAATACAAAAGAAATTGAAGTATGACTGACCACTGTTCTAGGTCTGATGGTAGAGACACAGGCTTTGCCTTTGAAGAGTCTCTGGTCTGCTGAGGAAAGATGAGCCCTGGCCTCTAGGAGCATCCAGTATGATGGGAAAAATCCAGGACCCTACTCTGGGAAGGTCTGGGTTGAAGGGAGAGATTTAAGCTCTGCTCCCGATAAATCCTTTCTTATGAGGAAAACATGGTTCTTGCCCTTGGAAAGTCTACTGTTCAATGAAGGAGATAAGGTTAAGGTGTACACACACACACACACACACACACACACACACACACACACATACACACACGAATTTAGAACAATTAAAAAGCACAGATTGGCAAATGCAAATGAACACAGTGTAAACTGATTTATCTTTGGGACTTTGTCTTTAAAATGAAATTTAAAAGAAAGAAAAAAACCAGAGGTTCAACAGATTTGAATCTCTTGCCTTTTGGCTTTGCCTTAGGAGTAAAAATAGTTTAACATGGATTGAAAGTTGATATTTCTGCTATTTTTTGAACATAGTTAAAAGATTGTTGAAATATAGAACTCCTTGTAAGGTTAGTGTTTCAAGTTTAAATTACTGCAAACATTCCCGGAGTGATTTTATAAGGTTGAGAAAAGAGAATTCTCCCTCTTATAGAATACTAACCTAACAAAGGCTCCAAGTTTAAGCCGCAGCCTGTGATTTATTAGTAGACTCTTTAGTTAAACAATGCCTTCTACATAGGAGGGACTGAATAAAAGTTTATTGAATGGAATCCAGAGTTACAGAATTACATGGTCTTTTAGAGCTCAAAAGACTCCCAGAAAATCAAACCCCTCATTTCACATATAAGGCAGTTGAAGCCTAGAGAAATTATGAGATTTGTTCATGTTCACACAGTTAATTAGTGGCAAAGCCAGAACTAGAACCCAAGTCTTTCTTTACTACAACATACTTCCTCCTTTTAATTCAGATACATACTATACTGAAGCAAAATGCAAATTGTTAAGTATTATGTCTATCACTTGATATAGTTAAAAATACACTATGTTGATATAGGCATGCATACTGTATACCAGGTCAAGGTCCCATGTCTCTTTTAGTCTGTAAGTAAACCATTAAAATCATCATAGAAGAAATCTATACAGTAATTCAGGATGTAATTTAAAATAGATTTCTTGAAATGTGGTGGGGCAATGTTTGTTTCCTTTTCATTACTGCTCATTCACCAGGCCTTTGCCTGCTTAAATAAGAAGGATGGGGAAGGAGCAATGGAAGCTCATCCTTGTGGCATTTGGGTGATTGAGGTAAAGAACTTAGTGATCACAGATCGAAGGATTTAGAAATCATCTCAAATGACCTCCTCATATCCCAGAGATCAGATCTGAAGGCCAAAGAGATAATGCAAAGGCAATAGGTAGCAGAACCATGATTCAGGCCCAGGTCTTCTGACTCCCAAAGTAAGGCTCTTTCCACCAAACCATGGAGGGTAAAAAATATACCATGTACAGGTAATAGATATGAAAAACTATGTATATTATACACAAATTTCTATAAATGGAATCATTTTAAATGCATTAGGTGAACTTGTCTGAAAACTATTTTTAAATGAACTATAGAATGTTAATAGTCATTTTCTAATTTATCTTCATGATAAAATTCACTTAAAGTGAAAACATGCCTGTCTTTAGTAACTACTTGTCTAAGTTGCTGTTAGGATCAAATGGAATAACATAAGGGTTTTCAAACGCTTAAAGTACAATGTACATGTACACGTATATCATCAGTGGCTCATTCTTTTCATCTTTTCTGATGGAATTCAGATAGAAATGGTCCTGGAACAAGCCACTATCCTGCTATGATTCTTTTCTATTTAATGTTCTGCAGATCATTGCACAGGTGGACAAAATAGTGCTCTTTGTAGCTGGATAAAATATTATGATGTAAACCATCCTCTGTAGACTCACTAAAAGCATTCTGGGTATAATTCTAAAAGCAGACAAGACTACAGCGATGATACATATCTCATTCTGTTCCCACATGATTTTGATCTCTTCTGCTAGCTCTCTCCATTTGAAAATCATTTTGTTCCAGGTAGCTTGAAGAATATGAGTATCTGGTAGGGAAACATGGACTTGAAATATTGTTCTTAAGTTTTTATGACTTAATGTTACAGCTTGGTGATTATGTGCAATGATTTTTTTTTCTTACAGTAATGCTCCAATTCCAACTTGGCTTATTGGATGAGTTCTCCCAAATATTTTGAAGTTTGTATCTGTAGTATGGAAATGTGTGGTCTGCTTGTGCATGGTATATAATGAGCTTCTGATATATAATTCTAGATATTTGATAGGTGCTAAATTTTTACAATGATAGGTTGCATGGTTTCTGTTTGTTCACAAAATCTATATTGGTTACTAAGTTCAGGTTCCTTAAGGATAACTCTTCTCTAATTTCTAATGGCAATGACCTGAGTTCCCATTATAAACACCTCTGTCCCTTCCATCCCCCTTAAAATTGCATGACAGTCATTTGTTCACTGCTTCTTTGTTGCCATAATGTTGTGTTGGCTGAGTTTAGGCAGATGTCACCCATAGTGGGCCTTTTAATTCCATTCTTGGATCTTATTCATTTCTTAGGCTCCACCTGGAGTTAAACAATCTTAAGCCAGATTTGGCATATCCAGTGTAACATACATGTTATTAACCTTTACTATTGTTCAGTGAAGTAATGTCTGCTTATCCCAAAAGAATTTCTGTGGATTTTTGATCTGTTTATCATATGCTCAAATAATTTCTACCAACCTTCTTTGGAAGGAGTGTTAATTTTGGAGGCAGCATGATCCTGTATAAAGGATTCTGTGTTTAGGGTCAGAAAACTTGGGTTCAAATCCCACCTCTAACTCTTACTAACTGGGTGACTTTGGGCAAGTCACTTAACTTCTCTGACCTCAGTTCCACGTTTGTGAAAGGAGAAAGTTGGACTGGATGGCCCCTGAGTTCCTTCCAGTATTACATTTATGATTTTATCATCCTTTAATCTTATAACTGCCCCAGGGTAATGATCCCTATGTTTCAATCATTTTATTTTTGTCAGGATGGATGCAGTCCAAATCTATTATTATCAATTTTTACAGTTTCTCAAGTGTTCATTAATATTGGTATTATATAACTGTTAATTGCTTTAAATATATATATATATTTTCTGTTCAGTGTTAATTTCAAGATGCCAATAAGCCTCTTAATATATTTGACCACAGCCTTTTCTTGGATGTATCATGCCTAGAGAAGACTATGGTATTTATAGTATTGCCTTAATCCATTAGTTCAAAGTGAGTTGTAGACACAATCTCTAAGAATTTGGGGTCCCCATTTTCTTGGCATACATAATTTTGTACTTATGAAGTCCAAGTGACATTTTAATATCATTGGAGAAAAATTCTGCAAGATGAGTTTGCTTTTTACCATTTTTCAATGGAACCATACAACTTTATGTGATCTATGTACATCAAGGAATTAATATAATATTTTTGTCCTGTTATTTTAGTTATTAAATTAAAGTGATTTTGATGTCCCAACTCTCCCACTTACTAGCTGGATCACTGTGGGCAATTTATTTAAACTCCATGAGAACAGACTTCCTTATCTATAAAATGAGGCTTCTGATACTTACACCACAGAGCTCACAGGTTGGTTGTGAAAAAATAGCTTGGGAAGCCTTGAATCCTGATGGAAATGTAAGATAATGATGTAATCATTTGGGGGTTGGGGGGAAGACCTGTATTTGACTAGTGTAGGGAATTTCCATTTTGGAAACCATTCTGCTAGTGTGGATCAGTAACTCATGTGTAACTTACAGTTTTAGAAAAGTGCCTTGGGTTCGTGGATGTTGAGTCATTGCCTATGGTCATACAGCTAGCATGTAGAAGATCATAGTATCTTGGATTTAGAGTTAACAGGAACTCCAGAAGTCATTTAACCCAACTCTTTCATTCTACAGATGAGGGTACTGAAGCCCAAAGAGGTTGGCGATTTGTGCAGGTATTAAATGGCAGTGCTAGGATTTGAACTCAGGTCCTCTGATTCCAAATCTAGTGCTCTATCCATCATACCATATTGAATTGGGCAGACCTGGAGCCCAGGTTTTTCTGACTCCAATACGTCATGCTGCAGCTGTATTAGTAGTAGTGGTGGTGGTGGTGGTGGTAGTAGTAGTAGAGTAGTGGTGGTGGTGGTGGTGGTGGTAGTAGTACTGCTATTGCTGCCACTACTGCTACCATAACCTATGTGTTCCTCTATTCCTCAAACAAGACCCTCCATCTCCCAAGACCAGGCATTTTCTCTGGCTCTCATCCATGTGTGGAATGTTCTTCCTTCTTATCTCCACTTCCTGGTTTCCTTCAAATTTCACCTTCTACTAGAACCCTTTCCTAAGCCTGCTTGATTCTAGTGCTGTTCCTCTGTTGAATATCTTCAATTTATCATATATCTACACATACACACATATACATATGTACATATATTTATATACATACATATAGATAGATGTAGATATAGTTTATACATGGTTATTTGCTTGTTTTTTCCCCCATTACACTGTGAGCTCCTTGAGAACACAGATTAGTTTTTTTTTTTGTTTATTTGTTTTCCCTTTTTTGTATCCTTAGTGCTTAGTACATAGTAGGTGGTCAATAAGTGTTTATTGACTGGCTGAGTTCCTACCTACTATGAGTAATGTCTCAGGATGAAGACTTGGATTGAGAAAACTAGTATAGGGAAGTACCAAGCAAATAACTCAGTGCCATAGGGCCAGGTAAATGACTTGTATTTGCAGAAACCTTGTTTGCTCTGAGAGGGTTTTAATTTCAAGTGATTTTCAGTTCCATTTGAACTGAGCTTATCGATCAGGCTGTAAGACCATTCCTCTAGCTGATTTGATTTCCTTCAATGTGAGCATCTTTATGCAAGCAGAAGTTGCTTTTTTTGACCCAGGTCAGGGGGTGAGTTTGTCGGGGTGACTAGTGCTGGGAAAACAAATAGAATGTTAAACAATGTGGTCAGGGGCTAGGGATCTGAAACCTGAATGTTCTATTAATATAGAGGTGGGGGGAGAAATGCAGATTGTAAATTGTCCTTATCACCTTGTGAAGCTTGTTTGAGAATCAGAGAATCTCAGATCTGGAAGGGAGCTTAGAGTAGGATGGTATGGTGGACAGAATCCCAGAGAGGGAGTCAGAGGACCTGGGTTCAAATTCCAGCCCTGCTATAGCTATATATAGCTATAGCTATGACCTAGATCAAATCACTTTACATCTGTGAGCCTTAGTTTCCTCCTCTTTAAGTGATGGAGTTTGACTAGATGGTGTCTCAGGACTCTTCCAGCTCTAAATTTATGATCGAGTCCAACCTCCATTTTATGGAGGAAATAACTGGGGCCCCATGGCACTAACTTGCCTGTGTTTGCGGTAAGATAGTGGAAAGGTCAGAGCTAAGACCAAGCTCTCCTCACTCCCAGTTCAATGCTTCTTCTCTACATTCATTTCTTCTATGGAATGGATAGAGAAGCCCTAGGGCAAAAGGACCTGTGTTTGAATCTTTGTTCCAACATTTCCTATCAGTGTGATCTTGGGAAGTTATTTACCATTTCTCAGTCTCAAGTTTCCTTATCTGTAAAATGAAGTTAGAATCAAGTTCATCTATAGTCCCTTCCAGCTTTAAATCCATGATCCTATAATTCTGTGATAATTGACTTATCTAAAGTTACCTAGCAGCAAAATTGGATCTCAATTCCTAGTCTTTTGATTCTTCCGTATAGTGTTTTTTTCCACTGTAACAAGATGCATATCATCCGAGAGAGATTTTCTTTTTTTTAATTAAATTTTGTTTTAGTTTCAGTTCCAACTCATCTCCATTCCCTTCTCACCCTCTCCTACACATTAAGAAGACAAGAAACAAAACCCATTACATATATGTATAGTCATGCAAGACAAATTTCTGCATAAGCCATGTTTCTCCCTCTCCCACAGAAAGAAAAAAATATGCTTTGGTCTATACTTTGAATCCATCAGTTCTCTGGAGGTGAATAACATGTTTCATCATGAGTCTTTTGAAATGTGGTTGGTCATTGAGTTAATCAGAGTTAGAAGTCTTGCAAAGTTGATTATCTTTACAATATTTTGCTGTTACTGTATAGATTGTTCTCCTGCCTCTGCTCACTTCACTTTGAATTAGTTCATCCAGGTATTCCCAGGTTTTTCTGAAACCATTATCTTCATCATTTTTTACAGCATGAAAGCATTCCATCATATTCATATGCCGTAACTTGTTTAGTCATTGCTCAATTAATGGACGTCCCCTCAGTTTCCAATTCTTTGCCATCACAAAAAGAGCTGTTATCACTGTTTTTGTACATATGGTTACTGTTCTTCTTTCTTTAATGTCTTTGAGGTATAGACCTAGTAATGGAATTTCTGGGTCAAAGGGTATGTACATTTTAATAGCTTTTTGGGTATAGTTCTAAATTGCTTTCCAGAATGGTTGGACTAGTTTACAGCTAAGAAAATGGATACGTTTTCAAACTTGTTATGAGGAGATGAAATTACTGAGTCTATCAACATTTGATCAACCAATCAATTAAGCATTTATTTAGAACCTGCTATGTGCCAAGCACTATGCCATGGAGAGGAGAGTTTTACTAATACCCTACTTATCTATCTCTCTACAGCAGTAAATGCTGACAGATCTCATAATTCTACCTCCTCTGACATTTGGGGCTTTAAAAATCTTCGGTGTTTCCATTTGAGCGTATCCAGAAAGATGCGTAGAGGTCACTAAGTTGGAGTGTGACTGGAACGAGATTGGGAACTTGTGGAAATTTGTCTGGGAGGAAAGTGTCTCCCCAGACAGCACTCCCGTCCAATCACCCAGGTCATCCCACCTCTGTGGGAATGGGACTCAGACCCAGCAATACTGGGCTTCTCCCTAGGGAAAGCTGCATTTTTAAAGAATATTTTCAGCTGTTGGTTTTGAAATAGCTCCATGATATATCCCTGTTCGTAGCCTTTGAAAGTTTTGGAAAACCTGAGTGTTGTTTTATTTCCTTGATCAAGAGATATGCATTGAAAGTGTTGTGTTAATGATTAGAGGAATGTGGAAGACAGAGAAAGGGCATTAAGCATCTCACCCAAGTGTCATATACTTCACAAATATACAAGGGACAGGAAATAAGGGGAGCAGTTCAAAATTCTCAGTCTGGGTGGATGGTGGCCCCTGACATGGAAAGATGGATTAATCACCTTACTAGCAAAGACTGCCATTTTTATTGATTGTCTTTGATTACAAGATGTGATCAAAATGTTTAAAAAGATGGATTTGAGCATGTAGAAATTCTAGGGGATGGGACAGAAGGGTGACCCTATAAAAGAAAGTTGCTGTGTGAATTCAGCATCTTTTTAATTGTAGAAAATAGAATGAAACTTTCATTCTGAACCATATTAGCCTGATTAGCGTCTTGTGTTTTCCTTAACCTTGACATTACTGGCCACCTCATCTTTCTGGAAATTCTTTCCATTCTTGGCTTCCTTGACATTCTTCCCTCCTGGTTAGTTACCTTGTCAGTGAAAATTTTGTGGTCTTTTATGAGAAGTGGGTCCACCCTAGCTTTCAGCCTTACAATAAGTGTAGCCTATGTGACCAGGCAAGCAGAGCAACCTCGAGGTATCTGGTGATCTTGCTGCCATGGAAACAGACTGTGCTGATTAGTCTTGCTGAAAGTTACAGTTAGGGCAGATCTCAGTATGATGGAGACACAAACTGGTGTAAAGTTACAGCTTTAACAGGTCTTCATCCACACCTTTCCTAGGGAATTGGTGAATGGCAATACAAGCCTCATTTAGGTCTTTAAGAAACTTCGTCATCCTAATGTAAGGAATACCAGGTTCATATGACATATAGATTTGACAATTACACATAAACAGTAAAGTTCCAGAGTCCAGCCTTGTCCCACTTAGGGACATGTCTCCATTAGAGACCACTGAGGTTTTTCTGCCTTCTATTGCCTAGGAAGGAAACAGGAAGTCTTACATCTCCTTCTACCTGGCTCCTGAGAAGTACAATTTCCCTTTGATGTCTGCTTCTTGCTTCCCCCACCCTCAACTCAGTCCAGAGTTCATTATCAATCTCTCTCTATCTCTCTCTGTCTCTCTTGCTGCCTCAGTCTAAATGTCTCTGGCTGTCCTACATGTCTGGAATACTCTTCCTCCTGTCCTCCATTGCTGAATTCTTTCAAGGCTCAGTTCAGACTACAGACTACATTCTACAGAATGCCTTCCCAGTTCCTCTGGCCACTTGAGCCTTTCTTTCTAAGGTTACCTCATTTCTCCTTTACCTGTACCTATTTATTTAGATATTTTCTCCCCCATTGATATATAAGCTCCTTGAGAGCAGAAATTGTTTTTGCTTTTTTGGGTCTCCTCCTTAACACACTGCCTGGCACGTAGTGTTTAATAAACATTTGATAATTGATTCATCTTACATCCATATCTATACAATTTTCCAATTTTATTATGATCAAGATGCCTCATCCTATTATAAGCAAACCAAACAAAAACCATGTGCTCCAAAATCATATGGCCAGGGTTTTGCGTCCCCCTATCCCTACCATTATAGGGTCACAGGGTCACAACACCAGTAGGTAAAATTTAGGCATCCCTTACTCTAACATGAGTGGGAGGTACCCCAAATACGTACCTTTCTCCTTCTGTATGGCATTACAGGGTCACAAATTCAGAGTTAGTTGCCCTCTTTTCTAACGATGGGTGAGTCATAGAATAACTATGCAAAATGGGCCTTGTTCTGTAAGAATTCATTAATTTTAATGAAAAGGAAAAGGTTTCATTTTATGATTTGATCAAAACTGTCTTGTGAGTGAAACAGGTGGGTCCTAGAGAAAAGCTTAAAATTTAATTACTTGGAAATTATAATTGTCAGGAACCTGACTGGGCTGCCAGATTATTATTAAATAAATCAGGTTGCAGATTATGCAAGTATGGAAGTCACATTGCCTATGGGTCAGGACAACCAGCTATCTCAGGGATTCATAGGAGTCTGTCAATACTCAGGTAGAAACAAGGCACTAAAATTGAGTCAAAGTCAGAAGGGTGAGCAAGGTTCAAGGCAGGGAGAGACTGTTTAGGACCCTGGACAGCTCCCAGGGTGAGGTGTTTCTCTTTTTAAGATCCTTCAAAAGACTCTTCCAAACCTTATGATTTATTGAAGCCCATGGATTTAGTGCTGGGAGGGATCCTAGAAGTCATCCATTCCAAACTTTTCATTTCACAAATGAGGAAGTGGAAGCCCAGAGAAGTTAATTGACTTCCCCCAAATCACATGTGTAGCAAGTGGCGGAGCTGGTGTTCAAACCCAAATTGTCTAACTCCAAATCCGTCATTCTTTCCAATTGTAATCACAGCATCTCAATGTTGAATAGCCCCTCAAAAGTCATCTAGTCTAACAAGTAACTAAATAGGAACCTCTCTTATACCAAACCCTCACAAGTGGTCATGTGGCCTTCAGTGAAAGATCTTGAGTGCAGATCCATGACATCATGAAACTAGGAAGTTTTCCCCTCCAACTAGATAAAGTCTGTGTCTATTAAAGCCTTTGCTCCTTGTTCTCCCCTTAGGGCAGAGCAATTCTAGCCCTCTTACTTTCATGATCATAGACAGCATGGCAGATCTCTAAGGGATCTTAGAAGTCATCAGGTCCAACAACCTCATTTTGCAAGTGAGGAAACTGAAACCCAGGTTGGTTGATTGACTAACACAGGTAACATGTGTTAGGGTAGGATTTGAACCCAGGTTGTCTGACTCCAGAGCCAACGCGCTTTCCAATGTGCTCCTCCCCTTAAGGCAGAGGGGAGGAAGAGCCTTTTAGATGGAAGAAAACTAACATGTCTAAAAGCCAGGAGCCAGTAATGAATATGTTATGTGAAGGGAACAGGAAGGCCTCTCTGCAGAGCTTTTGGCCTGTGCATTAGCCTGGAGGATTCTATATTTTGACCAAACCAAAGGCTTTATTCACAGGAATTGTCACACTCTCCAGGGATCCAGTGCACTGCTCAGGGAGGGGCTGAATGAGACCTCCTCCTCATCCTCCTCATTGACTGATTTACCCTCCTAGGAACCTCTTTCCCCCAAGTCAGGTGTAGGAAGTTGGCCTGGGGCCAGGACCCTAACAATAATGATTGAGCTTGGTCTCAGCTTTGTTTCAGGGAAGGCTTTTTGACCATCGTGACCATAATGATTCCTGAAAAGGTTGATTTTTGGTGGAAGAGCTTTGAGAAGTAATTAACGGGTGAGAGTCATGTTGCCCTGATTATTCAGAGTACATGCCGTTTGCCACCTGCTGTTTTAAAGAATGTTTTGCATTTTCATTTTGGACTAGTTATAATAACCATGGAATATGGATCTCAGCCCAGACTGTGTGAAAGTCCTCAGAGCTGCCAGAAGGCCCATTGAGGGAGGGGAGTGTTGTTGGGAGTGTGGGGAGTGCACCAATTAGTACTGAGAACAAACTGTTGAATAAAAACACTTAGCACACAAACCACACTTTCCATCTCCAAATCCTGGAGAAGAGAGTTCTTGGGGGGAGGGGGGTGATAAGGAGCACGAAAGAAAGGGAATCTGTATTTATTAAATGCCTACTATGTGTGCCAGATACTGTGCTAAGCACTTTTATTAATAAATATTACCTAATTTGATGCTCACAACAACCCTGGGAGATGAGTGTTTTCATTATCCCCATCTTACAGTTGGGAAAACTGAGACAGTCCGCAATTGACTTAGCCAGGATCACACAGCTAGTAAATATCTGAGGCTGGATTTCAATTCAGGCCTTGTACTGACTCTAAGCCCAGTACCCTATCCATTTCACCACCTAGCTGCCTCACAGACTGCAAGTTTCCAAGGGACTAGCATGTAAGAGAGGAAGTAAATTTACCATGTATGGCTTCAGAGGGCGGAATTAGGACAAGGAGGGGAGTGACATCACAGGGAAGAAGATTTAAGCTTAATATAAGAAAAAAAAATATTCTAACAATTATTGCTGTCCATTAATTGAATAGGGTATGGTGGCAGAGTGGGAACAGAGCTGCCTATGAGGTACATTGCATTAGAATGTAAGCTTCTTGTGGGCAGGGACTATTTTTGTTTTTCTTTGCATCCCTAGCACTTAGTGTAGTAGCTGGTAAATGGAAGCATTTAATTAACACTGAAGGACTAAATAAATGACCGACTGGCCAACTGCTCTGTGAATTCTCCCCAGGGAATCTTCCCAATGCACTGGATACTTTAGTCTCGTTCTCTTGAAATTGCATGGATACCAATGGAGCAAATATCTTTGAGTCTCACTACGTGAACAGTCCACCTTCTTTTCCAAACATACTTTTATCTGAAACTGCTCTTTATGTCCCATCTTTTGCACAATTCTTCCTTACTAATATATTTCAGCCTGCTCACTCCCATTGCTTTGTGGATGACCATCTGTCTGTATATCTCTCAATCAAGCTATTTGTCTGCTAGTCTTTTCAGTTCCCCTAATGCTTGGAGAGGTGTGTTGGCCATCAGCTTTGGGACAGGAGAAATGCAGGAGTCTGACAGTATCATCAGAGGAGTGGAAGAAATCTGTCATTACAGAGAGCTAAAAGAAAAAAAACTTTGTGTGAACTAATGACCTTCTGAGCCTAGCCCATTTGACCAGCAGAGATTTAGTATACCAGGCAACCAACAACTGCAAAAAATAAAGATTATGCGAAATCTGGGTCCTTATACAACAGCACTCCCCCACCTGCACCAGCTTGATGAGTGGCAGCTGCTAATGTGAGCAGTGATGGATGTCCATTTAGTCAGTCTGCCTGTAGCACCATCAGTCAATATGATGGTTTATAAGTTAGTCGGTTCATTAGTCAGTCTTTGGTCAGTCTATCCAAAAGTCCATCAGTCATCCATTTTGCCTACTGGTCTGTCAGTCAGTGAGTAGTAGTGGCAGAGGCTTATAGGGTGCTCTATGTTCAGCATGTTCATTCATGAAGGGGTTGGACTAAGTCTCCTTTGAGGGCCCTTTTAGCTCTAAGTCTGTATTTCTATAATCACAGTAAGCATGAGGAATGGCCCAGATCTGCCCTGCAAGAGCTCATCATTTCCCTTCCTTCAAGTCAGGCTTTTGCCCTTCCTAGGGAGAATACCAGCTTAAAACTGGGCCAAACCACTCTGCCCCTTTATCTCTCTGCTCCCAACAGGCAGGGTAAGACAAGATTGCTGCACGAGCCTCTGGTTATTGACTCTTCTGGGTAGAGATGAAGAATAAAGGAGTCATCACCCTCTCACTTTTCATTGAATTTCAGACAGATCCTGGAGGAGGTGGGGTTGAGAAGAACTTCAGAGAAGGGAGAAGGGAGATGTTCCAAGAATGGGGGTAGGGTTCCAGGTGTTGGAGTGGGGAGCTAGTATGGCAAAAGGGTACTTAATGTCAACTTATACCATTACTTGTTATTTTGTTTCTCTGTATGTGATTGAATGTGTGTTTGATTGGGGTTGTCAGTAACAGCAAAGCAGGAAGGAGCTCAGAGCAGTCACACTCCAGCCCTGTCCAGGAAAGGGGAAGAAGCAGGTGGAAGGAATATCAACACCTGGTGAGAGCATTGGCAGGAAATTACACCCTGGAAGGGGCGGTAATTACATTCAGGTTATATAATGTGAGCTCTGTCAGTTGGAGGCTGCTGGTGATTGGGACTGGCCAATTGAAATTCTTCCAAGAAAGAATAAGAAGTGTGTCTGCAGGGTGCAGTGTTGGGAACAATCTAGGGTTTGATATGATCATGCAACTGATCATGGTGTCTGGGATTCCTGGGGCCTGATCCTATTGTAGGGATTTTTGTGGAACCCTGAAGGTTTGATTGGCTTGGCCAAACATTGAACAGGTGAATTTTGTCTTCTTTGTCTTCTAGAGAATGAAACAGGGGGACCACCACTGGTCTTGATGGATGAGGGGTGATAGGAATGACTAAGTAGAGATGGGGGCAGATTATCATTGGAGAAATGTCTGATATCAAGAGTTGAGTTAAACTTGTTTCCCTTATATGCAGAGGCAATTCTCCTGCCTTGAGGACAGGGACCATGGAAGAAAGGAGAGGTAGACTTAAAGTCTATAGAAACTTGACTTAGAATCAGGACTCTGGCCTTTAATAACCTTTTGATCATGGGCAAGTCACCTAACCTCATTGAGTCTCAGTTTCCTTGTGGGGAAAATGGGGATAATAATGCCATCTACTTCAAAGTATTTTTGGGAGCTTCAAATAATATAGTTTATAAAACATTTTGTAAAACTTAAAACACTATATAAATGATAGTTATTGTGAATAAGATGATCCAAGGCCTCTGTTGATCATAAATAAATGTTTCTAGGATTATGTGGGGAAAAACTATGTACGTGTAAAAATTAAATGTGATCACATATGACAATGTATTACATGAATGTATTTGTGTGTAGTACATCATTATGATTAGGTATGTTGCGTGTGTACCTGTTTTTGGTCATCAGAATTAATCTTTAAGTTTCTTGATATGAATTGTGCATCTTGGGAGTAGCCCAAGAAAACTCACAGAATTTCAGAGTTGGAAGAGATTCCAAAAGCTATACGCAATCCAGTGTTTACCCGACCAAGAATTCATTCTACAACATCCCCAACAAATGGCCATCCAGCCTCCACTGGAAACCTCCCAGTGCAGGGGAGCCAACTCCCTCCCAAGAAAACCCATGCCACTTTTGGACAGCTCTAATTATTAGAAAGATTTTCCTGACATTAAGACAAAATCTTCCTCCTGGAAATTTCTAGCTATTGCTCTTGCTTAACTCTAGGGTCAAGTAGAGCCATTTCATAATTGTTTATTTCATATGACTTGAAGATTGCTCTCGGGTCTTCTTTCTTCTAGGCTAAGTAGATGTAATCAATCTTTATATGATGTTCTCTATCATCCTGTTGCCATCTTTTGGATGCTCACCTTCTAATCAATATCTTTCTGAAAATGTGGCACTCAGAAAGGAACACAGTTCTCCAGATTTGGTCTGTCCAAGCCAGAGAACAGTAGGGCTATCTCTTTAATGCAATTGAGGATAGCATTAGTTTTTTTCAGCTGCCATGTTACACAATTCTTTGGACTTAGGAACCATCTTCCTACTTCTCATTAGGCCTTAGACACACTTATGTGGATGGGCTCATAACAATTGAAGGAAAATGTTAACTAGTTTGATCAGGTTTGTAATAGTGAGTGAATGTATAATTGTGGGATGGATGAAAAAAATATATGTCATAGCCCCAGAGTTGGAAGTGACCTTAGAGATAATCTAAGATCATCAAATCCTCAGCTTAATGTTTCAATCCCTTCACAATATTGACTTTAGCCTACCCTTCCAGGATCATTCCACATCACTCTCCTTTACTCACTCTACAACCAGGCTCCTTTCTTTTGCTGTTATCAGCACACCATCTCCTGCCTCTTTACCTTCTCATAGACTGTGCTGTGTGCCTGGAATCCATTCCCTCCTTACCTCCACCTTTAGGATTTCTAACTTCTTTCAAGTCTCAAATCATGTGCCATTTCCTCTGAGAAACTCTTCTGGATTCCCCTGGTTAGTGTCACAGCTCTCCTCCATTGTTACTGGATTGCAGAATGCATGGAGAGGAATAAGATGTAGAAAGATTGGAAAGGTAGGAAGGAGCCAGTTGTGAAAACAGTTTGGTGTAGCAGAAATGGCACTGGAATCAGTTACAAGACCTGAATTCATATCCTGGACTTTCTTTTATTGAAGCCTGTCTGTTGTTGTAGTAATGGTTTTTTAAGGAATGCTTCATTCTTCCTCAAAGCCCAGGGAGTGGAGAGTTCTTTAAGCTCCCTTTCTTCTAAGAGCAAAACTGGCCTCCACTTTAAAGACTGATAACTGCTCTTCTGATCACTTAAAAGTTTCCCTGGTCTCCATTCTTACTATTATCAAAGACTTTGGACTTTCTCATATAGTTGATGGATTTGGGAGTAGATGAGTGAGGACAGAGCTATTCACTAGGAACCTAGAGCTTTGTTAGTCTGTAGAAGACAGAATGAGGCCCAAGAGACTAAAGGGGAGCAGTCAGGAGTCTGTGATAGTCATCCAGGTGACCTCAGCACAGTGCTAGGCACATAATAGGCACGTAATAAATATTTATTGATCAGTTACACTGATCAGTCAATCATAGGATCATAGATCTAAAGCAGGAAGGTACATCTAGTCCAACCCCCAAATCTTACAAATAAGGAAATTGAGGCCCAAACTGGTTAAAAAATTTAGCCAAAGTCATGTAGGTAGTAAGCCTTAAGGTAGGATTTAAACCCACCCCCAGAATATAGATTCAATATTCTTTCCACTATATTATGCTACCTGTTGAATGCTGAAATCAAGAGGTACCCTGCCCCTTATATTTATTCTCAGACCCAGTCTGGTGGTAAGAAAAGTAGCCCTTTTAGCTTGTTGGTCACATACTGTGATTTATTAGGCATTCCTGTCATTTCATTAATTTATTTACCCCTTTGAAGGAAATGTCTCCTTTTGACCCTTATACTCCTTTTCCATCCCATGAGCATCAAGCACCTGAATTTGTAATTCTTTTTCCCATGTAGCCATACTGAATATCCTGGGATGGGGGTTGTATGTGGTGAGAAATCAAGGGAAGGTGGTATGCTTATTCAGCATTCAAAAGACATTGATGAGTCAATAGTTTCAGCTGAAATAATTGAAAATTGACCCACTTGGGAAGTCACCTGTCTGCTAGAATATTTCATTTTGGACCCATCTCATAACTGTGATTGCAAATGTTGTGTGGGACCTCAGCATTTCTGCTGCATGACTTTTCTGGTTGCAATTCTTTCCCTGGCCTAGAATGCAGGATCAGTAACGAGGGCTTCATTTTTCTTTGATAGAAATAGCCCTAGGCTTCTCTGCCAAGAGCATCAGCAGGTCCCCTTGACACATAAACTTTGCTTTGGGTGAATTGTGGATGGTAGGCTCCTTTTACAGATGCCCCTCCCAGGAAAAGAATTTCCAAGCTGTCATAACTTCTTTTAAGTTGGGTGAGATGGGACCTCATGATTTAAAAGGGGGCTTCAAGTTGTATGAATTCCCTTTATTACCCTTCCTTCTGTTACCTAAGAAGGCAAACTCCTCGAGAGCAGGAGTTGTAGTTGCTTTTCTTTGTGTCCTCAGCTCTTGTCAGAACAGAAAAGGCTAATAAGCACTTATGGATTGATGAAGTGTTCCTCATCTTCAGCATCCTCCCTCTGCTCCTCTAACTCATTTGTTCATCATGTTAACACCTGCTATTCCCTTAGTAATATACAGGGTGTTCCTAAAGTCTGGACACATAGGCAAAAATACATATTTTCAAGAAATGAAATGAATGAAATTTTCAACATTTTATTTAATTGGAATATTAACAAATAACATCTTCAAAAGGATTTCTATCATTTGTGATGCAAAGGTTGATGTACTTTGCAATATTCATGTGAACTTGATTCATGTGAACTCCATATTGCCGTCAGTTTTAGCACATTCACTCTTTATGCATTCAATCAAGTGTGTTGCATCTGTGATTTTCATTGAGTACACCTTCTCCTTTAGCATACCCAGAAAAAGAAGTCACTGAACAACACAGAATCTTCCATGTAATGGTTAATGAGGTGTTAATGAGATTTCCTATGTGTCCAGACTTTAGGGACTTTATATGGAACTTCTCTAGGATGTCCTTCATTTTTTCATGGTACTTCCCCCACTCCAATATATCAATTCTGTTTCTCCTACCAATTGTATTTTTTTAAAGAAACTTGTTACTTCATTTTTTGAAATGATTAATCCAATAATACCAAGTGATAGAGCAAAGAAAACAGAAAGCAAAAAAGTATGCTGTCTTCCCAAGGCAATCCATAATCATTTTACTTTCACCTTTCACCTCCTCTCTTAGAAATGACCTATTCACAGTTGAGAGTCCAAAAAAGTCTATTTTAATCCCAGGAACTGGCAATGAATTTACTTTGGTCCACACTCTCTTAGGGTTTGCTCATACCTGGGTTTTCAGCAAGGATAACGAGGGAACTCCCTACAATACTTATAAAAAAAACATCATAAATCACAGGTAAATAAGAGCTGGATAGAGCTTTTTCCCAAATGAAGAAACTGAGTCTCAGAGCAAATGAGTGCCATAGCTAGTTAATGTCAAGTTCAGGACAGAAAGAGGAATAGATAGATGGGTGTACTCCACAGGAAATTAGTATCAAATGGAGTTCAGGCTCTCAAAGGTAGGATCCTTTCTCCTACAGTAATTGCCACATAGGCTGAGCAGGAGTTTTAGTAGTGTGTAATATGTATATGTATGTGTATGTGTATACATATATATATATATATATATATATATTACTTGCCTGCACACACTTTTCCCAGTCAGCTACTTCAGCAGGATTTAATAGGAAAACTCTAATAAGGTAATTAGAATAAATGAACAGAAAGCTGTAGAAGAAGAGCAGGAAGATCAGGAGTGATCGCTTGAATTTCAAGAACAAAACAAAAACCAAAGTATTGAGTACAAAGTGAAAGATTGCTGTCCTTTCTCTGGAAAGGAAGAGATACAGAGAGGGCCTGGAGTAGTTTACTTAGAAAATGAAAAATATCCTGAGATCATTGTTCAGGATGTAGGCTTATGGAGTGAAATGAGGCCTTAAAAAGATTCCTTTCCTAGCACAGACATTAGTGGTCAGAGATGACAATCTCAGCAGTACCACTGGGATGTTGGTCTGACTTCCTCTGGCTACTCAGTCTGGTGTGAAGCTTATGCTTCATGCCAGGAACATGCCGTGCCTGACACCGAGGCATTTATGCACCTGGATTTTGTATGGCCTTTGCCAGAAACTTCTCTGGGTAACTCAGAAATGATTTCCTCAAAAGGGATTTGAAATTTCAGTCTTTTCTGTTCTTTGACATATTTTTAATCCTAGGATGACATTGTAGATTATTATAAAGTAAAAATAATATATACCTACAATCTGAAGCAAACTCCAGGAGTTTAGGAGGCTTTCGCTCTTTTAAAGAAAGTGAGTGGGGCTAGGTAATTTCACCTACTTTTATTTCTTAATCAAATGTCTTATTAGGAACAAAATCAAAATCAGTACAAACCAGTAAATTTGCTTAGTAACTATTTACATTTAAATTGATTACTTCCAATACATGTCAGTCAGTCATTCAATAAACATTTATTAAGCACCTACTATGTACCAATTACTTGCTAAGCACTGGGGATACAAAGCCAAAAAGGAAAGGTAGCCCCTGCCCTCAAGGAGCTTACAGTCTAATAGGAGAAGGCAACACCTAAAAAGAAGCTGAAAAGCACTGGGGGAGGGGAAGCAAAAAGAAGGTACCTGGCTCTAAGGCATGATGGAGAAGTTTAAAAAAAAAAGGAGTGCAGCCTAGTAGGAAGTGAAGGTATAAGGTATCATGATGCTGTTTCAGTTACTCCCTTGGAGCCTCCTCCAGATTTCTCTGTCCTTTCAATCTCATTTACTTTTCCTCACAGGAGCACCTAATATTAGTGTGTACTCCATTCTTCTGGTTCTAGGCTTTCTCTCCCTTTTTGCCCTGCATTATTTCATAAAGGTCTTTCCAGATTTCTTTGTATTCCTCAAACTTGTCAGACTTTCCTGCATTATAGTATTCCATTACATTAATATGCAATAGTTTATTGAAACACTTGCTTGTGGTTTGATATTTATTTTGTTTCCAGTTTTTTTTAATGTGATTGCATATAGAACTGCTATGAAAATCACTTGACAGCTAGCTTTTTAAAAAATTAAAATTTTCAAGGTATATTCTAAATGATGGCATTATTGGATCAAAGGGTATGATTATTTTTGTTACTTTTTACTGCATATTGCTAAATTGCTTTCCAAATCAATTATACAAGTTTGCAATCCCACCAGCAATGAATTGAATGTGCAATTTTTCCACAACCCTGTCACTATCGAATTTCTTTGCTCTTAATTATTTTTACCAATTTGATGGGTGTGAGAAGGTATCTCAAAGTTGATTAAATTTGCATCTTGTTGATTATTAGTGAAGATGAATATTTTTTCATGTGATTATTAACAATTTGTGATTCATTTTTTGAAAATTGTTTATTCATATCCTTTTATTTATCTCTCATATACTGATAATTCGTCTCTTATTTATCTCTTATATGCTCTTATATATTGAGATTTTATCTCATGTACTGAGAACTACTACTGTGACTTTTTGTAGCAATTCCTTATATATTTTATTTTTCTTCAGTTTAAAAAAATTTCAGTTCCAAATCATATACCTTTCCCTTACCTATCAAGAAGGCAAAAAACTCATTAGAAATATGAATAATTGTGCAAAATAAAATCCTGCATTAACTATGTCCAAAAAAGAGAGAGAATTGCTTTAATCTGCACTCTGAGACCATCATCTCTGTATCTGAAGGTGAAGAGAATGTTTCATTATGAGTCCTTGAAATTGTGGTTTCTCATTGTGTTCGTTACAATTACTAAGTCTTTCAAAGTTGATTATCTTTACAATATTATTGTTATTGTATAAATTGTTCCCCTGATTCTGTTCCCTTCATTTTGATCAGTTCATATAAGTCTTCCCAGGCTTTTCTGAAGCCACCCCTTTTATCATTTCTTAGAGTACAATAGTATTCTACCACATTCATACACCATAGCTTGTTCAGTCATTCCCCAATTCATGGATATCCCCTCAGTTTCCAATTCTTTGCCATTATGAAAAGAGCTGCTATAGATGTTTTTATACATATAAGTCTTTCTTTGATGGCTTTGGGATATAGACCAAGTAGTGGAAATGCTGAGTCAAAGGGTCGGAGTTTAATAGCCTTTTGAGCATCGTTACAAATTGCTTTCCAGAACAAGTGGACTAGTTCACAGCTCCACCAACAGTGTTTTAGTGTACCTGTTTTCCCATAGCCATTCCAGCATTTGCCATTTTCTTTTTGATATCTTAGCCAGTCTGATGAGTATATGACTATAGCTTGGATTTTTCCTATGAAAACTGCCTATTCATATAATTTGACCATTCACCAATTAGGGAATGGTTCTTTTTCTTGTAAATTTGACTTAGTTCCCTATATAACTTAGAAATGAGACTTTTATCTGAAAAACTTGCTACAAGATTTTTCCCAGTTTTCTTTTCTTCTAATTTTAGCTGCATTGGTTTTGTTTGTGCAAAGATTTTTTTTTTATTTCATGTAATCAAAATTATTCATTTTACCTCGTGTGAACTTCTTTATCTTTTTTTTTTTTGGTCATGAATGCATCCCCTATCCATAGACCTGACAGGTATTTTCTTCCTCAGTTTACTAATTTGCCCATGATGCCATCCTTTATATCTAAATAATATCCCCATTTTGAACTTATCTTGGTATACAGTGTGAGATGTTGGTCTGCACCTAGTTTCTGCCATACTGCCTTCCAATTTTCTCAACAGCTTTTGTTGAATAGCGAGCACTTGCCCTGATTTCTGGGATCTTTGGGTTTATCAGATACTAAATTACTGTGCTCATTTGCTTCTGTATATTGTGTCCTTAATCCATTCCACTAATCAACCTGTTTCTTACCCAGTATCAAATTGTTTTGATGATTTCAGCTTTGTAGTATAGTTTGAGATCTGGCATTGCTAGGCCCTGTTTCTTCTAATTTCTTTTTTCACTGATTCCCTTTATATTCTTGACCCTTTGTTCTTCCAGATGAATTGTTATTATTTTTTCTAGCTCTATAAAGTAATTCTTTAGTAGTTTAATTGGTATGTCACAGAATAAGTAAATTAATGTTTGTACTATTGTCATTTTTATTATATTGGCTCAGCCTACCCATGAGCAATTAGTATTTTCCAATCATTTATATGTCTTTATTTGTGTGAAGAATGGTTTTTAGTTGGGTTCATATAGTTCCTATTTGTATCTTGGCAGCTAGACTCCTGAGTATTTTATATTTATTTTCATTTATTCTGTAGTTATTTTAAACAGAATTTCTCTTTTTATCTTTTCCTGCTGGATTTCATTGGTAATGTACAGAAATGCTAATGATTTATATGGGTTTATTTTGCATTCTGAAACTTTGCTTAAGTTGTTTCTTTCTCTAGAATTCACTAAGTAAACCATCATATAATCTGTGAAAAAAATGATAGCTTATTTCTTATTTCTTCAATTTCTTTTTTATTGTCTTTTTGCTATTGCTAGCGTTTCTAGTACAATAGTGAATGATGATGATGATGATGATGATGAATATACTTTTCTTCACCCCTGATCTTACTGGAAAGGTTTTTAGCATATCCTCATTACAGATAATACATACTCTTGATTTTAGATGGATACTACTTATCATTTTAAGAAAAGTTCCATTTATTCCTGTGTTTTCTTGTTTTTAAATAGGAATGGTTTTGTTTGTGCAAAGATTTTTTATATTTCATGTAATCAAAATTATTCATCTTACCTCCTGTGAACTTCTCTATCTTTTGTTTGCATCTATTGAAATAATCATATGATTTTTGTTGGTTTGTTGTTATTTTTTATTTATATGGTTTATTATGTTTATAATTTTCATACTATTGAACCAGCCCTTTATTTCTGGCATAAATCCAACCTGGTTATATTATAGGATCTTTGTGATATATTTCTATTGTCTCCTTGCTAATATCGTATCTTAAAATTTTACATCAACAAACATTAAGGAAGTTGATCTATAGTTTCATTTCTCTGTTTCGACTCTCTCTGGTTTAGGCATCAAGACCATATTTGTGTCATAGAGAGAATAGTACCCTTTATTTACCTATTTTTTTTTAACATTGTATCTAGTATTGGAATTAATTCTTCTTTAAATGCTTGGTAGAATTCACTTGTAAGTCCATTTCTTTTGGGTTGTTGGTATTTTTTTTGGTGGTGGTGGGGGGTCATTTATGGCTTCTTCAAATCCTTTTTCTAAGATAAGGTTATTTAAGTATTGTATTTCCTGTTACTCTGGGCAATTTATATTTTTGTAAATATTCGTCTATTTAATATAGATTGTCAGATTTATTGACATAGAGTTGGGCAAAAGAGTTGTTAATATTTCTTTCTTCATTGGTTGTGAATTCCCCTTTTCATTTTTTATATTGATAATTTTGTTCTTTCTTTTTAAAAAGAAAACAACATTAATGTCTTGTCTGTTTTCCTGTTGATTTCTTTTAAAACCAAAAAACCAACTCCTAGTTTCATTTATTAATTCAGTAGGGGTTTTTTATCCTTCAGTTTTATTCTCTTTTGATTTTCAGGATTTCTATGTTGATATTTAATTTTTCTAAATTTTATTTTAGACTCAAGGGCCAGAACACAAATACAGAATAGAGAAAAACAAAACATATCACAAACTTAAGTATTCAAACTTAAATACAAAGTAAGAAAGAAAAAAAGTGAATCATGTGCATAGCAGAATGTAAGAGAGGATACATAACAATAGATTTTCATTTCAAGAAAGCCTATATGACAAATAATACATGTTGTGTTGAGAATTGTCCATCTTTTCTTTGCTTCCTTGTGAGTTTTCTTTTGTTCTGTGCTGTGCATTTTTTTTACTTTGTTCTTTTTATTTTCCCTCCCCCACCCCCCACCCCGGAAAGCTACAATAAAGTTTGGATATTTTTCTCTATTGCTATAGATATATACATACACATATACATATATGCATGCATATATAGATATATACTTTCCCAAAGTACTCTACTCCTCATCTTTGTTTTTATATTTGTGTATATCTTGTTTCCTATCCCTCCTGATTCTTCTACTTTACTTCTACCAACTACCTTGCCCTCCTATTACTTGCCTACCCCCCGCCCCAGGATCCCTCCCCTATCTTCCCATTCCCATTAATCTAAACACCCTTCTATATCCCCTTTTACCTATCCCCTCATTCTCCCCTCTAAAAATCTCTCCCTTGTCCTCTCCCCCCTCTCTATACCCCTACCATTTTATTTCTTCTAAATTTAGAAGACTTTTATACTCTTCTAAATATATATGTATTGTTCCCTCTTAAACCCATTCCTGATGAAAGTAGGTTATCAGAACTCCAGTCCTCCTCCCCCACCTAATTCCTCTGTATCCTTTCTTCCTTTTGCACCTCTTTTGTATAAAATAGTCACTCTTTTTAGCTGTTTCGAATAGTTTTACTTTTTAAATTCATATCATAGGTTTACCCCCCTCTTTTTTATGAGCTTGCCAATTATTAATAAGAATCTTAGACATACATTTTACATTATATAAAAGGTAAACAGTCTGTCCTTATGAATCCCTTATAGTCAGGATATGTGCCTTATGTTTCTCTTGATTCTTGTATGTTGAATCTTCTATTAAGTCCAGGATTTTTTTAATGAAGTGTTGAAAGTCTGAGAGTTTATCAAAAGTCCATTTTTTCATTCAAGATAATACTTAAATTTGCATGGCATGATATTTTTGGCTGGAGCCCCAGGTCTTTTGCTCTTCAATATATTGTGTTCCAAGACCTGTGGTCCTTTAACATCTCTGCTGCTAGGTCTTGTGTAATTCTCATTGTGGCACCATCATATTTAAATTATTTTAATCTTAATGTTTTTAATATTTTATCCTTGAGCTGGGGGTTTCAGAATTTGACTATGATATTCCTATGAGTTTTTTTTTTTTTTTTTTGCTTTTTGGCCGGGCAGTTGGGGTTAAGTGACTTGCCCAAGGTCACACAGCTAGTACATGTGTCAAGTGTCTGAGGCCGGATTTGAACTCAGGTCCTCCTGACTCCAGGGCCGGTGCTCTACTGACTGCACCACCTAGCTGCCCCTTCCTATGAGTTTTTGTCATAGGATCTCTTTTAAGTGGTGTTCGATAGATTTTTTTTTTCTATTTCTACTTCCCTGCCTTGTTCTAATGCTTCAGGACAATTTTCTTTAATTATTTCTTGTGTTATTGTATCAAGGTTTTTTTGATCATAACTTTCAGTTAGTCCAATTATTTTTATATTTTCTCTTCTTGATCTATTCTCCAAATCTGTTGTTTTTCTTATAAGATGTTTCACTTTCCTATTTTTCATTATTCATGTTTTGTTTAATTATTACTTGTTCACTTATAATTTCACTGACTTCACTTTACTCAACTCTAATTTTCAAGGTGTCAGTTTCCTCCTTATGATTCTGGATCTCCTTTTCTAATTGGTTGACTTTCCTTTCAGGACTTTCTTGTTTTCCGTGGATTATTTTTTAGTTTTTTTTTTTTAGTTTTTCCTCCATCTCTGTCATTTGATTGTTAAAGTCTTTTTAAAGATCTTTTATAAATTCTTTTTGGACAGGTGACCATTTGATGTTACTTTTTGGGGGTTTCTTTACTTCAATATCCTCCTCTGAAGATGAACTCCAGTCATCGTTATTCCCACAATAGGTTTCTATGTTTGGATTTGTTCTCCTTTGCCTGTGCATCTTTTTGTGGTAATAACTTGATTTTGTAATCACCTCTAGGCCTGGGGTATGGGAAATGGTGCCTCTTGCCCCAGATCTTCAGTTCTCCCCTCTAGCCTGGAACCAAAGCCAAACTTCCAACCTCTCTAAGTGCCCACAGCCAGGGGCTTTCTGCCTCACTGCTTCTGCACTCACTGGGCATGTGCTGGTTCCTTGTCACCCCCACTGCTCTTCACAGCACAGATGGGTCTGGTGTTCCTCATCAGCAGAGGTTCCCTCAATCTTCCTGGGCTCAAATGCCCAACTTCCCTCACCATTCCGAGGTGAAAAGTTCCTCTGGCTGGGACCAAGGCAACCTTTCTAACCAACTAACCCAAGGGCTTGCTGCTAGTTGTTTAAGCAGCTTGCACTTGTTGTTAAAATGGAACCTAGCCTGGAGGTGCTTACTCTTCATAGGGACCAAACCTTCTTCCAGTCTTCTCAAATTGTCCCAGGAAGACCCCGGTGGTGCTTCTGTTCTTCTTTATCTCCACCCACACTTTGTTCGCCCTAAGGTGCTATTTTAACTCTTTTGTGGGGGAAAACCTTGAGAGTTTGGAATTTTCTGACCTACTCTGCCATCTTCCCAGAATCCTCTTTATGCTGATATTTAGTTAAGGGTTTTGAATTTGTTGGTTTTCTAGGTTTTTTTAGTTGCATGCCCAATTCATTGATCTCCTCTTTCTCTCTTTTATTGATGAAGTAGTTTAGAGATATAAATTTTCCCACAAGTACTATTTTGGATACATCCCACATTTTTTGGTATGTTTCTCATTGTTACTATTAACTTAAATAAGTTATTAATTTTTTCCTATGATTTGTTCTTTAACTCTTTAGGATTAAGTTATCTAATTTTCAATTAATTTTTAATTTATGTCGCAAAGGCCCTTCATTGAATGAAATTTTTATTGTATTATGGATAGGAAAAGATGCATGCAACATTTCTTCTTTTCTGCATTTGTTTGTGAGGTTTTTACGCCCTAATACATAGTCAATTTTTTTTGAAAATGATATGCAAAGTAAAAAAATAGATGTGCTTCTTTCTATTCCTCTTCAAAATTCTCTAGAGAATATCGACCTCTAGAGAGATCTATTATATCTAACTTTTCTAAAATTCTATTAATGTCTTTAGTATTTTTCTTATTTATTTTTTCATTAGATTTTTCTATGTTTGAGAGAGGACAATTGATGTCCCCCACTATTATAGTTTTACTATTTCATCCTGTAACTCATTTAAGCTTTCCTTTAGGAATAGGATGCTATGCCATTTGGTGCACATATGTTCAGCATTGATATTAATTCATTGTTTATGGTACTTTTTAGCAAATATAGTTCCCCTGTTTATCTTTTTACATTAGATTTATTTTTATTTGGCTTTGTCTGAGATCATGATTGCTACCCCTGCCTTTTTTACTTCAGCTGAAGCAAAATAAATTCTGTTCCAGTCCCTTTTTTAAAAAGTCTATATGTTATCTTTCTGTTTCAAATGCATTTCTTGTAAAAACAAGCAACAAAAATATTATTGGATTTTGATTTCTAAACCATTCTACTATCCTCTTCCACTTTATGAGTTCATCCCTTTTTCATTCACAGTTGTGACTGCTAATTGTGCATTTCCCTCTATCCTGCTCTTATGCCTTTCCTTCTTTTTCCCTCTGTCTCCTCTTTAAGAGTCTCTTTTGCTTCTGACTACTGCTCTCTTAATCTATCCTCCCTCTATGTCTCTCTCTTTTCCATTAACTCCATTCCCTCCTACTTCCCTGTTGGGCAAGATGAATTTCTGTACCCAATTCTCTGTGTATGTACATTCTTTCCTCTTTTAATCAATTCAGATGAGAATAACATTCATGTGTTGCTTACTCCACCACCAACTGCCTCCTCTGATGTGTAAACTCTTCCTTGACACTACATTTACATGAGATAATATTCTCTACTCTTCCCTTCCCTTCCCATCTTTCCCAGTATATTACTCTTCCCTACCCTTCACTTCTTTTTAGATCATCCTAACATAATAGAATCACACCCAGACCTTCTCTTTAATTAGACTCCCTCTAAGACACCCCTGACCAGTAATTACAAAGGTTTGAGGGCTTTCATGTATCTTTTACACATATAAGAATGTAAATTTGCTTAACTTTGTTTAGTCCCATATGATTTCTTAATAATGCTTACCTTTTCATTTTACTCTTGACTCATGTGCTTACACCTCAAAGTTCCTATGCAGCTCAGGTCTTTTCATCAGGAATACTTGAACATTCTCTATTTCATTAAGGAATCATTTTTCCCTCTGACGATTATGCTCAGTTTTACTGGGCAGCTTATTCTTGGTTGTAAGCCTAGATCCTTTGCTTTCTGGAATGTCATATTCCAAGCTCTCTGTTTCTTTATAATAGTTTCTTTATAATAGCTGCAAAATCTTGTGTTATCTTGACTGTGGCTTCCATAGTATTTAAATTCTTTCTTTCTAGCTGCTTGCAGTATTTTTTCCTTGGCTTAGGAGTTCTGAAATTTGGCTATACAGAGTTTAGTGCAGTACATAATGTGGGCTGTGGATCCAAAACCCTTCCCCAACAAATTGATGTCCAACTTTCCAAAATATGTTGTGAAATAATTAATCCTGTCCCCAGTTTTTATTTTCCAAGGCTCAGTCCATTTGGTCAGAGATCTCATAGTCAGTCAACTCGCATTTATTAACCATTTGCTGTGTGCCAGACACTGTGCTAAGCACTAGGGATACAAAGAAAGGTAAAAGACAGTTTCTGCCTTCATAGAACTTACAGTCTAATGAAGGAGACAACATGTGAATAACTACAAACAATATATATGCATGTATATATATATATATATATGTATAAGATAAGCCCTCATATTCCACTGGTCTAGTTCTCTATATTTCACATAGTACCAAATAGTTTTAATAATGATCACTTAGTAATGTGTTTCAAAATTTTGTCATATAAGACCTTTTCACCAGGTTTTCTCCATTTGACCCTTAGTATTCTTGTCCACTTGTTTTTCCATATAAATATCATTATGAATTTTTTGGTAGTTCTATAAAGAAGTCCCATAGGATTTTGATTGGTATTTCATTAAATGCCTTTCAGACATCTCCAACTGGATGTCCAGTAGATATCTTAAACCCATGTCCAGAACTGAACTCATTATCTTTTCCCCTAACCACTGCCCCCACTCCTACCTTCCCTATTATTGTAAAGGGCAACACTGTCCTCCCAGTCCTCCAGGTTTGAAACTTAGGGTTCCTCCTTTACTCCTATCTCTCGCCATCCTCCCCCCTCCCTACAAACACATATCCAGAGTATTACAAAGGCCTGTCTATTTTACCTTTGCAACATCTCTCAAATGCATTCCCCCTTTCCACCGACACTGCCACAATTCTAGTGCAGGCCCTCATCACCTCACCCCTGGATTATTACAATAGTTGCTGGTGGGTCTGCCTGCCTCAAGTTTCTCCCCGCTCCAATCCATTCTCCATTCAGCCACTAAAGTGATTTTCTTAAAACACAGGTCTGATTGTGTCATACCCTGCTCTCCCCCAACTGAATAAACTCCAGTGGCTTCCTATCACCTTCAAGATCAAATGGAAAGTGCTTTATTTGGCATTCGAAGCCCTCCATACCTTTCAAGTTTTCTTACACCTTACTCCCCAGTGCATGCTCTTCAGTCTAGTGACACTGGCCTCCTGGATGTTTCACAAACAAGATACTCCATCTCTCAGCTCTGGGCATTTTCCCTGGCTGTCCCCCATGCCTGGAATGCTCTCCCTTCTCCACTCAGATTGCTGACCTTCCTGGCATCCCTTATGTCCCAACTAAAATCCCACCTTTCACAGGAAGCTTTCCCTAACCCCTCTTAATTCCAGTGCTTTCCCTCATTAAATTATTCCCTATTTATCCTATACATAGCTTGCTTTGTATGTATTTGTTTGCGTGTTGGATCCCATGCTAGATTGTAAACTTCTTGAGGTCAGGGACTATCTTTTGCCTCTTTTTGTATCCCCAGCATTTAGCACAGTGCCTAGCACATAGTAGGTGCTTAATAAATGTCTATCAAATATACAAATTAATTTGGGGAGTATTGTGTTTTCCCAACCTGTTTCTGAACATTGACTGCCTATCCAGTTATTTAGTTCCTGAATTAATATAGTTTTATATTTGTCCTTAAAAAGATCCTCTATATTGC
This sequence comes from Trichosurus vulpecula, assembly GCF_011100635.1. Classification (NCBI taxonomy): domain Eukaryota; kingdom Metazoa; phylum Chordata; class Mammalia; order Diprotodontia; family Phalangeridae; genus Trichosurus; species Trichosurus vulpecula. The sequence goes on along the minus strand of NC_050581.1, from coordinate 139,842,261 downwards.
TAAGTGAGGAAATTCTCACATACTTGATAGTCTTGATTTTATAAATAGGTTTTTTATTCTGCCATTCTGATCTTTATTAGTAGTAAATAATGATTTTTTCATGTTAATCTAGGAGAGACAGCATGGCATAGTGGGTAGAGCTCTGGATTCAGAGTCTGTAAGTCATGGAGTTAAACCCTACCTTAGATCCTTACTAGCTATGTGACCCTGGGCAAGTCACTTAACCTTGCTCAGACTTAATTTCCTCATCTATAATATGGTGATAATAACAGAGCATCTACCTTCAGGATCATTGTGAGGATCAAACACTTGTCAAGATTTAAAGCACTATATAAATGTTGGTTATTATTGTTTCTGTTCATTTTTTTGGTTAAAATGATTATATTTGCTAGATGTACTATTTTATCATCTGAAAGTAATGATACCTCTTCATATCCAATATGAATTCCTCTAAAATCTTTCCCTATCTTATCAAAATTGCTAGAATTTCTGATACTGTATCAAATGAGAACAGTGAGAATGAACAGCTTTATTTTGTCAACAAGTATCTTTTAGGCAACTACTATGTGCTAGATGTTGAGTATGCAAAGAAAGGTAAAATCAGTCCATGCCCTAAAGGAGCTCACAATCTGATGGAGGACATAATGTAGAAAAACTATCTGCAAGCGAGATATATACAGGAGAAATTGAAGATAGTCTCTGAGGGAATGCACTAGCATGAAGAAGAATTGTCTTAGTGGGATTGTCCGTAATATATCTACACTGAATATTATGTTGGCTCTTGGCTTAAGATAGATATTTTTTATTGTGTTGAGGAAAAATCCCTTCATAGTCTTTGTTTTAGAAAGTTTTTAAATTATCTTTTTATTATGAATGTAAATGTCAACAGACAATTCAGCACACAAAGAAAGAAAGGGGGATTGTACAAAAAAAACATGAACGTCTTATATAGTCTATTTTTTCCTTGTATTTTAAACTCGTGTGATGTAACAAAACTTCCCTGCTTGCAAGTGCACCTTTCTGAATTTCCTTCTGTTCCCTTCTATTTTTAAAAATGTTTTACTGATGCTCTTTTTTTGCATCACTATCACTATCCACCATTTCCACATACTTTCTCTTCAAATAGAAGCCAAACATGTTAACAAGTCTCTATAGCCAACCAAAACAAATTGACAAAATGGTTGTATCTATAAATGCATATCTCATTCTGTATATTTAGCTCATCACCTCTTTGCCAGGAGGTGGGAAGCAGATTCTGTTATCAGCCTTCTGAAGTCAATTGCTCTTTCAAGGTTGTGTCTCTTTACAGTATTGTAGTCACAATATAAATTTCCTGTTTCTCTAACTTCACTCTGCATCAGTTCATACAAGTTTTCCTATGTTTCTCTGAACTTGTCATATTCATCATCTCTTACAGTGCAGAAGGAATATAAATGGAATGTAATTCCATTACATTAATGTGCCACAATTTCTTCAATCATTTCCTAGATAATGGGCTTGGTTTCCAACTCCTTTGGTATTACAAAAGTGCTGCTATAAATATTTTTTGTACATTTGAGTACTTTTTCTCTTTTTAATTTCTTTGGGGTCTATACCTTGAAGTGATATTGCTGGCTCAGAGGGCAAGTACATTTGAGGGAATTTTGGGGGCATAATTCCATATCTTTGTGTTTTTTTGATATTTAAATTCATAATAAAAAGATAATTTAAAAAACTTTCCAAAACAAAGAGTAGACATGGGGGGATTTTTCCTCAATATGATAAAAATTTCTACCTAGAGCCAAGAGTCAGCATAGTATGTATGTGGAGAAACATTAGAAGCAATTCCACTAAAAACAGGTACAAAACAAGGATGATGACTCGCATTGCTTTTATTTGACATATGATGAAAATTATAGCAATTTTGACAAGATAAGAAAAACACATTCTGGGCATTAGCATTGGAAGTGAAGAGGTCAAAATACCATTATTATTTGCAGAGGACATGATAATATATTTAAAATCCAAATTTTCTATGAATATCCAGTCATGAATAAAAATGATTAAAAAAATAAGCATAGGATGTGCTAATTTAACATTGGTGGAGCTATAAATTATTCTAATTCTTTTGGACCACTGACCTTAAGCAAAAATAGAAATATATAAGAAAACCAAGGCACATAGTAATTAAATGGTTGGCCCAGCTAATAAATGTCAGAGCCAGGATTCAAATCCAGGTCTTCTGTCTCCAAGGCCAGCATTCTTTCCACTCTATCTGCCTACCTCTCTTTTCCTTCTGAGCAACTCCTAGAAAAAGCAGACTCAATCTATTTGGCATGTGGTAGAGAGGGAAGAAAGGAAGGAAGGAACAGATGCTGGGAAAAAGAGGAAGCCAGAGTTCTTACAAATCAAGGTGTGGCCAGCGATATCAAGCCTAAAAGTGCTCAGGGACTAAAAGAGATAGATGTCTCTATCTCCAACTGGGGGCTCAGATATTTATAGTTTATGGAGAGCTAACCATAGTCTGAACTAGTTATTTACTAACCCAGGGGAGATCTGTGTCTTATTTCCATCTGACTTCCTGTGAATTGAGGGTCTCTGACCTGGGGGATTCCTCACAGTCCAAGCAGCTGCTTTATGGTGATCTCAAAGGGCAACCACCAACAGGGTAGAAGGCAAAAATGCTTTAGGGATTTACAGGCTCAAGGCAGCTGTGCTTAGCCCAGAAACCATAGCAGCAGATAGGCATACAGACAGAGACACACAAGCTAGAGTGCCATCAGCAGTTACAAAAATGGAAGCTCTGTTTAAGCGAAGGCAGTCACCATCAGTGAAGATTTGTGACTTCAAGCAGCCACAAATCGGATGGCAATCTGTAATTTGGCACTATGCATTTGCTATGTCCCTGAACATCTATCTGTAAAGTGACTGTGTATATACTGAATCATACTTTCCCACTGACTACCATTATAATTTCAGGAAGATGTTCCCACAGAAAGTGTTTTAACCTTAGCCCGAAATTTTTGGCATTTTTGAGGTAGAAAGACTTCTGTATTATTATGCCTATTTTTATTATCAATTATTTAAAATATTATTCTGAGAAGTGATTCATGGACCTTCCCAGACTGCTAAAGGGCCAATGATACCACAAAAGGCCAAGAATGCCTGACTCAAATCCAGTATCTCTTTAAGCACTTCCAGTTCCTGGCCTCTGTTTTGTTATTGTCATTATTAGGAAGTTCTTATGAATCACTCTAGTATGCACTCTTGGAAACTCATGAAGATGGGTCTGATTGGGCAGGCTGTGCATTGGGATTCATAAGGGAGTCCTTGCTTGGGAAGGGATCAGAGGCCTCAGCTATCATTCCCTCCCTGTCCATTCCTTCCTTCAGTATGTGTGGTCACAATTCACATACTGTCCTTTTTTAGAAATTAACATATACCTTGGGAACACAATAGGATAAAGTTAACAACTCCTTTTAACCACCTTGTACTATATTTTGTATAGGGCAAGACTTAAGAACAAAGGGTTTACACTGCTACGTCTCTATCTCAAAGTCATCCAAAAGAAAGGAAAAGAACTTATTTGTACAAAAAATATTAATAGCTGCTCTTTTTGTGGTGGCTTAAGAATTGGAAATCAAAGGGATGCCCATAAACTGGGGAATGGCTAAACAAGCTATGGTATATGATTGTAATGGAATATTATTGTGCTATAAGAAACGACAAGCAGGATGATTTCAGAAAAACCTAGAAAGACTTATGTGAACTGATGAATAATGAAGTGAACAGAACCAGAACATTGTATACAGTAACAGCAATACTGATCAATGAAGAATTGTGAATGACTTAGCTGTTCTCAGCAATACAACAATGCAAGACAATCCCAAAGGACTAATGATGAAGTATACTATCCACCTACAGAAAAAGAACTGATAGTAATTGAATACAGACTGAAGCATGGTATTTTTCACTTTCTTTAATTTTTTTCTTTTATTCGAGTCTCCCTTTACAAAATGGCTAACATGGAAATGTTTTACATGATTTCACACATATAGCCTATATCTGATTGTTTATCATCTCAGGGAGGGAGAGGAGAGGGAGAGAGGGATAGAATATGGAACTCAAAACTTTAAATAAAAAGGTTAAAAAACTGGGAGAAAAAGAACAAAGGGTTTGAAATTCTTTCTCTTTCCACAAGAAGGAAACAAGATGAAAGACAATCTGTGACTGTAAGCTTATGACAAACAGACATAAGTTATAAGCAAGCTTGATCAAACCAATCTCAGCTTTACTCTTTTCCCTTGCAGTGCCAAGTACCAAGATTCTGGCTACTGGAGGAGCTTCACATAATAAAGACATCTTACAGGTGAGTGTAGATGGCCACCACTAATGCTGTTCATATTCAGTTCCTGATTCTGTCACAAAGTTGTAGAAAATTAGAACCATGGAGTCTCAGATTTGGAAGGGACCTCATGGGTTGCCTAATCCCTCTAGGCTACAAAAATTCTTAGGCCTCCCCATACTTAAAACAAAATAATCCCTTCCCTTGATCCAGTTACTTCTCCAGCTCTCCTTTCTCCTTTATTGTGAAATTTCTAGGAAGAGTAAACTGTTCTTGCTACTCCCTTTTCTCTATACCCCCTTACTCTTCAGTCCCCTATGATATGGCTTCCATCTTCTTCATTCCACTAAAAACTACTCATACCCACCTTCTTTGTAGGATTTACCACGGTTAGATGCCCCCCTTTCTGATCACTCTTCTCTCTTCCCTTGGCATCCATAACACTGTACTCTTCTAATTCTTTTCTTATCTCTCTGTCCTCTTCTCTGCTTCTGCTGGCTCTCTATCCTTCTCCTACTTGCTAAATATCAGCATCATCTAAGGCTCTGACCTCAGCCCTCTCTGCCATCTATGCTCTCTCCTTTGGCAATTGCATTTATTCCCATGACTAACTACTTTCCCACTATACTACTAACTTTCAAATTGCTGGACATCTCCATATGAACATCATGCCAGCATCATCCTGAGCTTGCATGAGCTTAGAGCCTATTGCCTTTTATGGCCAAAGATTATCACAGAAACAGCCATAAGCTCCCTGGGAGTGATTCTGAGGAACAACAGCCAAAGAGTAGACTGGGATTCCGGTGAAGGCGGTAGGCCTGTAGTTTCCTGAGAGAGATTTTGCGACACGTAGAAGTGTAAGATGGGGCCTTGTATCAATCTTGGTCAGTGTGAAACTGGAGAGAAAAAATTGGGTGGAGTCTGTACGAAGATGAATATCAACATTTGTGGGAAAAACTAGGGCAGTCACACTGAAAATGGAGTCTGAGCGTACTGCAGAAGTCATGATTTGGCAGGGAGATAAGGCGGGAACATGGCTTCAAGCAACTGGATCAAAGCAGCTGGCTAGTGTTTATGAAAAGGGCTTTTATTATGCTCTACATTGGCTGAGCCAAGTGAAGCTTTTATCTGCAAGCTGGTCCTTCTACCCCCAGTGTGGTCATGGGGAGCCAACTGGCCCTATTCTTGCAGATACCTCAAACTCGACAGATCCAAAATCGAATTCATCCTGTTCCCTGCCAAATCTGTCTCTCTGTTACATGTGGGATCTCAAAATATGCCCCTTAGGGTGCTTGAGGAAATTCTCCATTTCTATATAACGAGGATTTATTAAATGCCTACTATGTGTTGGTTATCTAGGAACGTGTGTATGTTTGTGTGTATGTGTATGTGTGTGTGTGTGTGTGTGTGTGTGTGTGTGCCCAGACTTGTGATGTCACTGATTTAAGGAATTACCTGCGGCTGTGCGATTTGTAGATTAAAGGACACGTCTGAAGCATTGAGAGGCAAAATGAATGTCAGGCTCATACAGTTAGTCTCTTTGAATGGCATGACTTAATCCTAGGTTCCTGATTCAGAGATCAGCTATAACGTGGTACCTTTGGGGGATGCAAAGATGAAATGAAAAACTGTCTGTGGCCTCAATGAGCTTGTGTTCCACTGGGAAGATACAGCATGTAAACAGAGAAAGATATCCATGAGAATTTGAGCAGGAGCCAATGAGCCCTAACAACTGAGGGATAATAATATAGCTAATACTAGATAATAGATAAAGATTAAAAGATCATAATAATAATAGCTAAAAATGGAAAACAGAACAGCTAACATTTTAAAGGCACTTTAAAGTTTATAAAGCCTTTTCAAATATTATCTCATTCTATCATTATTCTCATTTTACCGTTGAGGAAACGAAGAGAGATTAAGTGATTTCACACAGCTAGTAAGTGTCTGAAGCAGGATTTGCATCCAGCTCTTCCTCACTCCAAGTGTATCCACTGCACACATAGCTGCCTTGGAAATGCAGTCTCAAAAATGCCTTCTTATCATCAACTCAGCCTTTGGCAAAGGCACGTCTTGCTACAAGTAGAAGCTTAATTATGTAACTACACAGAACAGTATAGAATGTTGAAAGACCAGAGTTCAAATGTAGTCTTGGACTCATTAGCTGTATGCTCCTGGGCAAAGCCTTTAACCTCTGTCTGCCTCAGTTTTCTCCTCTGCAAAATGGAGATAATAGCACCTACCTCCCAGGTTTTTTGAGAGGATCAAATGATTTGCCATGTAATGCCATAAAATGCTTTGTAACCTTCAAAACTCTATATGAAAGCTGCTGCTGCTACTACTACTACAGTTTGGTTTGGTTTTGTTTTTAGTAAATTGCTGAATACTGATTGCTTCCCATACAAAGACAGTGCCATATACTGTCATAAGATACCATACAACCAGGTAAGGGCTTACACACACACACACACACACACACACACACACACACACACACATACACACAGACCTAGCTATGTGGTACGATGGATAGATCTCCAGACCTGGAATCAGGAAGGCCTAAGTTCAAATCTGGTCTCAGAAACTTACTATGTAACACTGGGCAAGTCACTTAACCTCTATTTGCCTCAGTTTCCTCATTTCCAAAATTGGGATAACAAGAGCACCTTTGGGAGCAAAGTTGTTGTGAGGATCAAATGAGAGAATATTTGTAAAGCACTTCCTTAGCACAGTGCCTGGAATGTTTTCGGTGCTATAAACATATCCACACGAGGGAAATTTTTCCTTGGGAAACCCAGGCAACATGCCGGCTCCCTCTGTGTGGCCCAGATGCTCAGCTGAGTCCTGTTCTCTGCTCATGGAGCCATCCAAATCACCGATTGGCCCAGAGGTCATTTTTTAGCCAGCTAGCTCCTCTCTTTTGAACACCACAGCCCTATAGCCGTACAACAATACAGTTCTTGCTTTCCCCCATCCTTAGAGCTGATTGCAGGACCTACTATCCCTACCTGTGGTGTTCCCTTTGTTTTTTCAAAGAAGGCTAACATCTTCCCTCTAACTTCCTCTATTTCGATGGATAGTGAGGTCATCTTCCCAATCACTCAAGGCTCGACACCTGAATTATCCTGGTGTCTCTTCTCTCTCCTTCGCCATTCAGTTACTGAGTCCTGACATGTCTGCTTCTGCAAGATCCTTTATATCCACCTTCTTCTTTCTATTGTCCCTACCACTACCCTAGTTCAGGTCTTCATCTTCTCATGCTTAAACTACTATGATCATTCCCTAGCTGACCTTCTACCTCCAGTCCTTCCCCTTTTCCAATCCATCCTTCTCACTGCTACCAAAATAATCATTCTTATGTACAGCTCCGATCTACCCATTCACTTACTCAAGAACCTTCAATGACTCCCATAGTCTACATACTAAATTCTGAAATTCTAAGTTTCCCACAATCTGATTCCAATTTGTCTTCCTCTCCTTATTTCACACCACTCACCTTCATGAATGCTACGTTTCAGCCAAATGGGACTACTCTTACCCTTCTCTTTCATTTTCATGCCTTTTAGTCTATTGTCCTCCACTCCTGGATTGAACTCTTCCTCTTTTTCTACCTACTGAAATCCTTTCCTTCCTTTGAGACAAAAATTGTGTTGCTTCTTCCATGAAGCCAGTCCTGATCATCCCAGCTGAAAGTTGTCCATCCCTTAGAATTCTCCAGATACTGTGTTTGGACTTCTTTGCACTTAAAATACTCCAATGTGTCTTACATTTGGGCTCACACCTTATCTACTCTACGTCTAGGACAGAGATTATCTCATTTGACTTTTGATTCCAAAGCACCCAGCCCAATGTCCTCTTAATAAATGCCATTTTAAAATGTTGTTTGATTTAAGGTGAAACTTCTGCTCCAGTGCAGGAATCCCCACTACAGTGTCCTTGACAAATAGCTTAGCTGTCCTTTTTAAAATGCTTTCAGTGGTAGGGAGCCATTACATCAGTCTTTTCCATTTTCAGAAAATTTTGGCCTCTGAGGATACAAGTCCTCTTCTTTTTCATGATAATCCTTCAGATACCTGAAGATACCTTCAAATCCACTATACACCCACATGTACTCCATCTTCATCTATATCTGTAGAAATCCTTTTCTGTCATTAATACCTAGCTTAGATGCTGCCTTTTATTCCAAGACTTCCTTGTTCCCCCAGCTAAAAATAACAAGTCTTTCCTTAAACATTCAATAATTTTTCTGGATCTCTCCTTTGTCCTTATAACATCCCGCCTTATATTGTGCTTATGTGTCCACATGCCACTGCCGCCACACCCACATTATATTTAATGTAAGCTCCAGGTGGGCCCTGACGATGTGATTCTTCATGTTTGTTATCCCAGTTTTTAGTGCACTGCCCTGAACATAGTACTTAATAAATATTCATTGGATTGAATTAAATTAGAATCAAAAATGGAGGCAGCCAGGGTAAACCACACTGATGAGAAGTTGAAAAGTGAAAAAAAAATAAGAATAAGGACCAGACAATGGCTCCAAGGAGCAATGAGATCCAGTGAACATTTTTTCTGAGATGGAGATTTGAATGCTTTTGAAACCAGAAGGCCAGGAGCCTATGGAGAGGGAGCTAACAGAATGAGAACTGGAACTGCCCATTCTCAGTAATGGAAATGACTCATTGTGAGATAACGGAAGCTTCATGTTCTCCCACAGGTTTTGTCCGATGTGTTCAATGCCCCAGTGTACACTATTGAAACTGCCAATTCCGCTTGTTTGGGATGTGCTTATAGAGCAATTCATGGTAAGGTTATTGGTAAATATGCGTACCAAATGAGATCCATGGTCCTCTTGCTGCTTTACTGCCTTTGCTTATGCTAGTCATTCTTTTAAAAATTACATCCCTTTCTCCATCCTTCATGGCCCAGTTCATGTGCCACCTTCTCCATGAAGCCTTCTCTGATCTCTCTAGGTGGAAGTTATCCCTTCCTCCTCTGAGACCCTGTAAGACTTTGCCAATCTCCTTATTTCACAGCTATTTGTGTAAATGTCTCATCTTCTCTGCTGGTTCGCAAGTTCTTTGAAAGCTGGAATTATGCCTTATTCATCTTCACATCCTCCAAAGTTTCTAGCCCTATGATGTTGATTGACCAGTAAGTCAATCAAAAACAATTAAGCACCTGCTGTGTGCCAGGCTCTGTGCTAAAACAGTAGGAATTTAGCAAATGTTTGTTGAATGAATGAATGAGGACTGCCACATCTTGTATTTCTGATGACATAATGGTCTACTTCTTTGGGAATGTCGGTTTCATCTCCCTTCTCATTCGGTAAGAGCTCTTTTGTTCTTGAACGTTCACTGCTTTGCCTCCCTTTGAACTAGAGAAGCAGGTAAGTATTGACAAACACTGAACACTGTCTCCCCTGCCCCCATCCCGAGAGTGGGAAGGAATAGTGCTGAAGAGAGTGAGAGGGGTAGGCTTCGATGAGATAAGAACTGTCAGTCACCAAGCTGCCAGTCCAGTGGGAGATCCAGGACAGATAGGTGAACTTGAAGACAGTGGCAAAGTCTTTGGTGAGGAAGAGGGCTTTTATCATCAGAGCCCTTGACCTACTTGGTAGAATCCACCTTCTAGATGGAATGATCTAGCTATCAAAAGAACCTTATCCATTTATGCTGAGCTTAGTCCTTATATGGCCAAGAATTCTTTTTTTTATTCTTTTTTTAATTAGATTTTTTATTTTTAGTTTACAACACTTAGTTGTTCCCTTCCCTCCGCTCCCCCCTCCCCCCAAGACAGCATGCAGTCTGATATAGATTCTACATAAACCTTCCCATTAAACTTATTTACACAATAGTCAAGTTGCAAAGAAGAATTATGACCAGTGGAATGAATCATGAGAAAGAAGAAACAAAACCAAAAAAAAGAGGAAAAAAGAGCAAATAGTTTGCCTCAATCTGCACTCAGACTCCACAGTTCTTTCTCTGAATATAGCCAGCTCTCTCCATCATGAGTCCTTTGGAGCTGTCTCTGAACCTTGTATTGCTGAGAAGAGCCAAGTCTATCAAAGTTAGTCATCACAGAATCAATATATCTGTGGTTGTGTACAATGTTCTCCTGGTTCTGTTCCACTCACTCAGCATCATATCATGTAGGTCTTTCCAGGTTATTATGAAGTCCGCATCTTCCCCATTTCTTATAGCACAATAGTATTTCATTACATCTATATACCACAACTTGTTCAGCCATTCCCCAATTGATGAGCATCCCCTTGATTTCCAATTTTTTGCCACTCCAAAAAGAGCAGCTATAAATATTTTTGTACATACAGGTCCCTTTCCCACTTGTGTGATCTCTTTGGGATACAGCCCTAGGAGTGGTATTGCTGATGGCCAAGAATTCTTATTCCTTCTCTACTACTCCGCCCTCCCTAAGGCTTTATGTTTTCATATCAGGCAGGTAAGTCACATCCTTTAGCCTAACTGGGGACTCCACAGTAAATGCCCATGTCCCTTGGGGAGCTGAGATGCTCTTGTATGATAAAAGTGGGAAAGGCCTCTCTGCCTCTTCATTAGATCATTCTTACTTTAAGGACCTATAGCTTATACTGCTATACTTCAGGGGCCAAAGGAAGTGATCCAACCCTGGGGCTCTGACAGCAACAATAGCATATACAAGAATGGGAAGGGTAATGTCATTGGATCTCAATATCCCTTTGCTATAAAGAATCCCTGACTCTTTTTTAAGGATCTTGTCCTGATGTAACCTCATCTCTCCATCACTTTGTTTTTTCCACCATCCCCTTTTCTTCCTTCACCAGCTTCTGGGAAGAAAAAACAACACAGGAAGGAAAGGGAGCTATGGCTGTTTTCCTGCTGCCAAGCATAGAGCAGTTTAAGGGCTAGAGCCCTCTCATTAAATCTAACAGTTGAATTCCATTCAGGCACCCCCATGTTCTACTGAATTCAGTGTCTTCTCATGGCTAAGCCATTGTCCCTGAAATGCCAGCCTCTCCTACCTCCTCCTCTGGTCTGCTTCTCTCTTGTGTGATATAGATGTGGATGTGGTGACTCTTTGAGTCAAGTTCTTCCCCTTCCTCCTCTGGCTTTTTCCTGAGGATTATGTAGACATAGCCATCACCTCTGACATAACTGAGCCGACATCTTTGTACTTATATATTTTCAGTACAAATTCAGAGTTAAGCTCAATTATGATCTCCACTTCCCACATCCCATTAGAAGGTGGGTGCTGCCCTTTCCTAGTCCTTCTGTGGGCTGCTATATCACAACAGAGGAACAATATGACATCTATATTTTCTAATAAAGTAATGGAATCACAAAATCTTAAAATTGGGAAGGATGAATCCCATGAGGGTCCACCCCATAATTCAAGAACTATTTATTGAGCACTTAATGTGTTTAAGAACATAACTGATGCAAATATATACTCCTGGAACTCATGGGCTTGCAATCTAATATAGGAGATGATACATATACATAAGTACAGTGAAACAGAATGTGATAAGTGAATAAGAAGCATAGATGAGAATGAAATCACTAATGGGTGAGGAGATCAGGAGCTCATGGTGAATATGGCATTGAAGCTGAGTCTGGAAGATAGGTGGCATTTCAGTGAGTCTGTATGAGTGAGGGGATAGAGACAAGGCGTTCTGGGTAGGGAATGTAGTTTTAATTCCAAGGGCCATCCATCCTCTCTCCTTAGGAACCATTCATTGATCATTTCTCTTTAGGATTATCCTTCATTCCTCCTCATTTTCCCTCACCTTTCTTCAAGGATAATTTCTCATGCCTCCTCAGGGACAAGCTCTCATCTTTTCTCAGTGACCAGCCCTCCTCATTCTTTTTCTGGAACCAATTCTCATTATTTTAGCACTTTGGTCCAAAATATGATTTATCCTTCCAGGCCTTGGAGTAGGGGAAAATGTCTCCTTTGCTGATGTTGTGAAATTAGCCCCGGAGCCCAGATTAGCTGCCACACCAACTGCTGGAGCAGCCCAGGTGAGCACATCTGGTGGGGATGAGTAGGAGGGGAAGTGGAGCCATTTCTAGATTACTTTGTAACTAGAGCTAGTTAAGCATATTGTATGTCAAACCCAATAAGAGCTGGGCTTGCATTTCTGAAATAATGAGCCCCGTTCCGAGAAGGCTCAGAGGTCACATTGTCTAAGAAATAATTGTGAAATGAGCCTCCTCTGTCTCCACTGGACTTGAAACAAGGAACTCTCCAGGAGCTTGCCCTCCTCCCCTCACTGGACACTTCAAGGACTTACTCCTGCACTCACTCTGTGTGGTGAGAAGGCCCAGAGCTCCTTAGGCTAATTCCCCTTCCTACCTCGAATCTTTAGAAGAGGCTGACCTGTTGAAAACAGCCACTCTCTACTGGGAGCTTCCTTTAAATGAGCCATCTGTCATTGTGCCTGGTACTTATTTATACACACGGCATTATTTTCTCCAAGGATTTCTAAGATCGTCATAGATTCATGCTTATTCCGTCCTCATAAAATGCATTCATACCACACGTTCACATAAGGCAGCAGGAGGCGAGCAGAATCAGCAGTGGGCTGGGAATCAGAACCAAGGGTTTTAATCCTGGATACATCACTTACTTGGTACATACGAGATTCAGTTCCCTCAGCAGGAAAATGGAGGGAATACCTGCCCTGTTTGTCTTGCTAAGTTATATCGGGGATCAAAAGAGATAACATAAGTAGAAGTGCTATCTTAGACGTTATATGCCATGCAAAGTTCAAGAGCATAGATCTAGACCAGACAGGACCTTGCAGATCATCTAGGCACCCTCCCTTTTTTTAACAGCTGAGAAAACTGAGGCCAAGAAAAGATAAATGACTTGCCCAATGTCACACAGGGAGAAAGTGGCAGAGACAGGATTTCAATCCAGGTTTTCTGACTTTAGAACCTGTGCATTTCTACTGTAATTTTACCGATGAAGAAACTGAAGCAGAGTAAAGGGAAGGGATTGGTTTGCAGTCTTAGGGGTGGGTGAGTCTATTGAATTCCATTGAGCAAATCCTTACTGAGCCCCTACTGTGTGCAAGGCACTGTGCTAGATGTTGGGTGTCCAAAAGCAAAAAGGATTTGAGCACAATTTTACTCATAGCCCAGCGCCCTGTCCAGCAGCCTCAATAGCCTCAGTGAAGCATTGATTAGTCTTCTCTCCTGGAACGGCTTCTCTCCCCAAGCTAATCCGAACCAGCCAGCATGGAAAAAACAACAACTTGGAGACCTCAGAAGACCATGTGAACAGACAATGAGATGCTACAGCTGCTGCATTCAGATTTTCAGATTCAGCCCTATGTTAATAATTTATTATAAACTGAAATGCTTGGCTTCTTGGCTAATTAAGCAAAGAGGCATAAGAGGAAATAGGATTATCCTGAGATAATCACATCTGACCATGATATGGAGTAAAATCCAGTTACAAAAGATCATAATAACAATCTCTCACATTTGTATAGCATTTTACAGTTCACAAGGTGCTCACACCCATTATCTCATTTCATCCTCAGACAACCCTAGGAGTTGGGCAGGGCAGAGATCACAGAATCATTGATTTGGGGCTGAAAAGAACCTTAGAATTCATCAGATAAAAGTCCCTCAATTTACATAAGGGGAAACTGAGGCTCAGACAGTGACTTCCCCAAGGTCACACAACTGGTAAGTGCCAAAGGTGGAAATTGAACCAAAGTCCTCTTGACTTGAACTCCAGGACCTCATCCATGATACCATGCTGCCCCTCATGATTATTTTCCTCTTTTTGTGGAAGAGGAAACAGAGGACCAGAGAAAAGAAGTGATGACAAGAGAAGGTCCCAGTGTTGAAAGGATCAGACAAGAGGAAAGTTATATTTTCCAAGGGAAGGTATAAGCTCAAGACCATACTGTTAGGAACTACATTCTTCATGGTTCCTAGTTTGAGGGTCTATGTCTTACACTGCTTTCTTATATGAGCGTAGACCCCAAGAAGTCAGACCTGATATCAGAGGGCTCAGGCTTCAAATTCCCATGGAGACAGTGTGATCAATGAGGGAATGTTGGCATAGCAAAGGAATGGGGGGAAAACATGGAAATGGAGCCACTGTGGGATGGGGACAGCAAAGGAAGGAAGCCAAGTATGAACTTGATGAGCAGGCCTTCAGCTGAGATTCATGAGGATAAACTAGCCAAGATGCAGAAGGTGCTAGGCTTTGCCTACGGGGTGGAAAGGCTACAGAGAACCACAGAAGCGGAAGGTAACCAAGATGGTGATTTGCCCCAGTTTGCAATGGATGCCAGGAGTGGGGAAGAAGCTTCCTTGTCAGACTGAGCTGAGGGGCATAAGTGAATCGAGCTGTGGAGGAGTGGTAGCTTAGTGGGTTGCTGATGTTTTGTTCTTTCTCTTTTTTATTTCTCATTTTCTTTTCTGTTTCAACTGAATGCATTTGCTGATTCTGTGTTGCGGTTTGTCTGTTAATGCAATTATAATTAAGAATTCAGGCCTAAGTTGACTTTAGAGGCCCTCAGCTTCACACTGGGGTGAAGACTTAAGTCATAGGGGTGGGGTCTATTTGCTGGAAATATCACCCATGAAGATGAACCCAGGTCAATGAAGCCTTAGTGAAGGTTGGCTCATAGGCAACTTTAATAAGGTCTTAAATTGGGGTCTGCGAACTTGTTTTTTAAATTATATTGATAACCATGGTTCAGTACAATTAGTTTCTCTGTAACCCTATGCATTTTATTTTAGTCATTTATAAACCTAACTGGAAGGGAGTAAGCATTTATGTAGTGCCTACTATATGCCAGGCACTGTGCTAAGCACTTTGATCCTCACAACAATTCTGCGAGATAGGTGCTATTATTCTTTTCATCATTTTACAGTTGAGAAAACTGTAAGTGACTTGCCCAGGGTCACACAGCTAGCAGGTGTATGGGGTTGGATTTGAATTTGGGTCTAGGACCAACACTCTACCGCTGTACCACTAGCTGTCTCCATTCTGAGAAGAGGTCCATAGACTTTATCAGACTGCCAAAGAGGCCCAAGACACACTAAAAGGTTAAGAATCTCTTCTCTGTATCCTGCTATCTCCCAAAGTCCTTTCCTCAGAGGACAGAGCCCACAGGCCACTTATAGATCTGTTTACCAATCAGTGGCATAATTCATTTAAAAAACCCATTTAACATGGGTTTAGTGTGTTCCTTCCCAGAGCAAATAACCATGGAGACAGCAGAAGACCAGAGTTTGTCCTGGTTTTGCAGAATTTGCCATCTCCCAGTGGGAAAGTGCTAGTCTCATAAGCCAGTTACTGAAGCTTCTGTCTAGCCTACAGCTCTACCCCAGCAAGGCTTGCTGGTCGAGTGAGGCCTAACACAAATACAAGGACCTTTCAGACATGAGCAAGTTTCACACAGTGGTAATGACTTTGGTGACTAGCCCTGGGTCAAACCTATTAGGTTTTAGGATGATAGAGGGAATTTACATTTCTGAGTTGTATGTAACATTGTGTGTTCTTCCTTCCTTTAGACATTACTTATAGGGAAGGAATCATAATAATTGCCTCAGGAATTCACTTAGGAGAAAGCATTTAAGCTGAAGCCAGTGAAATAGGCCATTAGAAATTCAAGAACAATATTCTATCCACACACCTATTAATATCTTTTTATCCCCTTAATAAGTTGCAGTAGATTGTCTAATAACTGGCTAATGTCTCAGGGGATAATTGGGGTTTTCTGTTTTTAAGATTTTTCAGCTAGTTTGGCCAAGGCCATCAGGGAAAATGCATTTTTGCATTCCTTTAACATAAATAAATAGTATTTTCTTTTCATTTAAGAATAAAAATCTGATTCCAAACAATGCCACATATACTACTAGCAGGAATAAAAATGCTATGCATTATTATTATTGTTTGTTGTTATGACGATCATTCTTACCTCATTCATATGCCCAGGTAGAATTTGTGTGTGAGAGTCCTGGGATTGGGAAATGTGGTAATTAATAGCTAACCCCTCTGTCAGATGCCCGTACCTGTGTGCCATGGTACTTTACTAACCAGTCAGAAGTAGAAAAAAATAGAATTCATCAAATGCTCCACCATTCATATGACAAAGGGAAAAAAGATGACAGGATTAATGGAGGTCATAGGGATCATAGGTGGAGAACTAGAGAGGGCCTCATAGGTCATCTGGTCTAACCCCTTGATTTTATAAATGAATAATGCACATTAAAATTTGTATGAAGTATATGAATAATATTAGTATTATTAGCCTATTGGAATAACATTATGATGTGCATAGTATCAGTATTATTGTCCCAATTTTATATGTGAGAACACTGAAGTTCCAGTTAAAGTGAGATTGCCCAAGATCACACTGGTAAAACTATGATTTGAACCAGACATCCTCACCCCAAGCCCAGTGTTCATTCTGCTGTCCCATATAGCATGGCACTGTTTAAGGAAGTGGTGGATCTAGATTCAAATTCTGTCTCTGACACTTACTAACTTTGTGGCCTTGGTCAAGTCACTTAATATCTCTGTGTCTCCGTTTCCTCATCCATCAACAAATGAGGGAGCTGGGCTAGGTGGCTTTTGTAGTTCCTTTCAGCACTAGAACTATGATTTTGTGATCTCTGAATTACATTTTAGCTAATAGGTTCCACCTCATTCTCACCAAATGCTTACTACAAATACTAATTGCTCTGTCCAACCTGAGACCCATCCCCAGAGCACAGAGGGTCATAATTCTGCAAACATGGACCCCAGTTGTCCATTTGGTCCATGAAATTCCTTGGTCCCAATTTATACTGAAGGGGAAACCACAAGAAACTGACATGCCTTCAACATGGTTGAGGGTAGTGGTCACTGATGGAACATAACTGGTTCTTTGGTAGTGGTAACAATTAGAAAAATATGTCCACCATGTGTTCAGCTGTAACAACTTATTAAGCTATCTAGTCAGTCTTGGAGGAGAAGTTGCAGTCTGCAGAAGTGGAGAGAGGACTCATGCTGAGGAAATCAATTGAAGTCTTTGAAGTGCTATACTAAATTTGCACAGTACCTACCAATTTTCCACATCCATTATCTCCTCTGATCCTGTCAACATCCCAAGGGCCATGACTGAGTGTTCTTCTCCTGCAAGTGGAGGAGCCAGATACCTCATGTGCTGGGCACGTAGTTCAATTCAACAAACATTTTTAAAGTACCTGCTATGTACTATTTACTGTACTAGACGCTGGCAATACAATGATAAAAACAACATAGTCCTTGTTCTCAAGAAACTTCTGTTCTGCTGGGAGGATACAGCATGTACATAAAGAAATAAGCGCCATACACACACACAAAATAATTCAAGGAGCAAGGAGGGCAATAACAAAAGAAAGACCCCATATACGCCAAAAAACATTTAAAGCAATACTTTTTTAGTAGCAAAGGAAACAATAATTGTCCATCCATTATGGAATAACTAAACAACTTGTAATATATTAATGGAATAATACTGTGCTGTAAGAAATGATGGAGATGGTAAATACCAAGAAGCTGGAAAGACTTATGTGAACTGATGCAAAGTAAAGGAAGCTGGACCAGGAATACACGCGCGCGCACGCGCGCACACACACACACACACACACAATGACTACCACAATGACAACAAAAAGAACAAAAATCACCAAGTGACTACAACAATGACAACAAAAAGAACAAAAATCACCAAATGACTACCACAATGACAACAAAAAGAACAAAAATCACCAATCAGAACTAAATGTTGCACAATTTTGCGGGGGGGCGGGGTTGTGTAAGGCAATTGGGGTCAAGTGACTTGCCCAAGGTCACACAGCTAGTAAGCATGTCAGTCAAGTGTCTGAGGCCGCATTTGAACTCAGGGCCTCCTAACTCCAGGGCCGGTGCTGTACTCACTGTGCCACCTAGCTGCCCTCAGAACTAAATGTTGCATAATTATAATGACCAAGCTTGGCCCCAAAGAAGAGATATAGTCTTCCCCTGAATTGTGAGTGTGGAACGCTGGATATGACATCAGATTTTTTTCAATATGTTGCTTAGTGTTGGTGGGCTTTTTTCCTTCCTTTTGAAAGTTCTTTATTATAAGAGATGGTGCTCTAGAAAGAGATGGGGGAGAAATACAGTGGGAAATGTAGATGATGTAAAAACACAAAATATTATAAAATGTATTTTTAAATAAATTTCTAAGGGAACACTAACAACTGAGCGGGGTTTGGGACAGGCCTCATGGAGGAAGCATTACCTAGGCTGAGTTTTAAATGGAGTTACGAGTCCACTTGTTGATCACCCACTATTAAAAGAATTCTAAGAGGAAGAAGAAGAGTGGCATAAAACATTGTCTGTCTTCTTAAGCAGCCCGTTGTTCTTCCAAAAACATAATTGATACTAATGAAAGACTCAGTGAGTATCTCCTGGCAAGATACTATATACATGTGAAGTTGGAGGATTAGCCCAGCTAAGTATGAAAAGGCTCATCACCAACCATGACTTTTTTCAGCCACAACAGTTCATAAAGACAATCTAGGGGGGCAGCTAGGTGGCACAGTGAGTAGAGCACCAGCCCTGGAGCCAGGAGGACCTGAGTTCAAATCCAGTTTCAGACACTTCACACACTAACTAGCTGTGTGACCTTGGGCATGTCACTTAACCCCAATTGCCTTGCCTTCCACTCCTAAAAAAAAAAAAGACAATCTAGGAGCCATTATCAGTGTCTTAATCCAGGGCTACACCAGGGACAGGAACTGCCTTCCATAGGAAACCAGCCAAGATGTAGGGTCTGAGCTCACCACAGTTCAGTGTCAACCTTGGGGATTAAACTCTCAATTTTGAAAAAGGTAACCAGGTTGTGTGAAGATCGAATGAGGCAAGAAGCCCAAAGAAAGGAAGTGACTTTCACTTTCTTTTTTCACTTCACTTTCCCTTCAGGGTTACATATTAAGTAGCTAGGTCTGCATTTGAACCCAGATCCTCTGACTCCAAGTCAAATCATCTCACCATCACACCACCTCCTTAGCCAGTACTTCTCTGGGACAGAGCCTGCTTTGCATTAAAGAACTTGCAGGTCTAAATCTATCTTCAACAACAACAAGAAGCTGCAATTTCATCTGTATGGGGAATTCCCAGGAAGGAACTCCCTGTATCAATGTGGCTATACAGCTTGGAGAGGGTCATACAGCCAATATGGGTTAAAGGGAGAACTTGAACCCAGGTCTTTCCTTCTGTGATGACAGTTCTGGATGCCTCTCCAATCCAGTTATGCTAGGATATAACTTTTAAAATTGTTTCAATGGGCCATAGGAAGTCATGCAAGCTGGACTGCAGGTAGTTCCCCACCTTGCCAAACATTACAACTCTCCAAATTCTCAGCTGATTTGTTCTTGTTTCAGGTCTATGAGCCACTCCTCAAGAGGTATGCTGAGTTGGAGCAGCAAATCGTCCTGCGGTCTCATGCACCACCCAACTGAAAAGTCAGGTTCCTAAGAGGCTGCCCCAGAATTGCCATGAATGTTGAAAAGAGGAATCAACATGTTTTGAAATTTCCTGTGATTGTTCCCGTTTCATCCGCTGGTTAATCAAGCATAATGAATAGGGGTCCAATTCAACAGTCTCCTCCTCCAGGAAGCTGCCTTTCACCACTCTGGTCTACACTGAGCCCTCCTCTGACCTCACAGCAAACCTGATTGTGCACTGCCATCAACTGCTGTCTGTTTCAGTGATGAATCTTGTCTCCCCAACCGGACTGTAATCACCATAAAGAAAGGGACCAGATTCTAAGCAAAAGATTGCCCCGACCAATGTCTCGCAAAAATGTTAATAGATTTTAGCTAAACTCTCTGATAAAGTGCAACATTTCCTAAACAATGTTCACAAGGAACTGTAACATGGTTTCACCTAAACTTTCGCCAAAGTGGTTTACAAAGTTAGGTTAAATATCCCATGTATCCCATGTGCTTTCAAGCCTGTGCACTCATTAAGGGCTTACAAAATGAACTGAAAACAAAATAAAAATTATAACTACCTACACATACAGCCCTTTAAAGTTTAGGCAGGACTTCATGTATCTTACCTCATTTGAGCTTCATAGTAAAATAGGTATGAGAAGTATCATTATGTCCATTTTCTAGATAAAGAAACTGAGACTCAGCTAGGAAGTATGAGGTAGGACTTGAACTCAGGTCTTCCTCACTCCGTTCTAGCTACCATGCCATGCCCTGTTCAGAACCTGGGTCACAGCAGTTATCACAAGCAAGGATCAGATCAGTGGTTGGTAAAGGCAGTGGGTGAGGGTTCAAATAGCAAATAATGGAATGAGGGGCCCAATGAGCAGCATCAGGAAAGTCCTAGCAGGAGAGATTAAGGAACCCATCTTTGAGAGACAGAGCAGGGTAAGAGGTGCTAGGTAGGTGAAGTCACTGGGAAACTGGTACAAGGCAGGAACTTGTCACTAGGAACTTGGATGTGTTGATTGTTTAGTAGTGAAAAGACTACTAGATTTTGAAGTCAAAAGGCTTGAATTTGAATACTACCTCTGCTATTCAAAGTATTTTCTCTCTTATTTCCAGTTTCCTCATCTTTAAAAATAGGTGGCAGGGGCTGGCCTAGATCAAAAGGGTCAAACTCCAAGGGCCTCACAGAATTCTGAGTGCCCTGTAACCAGACTAAAATGTAATGGGGAAATGTTTAAGAAAATAAATAAAAATACAATATAGCATCGATCATATTCATTTGTGGTTTTCTAAGTCTAAGTACCCAAGAAGAATCCATTTCCACTTGACTTTCATACCATAGGCCTAGATGATCGCCAAGATCCATGGCAGCTCTAACATCCTGTGATGTTGCAAGTGCCATTTTAGAAAGGTCATCGATGAGTGACCTTTAATCTCATGAATCAGCCACCCACCAAAGATGTATCATAGTATAATGGAGAGAGTATTGGTTCTGGAACCAGGGCACCTGGGTTTGAATCCTGGCACTGTTTCTCAATATTGTATGGTCTTGGGCAAATCATTCACCCTCTCTGAGCTAGATTATTTGAGAACCAAGCATGGTTCACTTGGACCAGGATAGGCCATTGTGCCAAGGCCAGAACTGTGCCTCAGGCTTCCTTGCCTTTGGGTGTTGGAGACCATAGCCTTGAAAGTCATAATAAATATAAAAGAACTGAAAAAAAGTTAATCAGCATCTGCCTGCTCTATAAAATAAGGCAACTTGTATCCCTTGAATCAGGGATTCTTAACCTGGTATCTATTAACTTGCTTTTAAAAATATATTTTGGTGACTGTATCTCAATATAATTGGTTTCCTTTTTCATTATATATTTCATGCATTTAAAAATATTATTGTGAGAAGGGGTCCCTTGGTTTCATCAGATTGCCAAAGGGATCCATGGCACAAAAAAGAGTAAGATATCTAAAATTCTCTAGATCTCTAAGATTCCTTTCAGTTCTAAATCTATGATCCTGAGTCATGCAGAAGTTACCCAGAAGCCAAGATGATCCAAATGGACACACATATCAATGGATTTTTATTGCTTCAAAATAAAGCTCAAAGAGTTCATGTTTTTAAAAGATCAACAGAATTGGCAGGGCCTTTTCTAGTCATGATTGAGAATTAAGCATTTGTCCTTGCACTGAATAGAAATGTATGCTTTTTTAACTTGATGGTGCATCCATGATTGTATTAGGAGGGCAGAGTTTATAATTTCAAAGAGGATCATATATATGTCTGAAAGGTTCGGAACCGCCGGATATAAGAAACTCTCAAAGTAGGAGGCAGAAGAATCAAAGCATATATTTAGGCTCCACAGTAACCAACCCATGAACCAGCATCCCCATTTTGATATATTGATCAAAAGCTTCCAGGCCCAATAAGTACGCCTCACAAGAGTAACCAGGAGGCCACAGAGAAGCATGATGGTGTACAGCAAAATCATATAAATGATTCCCCTCTATGGTAAAAAGATTACCCACTGGCCTCAAGTCCTTGTTCAGCTTCCTCCCGTAGTTCAGCTCTGCTACCGGCAGCTCCTGCTTCGGCTGTGGCTGTAGCTGTAGCAGCCTCTGGCTCCAATGGAAGCTGTTTTTAACCATCCGGCTTCTGCGGGGGTGTAAGGTACGCTGGGGAAAGCACAGGTTCTTTCGATCTGCTTAAGCAAGGTGAAGGGGTTGACTGGGAAAGCACAGGTTCTTTCGATCAGCTTAAGCAAGGGAAGCAAGGTGAAGGGGCCGACAAGCTTACTCCAATCCAACGTACAAACAGCATTCAGTTCAGGGGAAAAAGCCAAACTAGTCAAGGGCACTTGTTGACTAAGTGCTAAGGAGCCCATTTTTGGTTACCAACACAATGATACAACACTAAATTTAGAGTTAGACCTGGGGTCAATGAGACTTGAGTTCAAATTTTCAATACTGCTACCTGAGTTTGAATCCTGACTAACTTATTACTTCTTACTACCGTGGCCCAATTTCCCCATCTCCCTGTACTTGTCTGTAAAATGAGGGTGCTGGCCAAGGCCGCTAAGGTTCCTCCCAACTTTAGATCTATGATCCTATGAGAGCACAGAAATGTGGTTTTTTTTTTAAATTTTGTTGTTTTCCCTAGACCTGAGATTTCATTGATCTGGCCTCTTGCTTCAGCTTGCTTCAGCTACTGTTGCCACCATCACCGTGATCCAGTTCTTTCTTGGATATGCACTCAGCAAAGTAGTTGGGATGTATCTGGCTCAGGACTGAGAAATTCCAAACTTGGCCAAAAAGCTTGAAGATATTAAAAAAAATTGTAGATGCCAAGCAGAAACTCCCTAGCCTTTACTGCCAACATATAGTAATGGTGTCTGGATGCTTTCCTATTTGAAGCAAAACCTACTACAGTTATCCCTTCCACATTTTGTCCTTCCACACTGCAGTTTTGATATATAAGAAATTAAATGGGAATTTTTGAGTTTTATGGAAGCTGCCAATAACATGTGAAGACCAGCAGACGACGAAGAAAAAGTTTAGCAAGTCAGAAATGCATAAAATATATGTATGGTATTATATAAGATCAACCCAAATTTTACAATAAGGTACTATAAACACCCCAGAAAAGAAAAATTCAGACCTCTTTTTAGTGCAAAGTGAGGGTCAAAACATTTTATGCAGATTTTCCAGATCATAGGAGGTGCCTCACCCCTAACCCGTAGATACAGAAAGAATAACTGCATTCTACCCTCTAGGATTAGGATGACTTTCTTAACCCTGAGGCTCACAGAGTTGCCTTTAAGCTAAAATACATCCACAATACCAAAACTCCCCTTATTACTTCCCCTGGATGCCTCTGACCCCTATACCTACTTGGGAGATTCTGAGACTTAAATCACGGTGTTTGACTAGGAACTGCTAGTTTGGATTCCCTTTACCTTTTTAATTGTGAATTTCTAGTAATTAGAGAGTTCCTGTTGAGAGACTTCCTCTCCCAATACAGATGGGCCCCTTCTCTGAGAGGTCAAGTGATTTTCCCAGGGTCACATATGCAATATGTGTCAAAGGCAGGTTTTGGACTTGGGTCTTCCTGTTTTGGAGGCCAGATCTCTGTTCTCTATGCTTTGATGCTTTATTATAGAGGGAAAACAATATAGATGTGTCTTATCTTACTAGATAGGGTCATCTAGGCACATTGTGAAGTTAATTTCTACATATAGAATATATTTTTCCTGTTGACTTTCATTTAAAAATTGGGACTGTACTCCTCTGGAAACAGTTTGACCCTAACCCTTGAGAACAATCATTATCGTGGTAACAGTATCTGATATCTGCCCAGCACAAGAGTTTTTTTTTTACCTTTTTGCTGTCTCATACCCCTTTGGCAGTCCAGGGAAGTCTAGGCACCCTTTCTCAGAATGATATTAGCTGCCTACATTCCTAATCAAAGAAGATGCTAGCTTTCAGTTTGAGGTTAACGAAAATAAAGATACAATATTTTCCCATCCAAGTTCTTCTGATGAGATACTTAACCTAAAAGTCAGAAACTATGAATGCAACATACCTATGATTATCTTCATATTTGCCACAATGGCTTACAGAGAGGAGAGAAAAGCAACAATCCACAGTAACATATCTGAGAAGACTCCAGACTGAACTGACACCTGCCTTGCAGACCGGTGCCTCAGTGTGCTACAGCCCACAGCAGAGAGCCACTCCTTTTGACTGCCTAGAGTTTGTGGAAGCCACTCTTGATAAAGGAGGGAGAAAGGGAGAGAAGAGAAAGGAGATAGGAGGGGGCAATGAAAGGGAAGAAAAGACAGCATAGAGAGATGGGAGAAATGGAGGGAAGAAGGGGAAGAGGGAGAGTAAGAGGGAGAAACTAATTTGCACTGAAATGAAAAAATAAACCAATGATTTTAAATGGGCAGAGCCCATTTGCTAAAAGACAGTTGAAGGGACATGGAATTTGTATGGAGTGAGTCTTTTGGTGCTGTCTATTAGATCAGTTCACCCTCTGTGTTCTAAGGAACAGTGTGGCACAGTGGAGAATATACTGGGTCTGAAGCCAGAGGAGCAGAATTGTTATCTCAACTCTGCTACTTACTATCTGTGGCACATTGGGTAGATTGTCTTATCTCTCTGGTCCCCCGTTTCTTCCCCCTCAAAAAATAAGGTGAATGTACTAAAGGGCCTCTAAGATCTGTCTAGGTACTATTATCCTATGCCTGAGTTACATCATTGTAGGTTTCTAAATAGAAGTAAACCTTAATATTTGCTATTGATGAGGAAAAACAAATCTTGCAAAAAACCAGAGGACTCTTTGCCTTTTTCTCCTTCCTGGCCTGATGGGCAATGATGCAAAGCCTCCCCGTGTTAGAAGAGGCGAGAGCTTCTTTGCTTTCCAGCTCAGGTTGGGGAATGGAGTTGGGAAGGAAGCTTTGTGGTAGTAATCAAATTGTCACTAATATAGCAGGGTCTTTTTTCACTAGACTGATCCCTCTCTGGCTGAATGTGGGTGGGAACTTGAGAGACTGATATTAGCTAGAGGCTTCAGCAGAGATGAATATTAATTCTAAGACTAATTCTCATCAGCCTGATTTAGGGGAGAACCTATGATCTCAAAGACCTTGGTTTAAAATCTGCCTCAGATACACACCGGCACTGTGGTCCTGGGCAACTCACTTGCCCAGATTATAAATTTAGAGCAAGAAGGACCTTAGAAATCATGAAGTCCAACCCCTCATTTTATAGATGGGGAAAAATGAAACCCTGAGAGCTATTTGCCTAGGGTCCCTAGGGAAGAAGTGTCAATGATGGGTTTGAACCTGGATCTTCCTGATTGCAGCACCAGTACCTTACCGCTGCACCATGAAGCCTCCACTTTAACTTCCCAATTGGTAAAATAGGCATAAAAATAGCACTGCATAGGATTGTGGTGAGGCACAAATGAGATACTTTGTGTAAAGCAACCAGTCTGTCCCCACTGGCTCAACCAATTCCAGACCAACCTCTGCAAACCTTTCATCTCACACAATACTTTCAATCGATCCCAGGGCAGAGTAAAAGAGCTGGGGCCAAAACTGCAGCAGATGCATCTATACCTGATTAAGAGCTCACTTTTTGCTTCACTATTTTCTTTTTTAAAAAAAATTTAATTTATTTTTAGTTTTCAACATTCATTTCCACAAGATTTTGAGTTACAAATTTTCTCCCCATCTCTACTCTCCCCCCACCCCAAGATGGCATATATTCTGATTGCCCCTTTCCCCAGTCTGCCCTCCCTTCTGTCACCCCACTCAATCACCACCCCCCATCCCTTTTCCCATTACTTTCTTGTAGGGCAAGATAGATTTCTATATCCAATTGCCTGTATATACGAACTCACTTCTAATGGTAATTTCTACACAGCACTTTCCTCGAAACAGTCCTGTGAGTGAGATAGTGTAAATGCTTACTCTAATTTTATAAATGGAGAAACCATGATGAGAGAGAGAGAGAGAGAGAGAGAGAGAGAGAGAGAGAGAGAGAGAGGAGAGAGAGAGACAGAGAGAGAGGAGAAAGAGAGAGAGAGGAGAAAGAGAGACAGAGACAGAGAGACAGAGAGACAGAGAGAGAGAGAGAGAGAGAGAGAGGAGAAAGAGAGTGAGAGAGAGAGAGAGAGAGAGAGAGAGAGAGAGAGAGAGAGAGATGCACAGACAGAGACAGAGATGGAAGTGAAATAACTTACCCAAGATCCTACAGAGTTTAAGTAACCAAGCTGGGACTTGAACTCAGGTCTTGTGACCCTCTCCATGCTATGCCTGACATGGCCAGTTAGAAAGGAAAGAGGAGTGAAGAAGATTCATCACTGAAACAATAGTGATTTATAGGCTCCCATCTATAACAATGTCCAATCCTTGGTGATATTCACCTTGAAGTTTGTGGAAGAATGTGTGAGCAAATGGCCATATAGGGCTCCAGGGAGCTTGCAGCAGCCCAGAAGCAGCCAGGGTCAAATAAATGTTTGAGTGAGTGAGTAAGCCACTGAGTGCTTTTTCATGTTCAATTTTGTTTGGTTTTTTTGTGGCCCCAGCTGCTCACCCTCTGGGAAAGGTGGTCAGGAAGCTGTGAGTGAGTGTCCTTGGTCCCCCAGGTGTGTGAGTTGGGGGGAGGGGAGTCTCCAGTTTGG
Source organism: Trichosurus vulpecula (assembly GCF_011100635.1). Taxonomy (NCBI): domain Eukaryota; kingdom Metazoa; phylum Chordata; class Mammalia; order Diprotodontia; family Phalangeridae; genus Trichosurus; species Trichosurus vulpecula. The sequence continues at coordinate 139,815,272 of NC_050581.1, read as the reverse complement.
TTTGGTGCTACTTTGAACTCTGATCATTTAATATGCCAAAACAGGGAACCTAAATAATGATGAAGCAATCTCAGTTTCAGTCTTGATCTGCCCATTTGAGTTTAATTCTTAGAGGAGGTGAGACCAGCAACAGGTAGCAGAATATCATACACACACACATACACACACATACACACACACACACACATACACACACAAACACACAAGCAAGGGCTCTTGAGGGAACTGCATTCTTCCAGTGGCATATCTATGATAGACCCATGCATTCTGGCACATCCAAATCCTAGTCTTCTCCCCCTTTCTCCCTTGACTCTCCTTTTTGCTCTGCTATCCAGTGGAGATCAGGGCAGCTATGACTGTGGCAGAGTGACCCAGAGCTCATATTCTGGAGGTGATCCTCACCATGGCAGCATGGGAGGTAGTAATGATCAAAAGCCCGGGTGGACCTGATTGATGAATTGGTGCACTTCTAAGTCTCCACTAGATGGGAAAGTGGAAATAAGCAGCTCAAGGCTAAACTGAGATGTGCCTCATTCCTGTTTAGGCCTTAAGGACACTCACCTACAGACACAGGGGGATGTGATAACCGTGTTCAAATGTTTTAAGGGCTGTCACATGGAAGAAGAATTGGGCTTGTTCTCTGTTCCTTTAGAGGACAGAACCAGAAGAAATGCATGCAAATTGCAATGAGGCCAACAAGGCTTGATGTCAGGAACACCCTTCCTAACAATTTGAACTGTATCAATAGGTGGTCGGTAGGTGTCCCCTCCTTGGCAGTGTTTAAGCACAAGCTGGACAACCATTTGTCAGGAATGTGATGGTGGGAGATCCCTTTCAGTGTGTGTTGGACAAGATAACCACTAAGGTGACTTCCATCTCTCAACCTCTGTGATATAGAAGTATAAGGGAACCCAAAGATATGTAGTCCAACTCCCTCATCTTAAAGATGAGGAAACTGAAGCCCAGAGAGGTTGGAAAAGTCCAAGATCACACAGGAGGAAGATTCAAACCCAGATCTTCTAACTCCAAATTTAGCATTCCATAGATATATGACCACTTCCACGATGAGTGAAGCTACAACTATGCCAAAGGGGCCACAAGTGCAGTGAGGGCCCCCTTGGGTCAGTAAGTTCCCTGTTTCACAGAACCCATGGAACCTGTAGATGCCTGAGCAAGTTCAGAACCTTAGATAGCTCTTAATTGCTATCAACTAGTAACAACTGTATATATTTATATAACTTTGTATGGCTTACAGTACCCTTTTCTCATCATGACAATGTCAGTGATAAATTACATGGCCACTAAGTTTCCAGTGAAGCCACAAAGGTGTGGATGGAGAAGTGAGATCATGGCCTCTTGAGGACAGCATATACTATATACAGTGATGTATAGTTGTCAAAACTTTTCTGGGCCTCAGATCCCATCTATGAAATAAGGGAGTTGGATAATATGATCTCTGACCTCCTTTCCAATTCTGATCTTGTGGAAACCATGAAAAGATGAACCTGTGAGCTCAAGAAGAACCCCACTTCTCACACAAAGGACCAGTGTCAAAGACTCAACTAGAAGGAAAGCAAAAGGCACAGAAGCAGAAAGGTGAAAGAGCAGCATTGTCATCACTTTGGGGCCGTAGCCCCCCAAAAGAGCAACCAGAGCTGTAACTCAAGGCTGATAATGTAACCAAGTCCCTTATTTCTACATTTGGTGGGGGATAAATTATTATTAAGAGGTGTGATGGGCACCATAAGAAATAGGGAGCTTTTTCTGTGTAGTACCGTATTAGGTGTCTTTCTTCTCCCGTCTATTCATGTGGACCAGTGACCTTTCAAGAGTCTGAATTCTCAAATCTGTGTTCTCTAGGAGAATGGGGATATTTTGCAGGATCTGAAGATAGTTAAAAGGTACTGGAACACTAGCCTTACCCAATCAAAGATAGAGAAATGTGAGTGATTTTTTTTAACATATTACTTCATCTAATTCAATTCAGTTCAATTTATCAGGCATATATTAAAGTCTCAATATATGCTAGGCACTGAGGAAACAATTAAGAAGATGAAAAATTGCTTCTGCCTTCAAGGAGCTTATATTCTATTAGGAGGACACAACTAAGACACAGATATGGGTGACGTAGGTACATTGTATATCACAAACATATTGTCGAGCACAGATACCATCACAGAATTGTATACCAAAGACAGATTTTTTCACCCAGAGACCCACCCGAGATGAGATAGGGGCAATATCGCATAGGAATCTGACTGAGTGACCCTAGGAAAGTCACTTGACTTAAGACTCAGTTTTCTCATTTGCTAAATGGGGTTAACAATAGCACCTAGCTCATAAGGGTGTTGTGAGAATCAAATGAGATAATAAATGTAAAGCACTTTGCAAATCTTAAAGAATTAAACAAATACTAGCCATAATATCATCATCATCTAGAGCTTAAGGATCTTTTAACCCATTCTTCTCCACTCCATTTCCCTTTTACAAATAAGAAAACTGAGATCCAAGGAAGAAAGGTGGATTGCCCAAGGTTGAACAAGTAAGTAGAAGAGCTGGGATTCAAATCCAGCCTCTTTGCCTCCAAGACAGCACACCGTCTGGGTTGGTCTTCATCGTCCCAAGATTTCCTCGCTCATTCCTCAAATCATTTCGAGCTAAATATTGTTGAGAAGATGACTATTCAGCAAAGGTAGCCCAATCTCCAATTTCTAGTAGGAGACGGTTCCCAAAGAAACCTGAATGTACCCCATTATTCAATAGTCTAGCTTGCCTCTTCTTGGAGAGTAGAAATAGGTCCAATCAGGTTTGGTTATAGAACAGAAAATGAACTGTACTTGAGCAGATCAATTATTTAATTCATATAGAAGACTTCCAATAAGGATTCCTCTACTAATGCAAATGAAATCTCTGCAACTTAAGGACTTGGAGAGCTGCCCAGGGCACTAAGAAGTGGTGACTTGCCCAATGTCACATCACCAATATGTATCCAACGCAGGACTCAAACTCAAGTCTTTCTGATTCTGAGGCCAGTTCTCAAGCTACTATACCATATTGTCATTCTGAAACATAGTATGATAAAAGCTCAATCAAAGTCAATTATTCAAGGAGATGAGTTGAGAGACTCTAATGGGAGAAATATTAGCCATCCAGTCCCAGTGGAGAAGTGCCAAGGCAGAGATTTTGGGTCCACACTGCAAAAATACTGAATAGCAATGGGAAGAGGCCCTGCTGAACCTTACAGAGGCATCTTCCTTAATTAGACAATTCCACTATTATTACAAGCAATTCGGTTCCAGCATTGTTCAGTACAAACCTTGTTGGCTCAGGAATCAGAGGACCTGAGTTCAAATCCCAAATTAGCCATTTGCTATCAGCGTGAACTTGATCAAGGTATAAAACTTCTCTGGGCTCAGTTTCCTCATTTGTAAAATGAGGAAGCTGGAATAAATGACCTTTGTATCCTTTACTGTATTTTCAAATTCCTACTAGAAACATGCTATAAAGATGAGAGCAAGAAACCACAGTGTAGCCTGATAGAAATTGCTCCCTTCGTCATCAGTCTTTAATACCTTTGGAAGGGATAGTCTTGATTGGAAGGTGCTTTATTGTATCATCAGAGGAGCCAGCTTAAGGAAATAGATTCTATAGTCTAACGGCTTCCTTTTGACATCAACAGGAACAAACTTTGGGCTTTAAAAGACAGACAGACAGAGACAGAGAAAGGCCATTTTCACTGTGATCTGCACATTTCCCAGAAGCCTCTGGCTTCTCCAGATCTCTTGGCAACATCTTTTACCATTTTTAGGATTAGCCCCTCATATTACTTGGCCCCTGTTCATTTAGAAAAAGGAAGGAGTCCATCTCAAGTAGAGGAAGTGAACTTTCTGACCCTACTGAATGGCGTCAACAATAGCTCACATTTCTATGATTTTTGCAAAGGTATTTTCTTCACAACCCTGTGATGACAGAGGTCATGCGAGTATCATTTAGCCCCATTTTATAGATGACATAATTGAGATAAAGGGAGATCAGGTGACTTGGCCACAGTCACAGAGCTTGCAAGTGTTAGGAACAGGATTCAAACCCAAATCTACAAGTCCAGTGCTCTGCTATGCCACACTCCTACTTGAGAGACCACACTCTGTTTACTTGTCTCTCTCTTAGCTTGTCCTTGGCAAACTAAATTAATTTTGTCCCCAGCAATCTGTCTTCCTGGGACACTGGGACAAGAAACAAGGTTTAATTAGCACTTTAAAGTGGGTAGCCTTGAAGTTGATGATATTCAATAAAGAAAAATTGTTTTAACCTCATTCACACTTTTCAATTTACTGATTAGAGGTCCTCTGCAACAAGTGAAGGGGATAGAGCTAAAGAAGATTGACTGAAGTAGCTCAGAGGAGAGCATAGGAGTTACGGACAGGACAAGGGAATTTGGAGATGTCCTTGCCCCACCACTAACAGAAACAGATGACTACAGAGGCCCTGGCAGGCTAAAGTGGTGCTCAGAATAAAAGAAACAACACTGGGCATGAAATTGACCACTCCTAGTACTTGAGCCCATATCCTGAGCTCCATTATAATTACTCATAGTTGATAAATGACATGGTGAGTGATTCCCCCATTTCCAATTTCTTCAACTCTTTGCATTCTTTGGAATAGATACCTGGATCCAGCCTTCTTGTTTCTATTTTGATTACCTCTATAATATCTTGATTTCATAGGAGTAGCTGGAAGAAGTACCATGACCTCCTCCCCATCTCCACAACTCCTCTAATAGACCTAAAAAATGTATCTGATCAAACCCTATCGGAGAAATCCAATAAATAATGACAGTGAATCATTTTTCCAGCCTAGGTCAAAAGTGGGAGACAGAGAGATCTGCTCTAGAGGTCTAACCAGGAATGGTTTTAGGGAGCATTTCAGTGCAGGAAGAAGCTGTGCATAATAGCAAGAAGAGGTCCCAGACGCAGAAAAAGGGCCTAATCTTGTGCAGGGCACAGGAATAAGGGAAAACTGGCAGCTCTGTTGCTCATTACCCAGTTCAAGGTCAAGGTGGAATGAGAAGGAGACCTGTGTCTGGGATGGCATTCCAGGGAGAGTAGTGTTTTGAGGGCCTTAGGCTGAGTATAGAGCAAGGAGCAAGTTCAAAAGCAAACAGCAGCTGTGGGGCTTGGACAACAAAAGTGGAGCAGGAACCCAGTTCCAACCTGAAGATCCAGCAGGATCTTAGTCCAGTCTGAAGCACGCAGAGAAATAATCAGGTCAGGAATTTCAGAACAAAGGAGAACCTACAGTTCTGTTACTCCGAAACAGCAGAGCTTTCCAGATGGTTGATTATAGCTGCTGACTACAGCAGCAGTCTACTGGAACTCCAAATGAGGCAAGACTAGAGATGTGTTTCTCAGACACAAAACCAGGTTGGTAACTTTTAGATCTTGGTCCAGGAAGCAGAAATCAAAATTTTCCCTATATCAGGCAACTCTGGGAGCATGGAAAGCTTGTAGTCCCCCAGCCTGAGTTGGAATTCTGGAAATAATTCTGGAATAATACAACACTAAATATCACCTGCCCCCACCCCTCACACTCCTGCCAAGAAGCAGCAGGATCAGCCCAGACTTTCCCTTTAAAAGCATGCAGAGCCCAACCCTAACATAAAGACCAAAGGCAAAAAGAAGGCTGGAAGAATGAGCAAACAAATAAAGAATCCCTCAAACTCAAGAAAAAAAAGAGAATAACTCCAACTATAAGCAAAATCTCAAAGAAAAACACAGCTTGGGCACAAGTCCAACTAAAATTCCTGGAAGAGATGAAGCAAGAATTTTAAAAATAAGTTTAAACTGTTTTTATAAATGAAATGAGTGCTAGAGGGAAAAAATGGAAAATAAATGAGAGCTATGAAAGAAAGAATCGGAAAGAGAATTAATAACTTGGCATATAAAGTTCAAAACCATGCCCAAGAAACAAACTTTCTAAAATTAGAATGGACCAAATAGAAACGAATGACTCCATAAGACAACAAGAAATACTAAAATGAAGTTAAAAGACAGAAAAAAACTAGAAGAAAATATAAGGTATCTCATAGCAAAAACAATTAAACTGGATCATTGAACATTGAAAAGATCAAAGAAATATAATTTAAGAATAACCGTATTACCAGAAAGCCAAGAACCCTACACCCAATAAAGCCTAGATAGCATGTTCCAAGGAATCATAAAAGATAACTGCCCAGATCTCTTAGAACTAGAGGGCAAAGTAGAAATAGAAATGGCCATTTCCTGAAAGAAAACTTTCAAGAACATTATAGCCCAAATTCAGAGTTTGCAGGTCAAATTTTTTTAAAAAAAATACTGCAAGTACCAGAAAGAAAATTCATGTACTGAGGAGCTACAGTCAGAATTAAACATCAGCCACCACCATAAAAGATCAGAGAACTTTAAATACAATATCCTAGAAGTCAAAAAATACAAGCTTACAACCAAGAATAACTTACCCAGAAAAACATAATTCTACAGAGGAGAAAATGGATCTTCAATGAAATAGATGATTTCTAAGCATTCATGACAAAAAGACCACAGTCACATAGAAACTTTGAGGTATAAACACTGGAGTCAAGAGTATCATAAAAAGATAAACATGAATAAACAATCCCAAGGGACCTAACAAGGACAAACAGTTTAAATTCTCATTAGGAGAGATGATATACATATATGCCCTCACACTCCTTTCATCATGTGGTATCATAGAAAGAATCTAATTACATAGCTGTTAGCACAGTGCCTGGTACATTGTAGGTGCTTAATGAATGCTAGTTGACCTGACAGAGGACCTGGTAGTGGTCCAGTTAGGTCCTGGTGATCTCGAAAAAATATGGAAAGGGAGGAGAAGAATAGGGGAAGGGAAGAAGGGGGTCGGGGAAGGGAGAGGAAGGATGGGGAAAATTGCCTCACATAATCAGGGTGTGCAAATAGAAGTCTATAAAAATAAGGGAGGAAAGGGTAGAGGGAACTGATAACATGTAAACCTGACTCTCATGTGATCTAGCAAAAGGAGGGAAGAATACACACACTCACTCAGTTAGTTACAGAAACGTGACTCATTAAACAGGGAAATGGGAGGAAAAGGAGAAAAGGGGAGGGGGCAATAAAAGGAAGGGTAGATTAAAGGAAGAAATAGTCCTATGCAAAACAAACTCTAAAGATGTTAAATATACACATTCATACATACATGTGCATATGTGTATGTGTATATATATATATACATACATATATACCTATATATACATATGTGTGTGTGTGTGTATATATACACACACATCAGAGTTTTTTGTAGTGACTAAGAATTGGTGACTAAGGGGGTGCCCATCAATTGGGGAATAGCTGAACAAGGTATGGCATATGCATATGATGGGATACTAGTGTGCTGTAAGAAATGATTAAAGGGGTGGTTTCAGATAATCCTGGGAAGACTTGTACAAACTGATGCAAACTGTAATAAGCAGAACCAGGAGAACAATTTATATAGTGACAACAATACTGCAAAAATGTTGAAAGACTTATGAAGTCCAATTAGCATAATGACCAACTATGATTCCTCATAATGAAACATGCTATCCACTTCCTGATAGAGAGGTAAAGGCCTCAGGATGTAGATTGAAACATCTTTTTTTGGGCGGGGGGGAGATGTGACCAATTTGGGAATTTGTTTTAGCTGATTACCTATTTGTGAGAAGGGTTTTGGTTTTCTTTCTCAATTGAGGGGCAGATTGGAAGTTAGAGGGAGAGAATGCAGATTGAAAACAAGTTTTATTTTGAAAAAAGAAAGTGCAGTGTGAGTCTGAACAATCTCACCTGTCCTACTTTGTTGAGGGACTAATAAGATATGAGGAGACATTGACTACCTAGATTTTCCTTCCTGCAGGGGTAAAGGTGGAGAGCAAAGACCCTTGAGGGGACTGGAGATTAGGTGACTTGCTTAGGCCAGAGATGTCCACAAACATTGCTGGTGATATATGTGTTTATGTGTGTGTGTGTGTCTGTGTACACACACATAACACATACACACAAATACATATACATGTGTGTATGTATATATTATGCATATGCCTCATCATATAGAGGCATATATGTACTCCACACATGTATTTATGTACATATGATATCTCTCTAGAGAAAAATATATAAATATATTCCTTTATATGGTGAGATATATACATATACACACATACGTATATATACATATATACGTATGTGTGTATGTGTTATATTTGATATCTACCAAACAAGGTTTGCTATTTAAGTGAATTGTTTTTGGAGTTTACTGCTCATGCCATGTCAACATGGATGAATCAAAGGGGATCATTGTGTTATAGATTTAACACTCTGAGCTACCTCAGAGGCCATTTGGTCCAGCCTCCTCATTTGACAGATGAGGTCACTTAGGGCCCAAAGAGACAAAGTGATGTTCTAGGCCCCACAGTTAGTAAGTCCCAGAGTTGGGGTCCGAACTCAGATCCTCCCAGTCCAATCCCAAGCACACTTTCCATGACACCACAATGTCTCTGAAAATGTGGAACTTCCATTGGGATGGGGGCAATGAGTGAGTAAGAGAATTTAAGGATCTAGAACCTAGTGACAGGGAAAACAATCCCAGAAGGACTACTCTTAGTCCCCGCCCCCTAGCCCCTCACCCCAGAACACATCCAGTAAAGTCTACGGGATTACCATTACTGTTGCTGTTTTTGTTTCGCTCACCCCAAGGCTGAAGGCCTCTAAGGCAAACAGGCTCTTATTTCTATTTCACCTTAGGGCCAGAGAGATGACAGGCCAAATGACCACACCAGTCTCCAAGCAGGGGATTATGACGTAGGATTAGACATATGATTATGACGTAGATTATGACATAGGAGACTCAAAGAGTAAGAGAGAGCAGTCATTAAATGGAATCTCCTTCAATACTCCCATTATCACACACCCACCCACACGTAATACACACACACACACACACACACACATACACACACACACACACATACACCTGCTTTGTCTCACTTTTCCGCACATTGAGCCACCCAGAAGCACTCAGAGGCCTAGAGAAGATTTTACATACAGGGACTGAGTGGCCCAATTAACAGCATCTCAATTCATCTCCCTGTCCAGAGATGAGAGATTAAACCTTGGACGATGTATTAAACTGACATGTTAATAGAATTTTTAGATTTTCTCTGTTAATAGTTTATATATAATTGAACTCTGGGGAATGAGGGGAAGGAACATAAGGTCCTGCTCACTAGCCCAGCTAAGCCAGAACCCCAGCTCAGTGATTTGGTGCACACTGGGGGTTAAAAAGGAATTTATTTAACTGAGCGCTAGAAACATGCCACAGCACAGCTTTGGCACAAGCTCAGGCTGTCTCTCTCACTCCTGATAAAGAGATCCCTGGAGGGGGAGGGGTCCTAAGCCCTAGGTTTGCTTCTACCACTAACCAGTTATATGACCCTGGGCATGGCATTTCCCCTCTGTGGGTCTTAAATTTCAGAAAATCATAGGGTAAGAGTCTTAGAACTGGGAGGGACCCTAAATATCACCTAGTCCAACCTCTTCATTTTTCAGGTGAGGAAACTGAGGCCCAAAGAGGAAAAGTGACATACTGATAGCAAATAGAACTGACATTTGAACCCAAGTCCACTGAGTTCTAATTGAGGGCTCTTTTCACTATAACACACTATAGTCTCAGCCTAAAGAAGAAATTTGGACAAGACAGGCAGTGGGAAATGGAGAAAAGAGCCATGGATTCAGAGACAGTACTGAAGGCGAGGAATTAGAAGCCTGTGCCATGCTAAACTGGCAGCCTGATGTGGAAGGGTGGCCATAACTAGTGCTTCTGGTGCCCAGGTAGGCCAAACACCACCAAAAAAATATCTTCTCACCCCAAAAATGTTTCAGAAAAGTAGAGTGGCCAGAATTAAAAATAATATTCCTTCACACCTGTGGGGTTTTTTTTTTTCATTTTCCTTCTCTTTTCCTTTCTTCTCTCCTTTTTTGTCACCTTTGCTATTACCTTCCCCCAGCCCAGAATCCTAGATGGTCTTTGCTCCTTTCATAGAGAGAGATATAGGGAGAGTGGGAAGCTCATGCATATTCCAGTCACCATCAGACCTATCATTTGTGCCCCTCATTAATATGTATGTGCATAAACATGTTGGTACATACACCCTCAGCCATCCCACAGTGTGTGGGGAGAGCTCCAGGGCAAGGGTCAGGCTGATATCTGTCCACCCAGAGAAGGTGGAAGATGCCTCTAAAGTAACCCTATAATCCCCTACATGGAGAGAGAGAGAGAGAGAGAGAGAGAGAGAGAGAGAGAGAGAGAGAGAAAGAGAGAGAGAGAGTTTATTGGAAGCCTCAGGGACCAGATATGGTCTTACTGACTCTGGAGTGTCAGAAAGTCTCAGAAGAAAGCAGGGGGACATTGCCCTTTGTCTCTTTCCACAGTTATTTCCCTCTCCCCTACACATCTCAGCATCTCTCTTGGCCTACTACGTTGGTGTTCTCAGTCTTTTTCCCCCCTCTTTTTCTCTCTCTCCTCTAGGAAGACTGTCAACACCTGCAGCAAGGAGATGTGTATATTTATAAACTTTAGGAGTCTGGTTTCTGCCTAAATCCAGAGCCCCCTTGGTAGTCTCACCAGGTGTAGCTGAAAAAGGTCCTATTGTTTTAAGAAAGCTTTGGTAACCATCTGGGCTGGGATCTGCAGGGGCCGAGGCCTGGTCAGTGGAGCCTGGGGCTGGCTACAGGCCTGAACCCCTCCCTCCAGCTCTGAGGAGAACCCCTTTGATTTGTGGAGATGATTTCAAGACAAGTTATTCCTCTTGCCATTTTGTGCCCATGTTCAGGGGAGGGGGTGGGGCAGTCAATAGCAGACAATAAAGTATTATTTTGCGGGCCAGGCCCTTTGCGTGGAACCCTGATTGATGGCTTTAATTTCTGCCTCTCTCCCTCCGGCGGGCTGTGTGACAGACGCTCCTCTTGGATTTTTTTTTGCTGTGCCTCGCTCTCCTTGGCGCCAGAGGCGTTAAATAAAACGACATATTTATTATGTCAGATTTACTTGACAGATTGCAGGGCAGTATGTTTTATGTGAATGGTTTCTTAAATGGTTACATACCATTACATGTTGGGGAGGGGGGTGCAGTGCAAATGCACAAAACCACACATCTGTCTATATATTGCATGCTGGGCCAATCATAACCCACACCAATTCCTCAAAAATAAACTGAATTTAAATGTTATGTTTTCAAATTTATTATTGGGGTAGCATCAGAAGAAATTATTAAAATGTGGGTATTTTCCATGGGTACCCAGTTAATCTGACATAGGAATTCAGGGGAATTTGAAGCCTTCCATAATCTGCTTTTACCTCATTTCTTGTAGGTCCCCAACCTGATCAGTATCTTTATTGTCCCGTACAACTTCAGGCTCATTCTGTCTTTGCCCACCCTTTTCCCCTACCAAAAATGACCTATTATCTATCCTCTCTACTTAGTTATGTGAATCTTACCTAACCTTTAAGACTTCACTAGACAGAATCATAGAATTCTGATTGCAAGGACCTAGGCAGCCATCTAATTTAACCCATACTGGAAAAAAAGTACAACATACCCCCAAATTACCTTCTATATATAGTTATACCTTCCATGTCGTGGAGGTTAGGAGTACAGTACCCCCACAATCTGGAAAATCCACATAAAATGTTTTGGCCCTCTCTTCATACCAGAGAAAAAACCTGAATTATTATGGTATTAAAAGATAAAATATGTTGATATCATACAATAGTATAAATATATTTTATGCTGAGTTTCTAAACTTTTTCTGTGTCATCTGCTGGCCTTCATATGTCATTTGCAGCTTCTACAAAACTCCCCCCCCCCCAAATTCCCATTTGATTTCTTATGCCAACTCATGATATATCGAAACTGCCATGGAGAAAGTCACAATGTGGAAAGGATAACCGAACAAGTGTGGGATATAAAAATGAAATAAGACCTGCCCCTGCCTTCATGGTACTTACAGGGCAGGATAAGACAAATGCAAAAATAAGCATAAGGCAAGTTACAATATGGTAAGAGGCAATTTGGTATAGTGGTTAGAATGGTGGGTTTGGGGCTCAGCTGCTGACACATTCTAGCTGTCCAAACCCTAAGTCAGTTCATTTCTATGTACTCCACATTATTCCCTAAGTCTTACCTATTAAGTCTTCTCTCCCCTTGGTGAAGGGAGTTTCTACATTGATTTTGCCCTCCACTGATGAAATCATAGCCTGTGTTCTCGCCCTATGGTAAGGTCCAAACAGAGCAATATCAGAGATTTGAGAAGGGTAAGCTCACTTCTAATATCATGGAAGGGACCTTTGAGATTATCCCATTGTAATATCAATTAAGCTGGGACTTTTTTTTTTACTGTTTTAGCATGATAAATTAATTAAGTGTCTTTGATTGAGTCTCACTAGGTACAAAGCCCCAGGCCCAAACCCCTATCTACTAGGTGCTAAGCTTATGTGGGCATGAAGCCCTCAGGGTCCTAATGGGAGTTGCTAAGACCAGAGCCAATAGTAGGAGCCTAAGTTCTCATCTCTCAGATGACGGTTGACGGCTAAAGAGTGTATAAAAAGAGAGAACAGAGCTATTTGTGAGAGGCTCTCACTCCTGGAGGAGTGTTGGTGCAGAACTCTGGGCAGCCACTCTAAGAGCCTCCCGGCAAAACCAGATGTTGATGGTTTCTTGGTAACTACGAATTGTATTTGGTCTGCTTATAATGTATGTTTGTAATTTGTTTGTATTTGCTCTGAAGTTCAGGGTGCTGGCTTTCCCTCTGAACTAAGTGAAAGATATATGTATATGTTGGATTAAAGTAAGATTGTTAACCCCTTAACGTTATTTTCCTTGGTAAAGCAGATCAAAGAACCTGTGCTGGCAGCATCCTTATTGTTGGGCTTGTGTTGGTCTTTCACCCTCACAGCAGCTGCTAGCCAAATTGTTGCAACACCCATCTAATTCTCTCATTTTACCAAAGAGAAACCAAGGGCCCTAAGAAGTTAAACAACTTACCCAAGGTCACACAGATCAATAGTAGAGCTGAAATTTGAACCCAGCTCCTCTGACTCCAAATCCAGTACTCTTTTCCCTCTACCCCACAAGGGATCTGGGAATACTTCATGGAGGAGGAGGAGGAGGAAGAAAATGAGGTCTTACAACTGAGCCTTGTGAATATATTCATTCATTCAATAAACAATTATTAAACACCTGCTGTGTACCAGGCATAATTCCAGACCCAGGGCATAGTGTGCAAAAAAAATCTGGGAGACAGGAAAGCATAGGATGAAACTGGCAAACATCCAGTAGTCTAGCTTTAATGGAATGGACGTTGCATGAGGGGGATGAGTATGTAATAAGATTGGACAAGTGGGATGGAACCAATATTGTTGAGGACTTGGGATGTCAGACTGAGGGGTTATTTGTTTGTTTTAACGAGGGGCCACCAAAGGGTTTAGAACAGTGAAAGAATGTGGCCACAGCTATACATCAGAAGGATGACTCTGGTAGCATGCGGAAAATGGATTATAGAGGGGAAAGCCTGGAGGCAGGAAGATCAGTGAGGAGGCTGTTCAAACAGCCAGAGTAAAAAGTCATGGGGACCTAAGCCAGGACGGTTGTTACAGGAGTGGAAAGGAGAAGATGGATTCAAGATGTTTCAAAAGTAGAATAAGAAGTTGGAAACTGAATATATTTGGAGCTGGAGAGACAGGGAAGAGGCCAAAAAGAGAGTGGTGGTGCCATGATCTGAGGTCACTTCCAGTTTTAAATCTATTACCACCATGTACGTGTATATGTATATGTATATGTATATGTATATGTATATGTATATGTATATGTATGTGTATGTGCATGTGTATGTGTATGTATGTGCATGTGCGTGTATATGTGTGTGTGTATGTGTGTATGTATATATATATATATATATATATATATATGCATAAATACTTCAAGAGAGATAGATGCACATGGGTACCAAATCTCAGAGCAGATTTGTGGTAGGGAGAAGCCAAGCAGGCAGGACCCACAGCTGTTCAAAGTGACCATCTGTCCCCTTGTTATGTGACCATGTGTGATGCAACTATGATGACACTATGTGCTCCTCCATCATCTGTTCTGCTGTTTTCCCACCAGGGGGTGCATGGACAAAGCCTCGGGATTATCCTAGGGAATAAGTGTAAGACTCAGGATAAATGTATAGACTGCTAGCATCCAGAACCATAGTTAAGCATGTCAGAGGTGGAAGCCAACTTCCGGGCTCACTGATCCAGCCTCCTTGTGTTACTGAGACTTAATGAGGGGAAGGGGTGCTCGCCAGACCATTTGGCTAGTACATGGCCAAGCCGGGAATTACACCCTACCAAGCAACATCATCCATGGCACTTTTTACTGAACCGCAAAATTATAGAGCACGATGTCTTAGCATTGAAAAGATCCCAACTCCACCTAGTTCAACCTGTACCTGAAAGACTTCTCTGCTGCCTCCAGGGTCTTTCATTTTACATTTGGTCAGCTCTTGACACTTTGCAACTCTACTCACTGGTGATGATTCTGCCTTCTGGGGCCAAATAGAAGTACAGTCCCTCTGTTACATGGAAGCCCTTCAAATAATTGAAGACGGCTGTTATGTCTTCCCTTCTTTCAAGGGATCATCATTTGATCAACCTCGAAATAGATGCTGCATTGATTCTAACACAGGGCAAAGTCCCAAAGGCCATGGCATGGAAAAGGCATCTTTCAAACCCAGAAAGACTGGCAGAGTGAGACAAGAGGTATGATAATACCATCAGTCATGTATATAGCTCTTTACATAAACTATCTCATTTGTTACTCAAAACAACCCTGTGATACCTATAGATATTATGCCGATTTTACAGATGCAGAAACTTAGGGTCAGAGAAGTTAAGTAACTTACTCAAGCTTATGCTACTAGTTAGTGGGTGAGAAGGCACTTGAACCCCAGCCTTCCTTGACTCCATGTCAATAGTCAGTAAACATTTATTAAGTACCTATTATATGTCAGGCATTGCACTAAGGACTAGGGATATGGAAGAAAAGAAAGAAAGAGAGAAAGAGAGAGAGAAAGAAAGAGAGAGGAAGAAAGAGAGAGAGAAAGAGAGAGAAAGAAAGAGAGAAAGAAAGAAAGAAAGAAAGAAGGGAAGGAGGGGAGGGAGGGAGGGAGGAAGGAAGGAAGGAAGGAAGGAAGGAAGGAAGGCAGGCAGGAAGGAAGGAAGGAAGACCATCCCTGACCTCAAGGAGCTTATAATCTAATGGGGGAAGACAGGACACAAAAGGAAGCTGAAAAGAGGTAGGAGAGGTATTTGATACAGGGGCATGGTAGAGAAGTCCCACAGTAGTGCAGCCAGGTGGAAGTTTAATCAGTACTCTTTCCACTATGCCATTGTGCTTCTAATGAAGCCCATATCGAGAGGTCTTCCAGAGATGTCTGGGATGGTAATAGAAATAACCAGATTCCATGATTCACACTCAGGAATTGTTACAGGGGTCAGGTGAAAATGGTAATCTAGGCATTTAGTTGAAATCATTGAAGAATAATTGAGGCAGATTTCCTGGAGGGGATGAGTTTTGAACATCGCTATAAAAAAAGTAAGAGGGAAGAGAAAAGTACTCTAGGTTAGAGCAAAAGCATTAAGTAAATGGTGGTTGAGAAGCGAGCTTAGAGTTAGGAAGAAAATGAGGAGACAATAGAGGGTGTTCCTAAAGTCTGGACACATAGGCAAAAATGCATATTTTCAAGAAATGAAATGAGTGAAATTTTCAACAATATTTTATTTAATTGTAATATTAACAAATAACATCTTCAATATGATTTCCATCATTTGCGATGCAAAGGTTCACGCACACACTTTATTGAACACATAAAGAGTCAATGTGCTAAAATTGACAGCAATGTGGAGTTATTGCATCAAGTTCACATGAATCTTGCAAAGCGCATCAACTTTTGCATCACAAATGATAGAAATCATATTGAAAATGTTATTTGTTAATATTACAATTAAAGAAAATGTTGTTGAAAATTTCATTCATTTCATTTCTTGAAAATATACATTTTTGCCTATGTGTCTAGACTTTAGGAACACTCTGTAGAAGGAACAAGTGAGCCTGGCTGGAATGCAAGACTTGGAGATAGGATATTTATCTATCAAATGAACTCTGACATCCCTTTCAACTCAGAAAATCTAAGATAATTAGTTTGAAAATTTTAGGAAAGAATAACTTAAAGGTTATTCTTTCTATGTGTGAAATTCCAGTGTGGGCCACCAGGTAACTATCAGCCAATCACTCAACAAGCATTCATTTGGTGCCTGCTGTGTCCCAGTTTTCACCTTCCTGATGTCATATTCTTCTTTGAGGATGAAGGACAAACAACAACCTGTGAGGAGTAGGAGTTGCCACAATGGGAACTCAACTGGTCAATTTCAGTTGGGCAATGCAGTTCCTTCCTTCTTTCTTTCTTTCCTTCCTTCCTTCCTTTCTTCCTTCTTTTCTTCCTTCCTTCCTTCCTTCCTTCCTTCCTTCCTTCCTTCCTTCCTTCCTTCCTTCCTTCCTTCCTTCCTTTCTTCTTTCCTTCCTTCCCTCCTTCCCTCCCTCTCTCCCTCTCTCCTTCCTCCCTCTCTCTCTGTCCACATAAGGTATCATACCCTTACCTGCGGGTGCTCTACCCAAAGGAATGCAAATTTTTATTGCTGAAACCTTTCAAGATATCTTGAGATTTAAGAGCTAGATTCTTTTCTTAAGGACCAAGCCTTAAACCAAATCACTGGGGCTCTCATTGATTGGTCAACAATAGGTCTCAGCCCAAGCCTCACTTGGTCATTGCTTAGGCCCCGATGGCTCAGAGTGAGTGTAAATAGCAATTGCTTCTGTTTTGGCCAGAAATCCTGAGGGTTTTCTCCCGGATTGATTTTTTTTTAACTAGGTAAAGGAGGCCATTCTTTGCCTCATTTCTTACCTAGCCTTAATCACTGAATGGGCATTGCCTCAGTCAAAGTAAAAGCTCGGAAAGACCTTCACGTAAAAAGTCAAGATCTCCCACTGCATCTGGGGCCATCTCCTGTCATCCTGATCTATATCTTGCCACTGGTTCTAGGCTGGTGACTTGGCATAGCCCTCCCTCACTTAAATCCAATTCACTTACCAGTCATGGCATCACCTTCCTGATGTCACAGTCCTTTTGGAGAATGAAGACAAACAATGAGAAGCTGTGTCCCAGGCACTGTGCAATCACAAAGACAAATCGGCCTCTATCCTCAAAGAGCTTACATTCTATGGGGAGCAGCAATATGTGCACATACATATATGCAAAATTAGTACAAAGTGATTGGGGGAGGGAGATTTACAATTACTGCCAGGTGTAATCCCCAGTTTTGGGGGAACAGGCAAAACTCTGCATAGGAGGCAGGAGTTGAGTTTTGTAGGAATCTAGAATTCTAAGAAACAAAGGTGAGGACAGAGCCCCTTCCAGGCACAAGGGATGCAAAGGCAGGTAGACAGAAGGTGGAATAGTATGTGTAAGGAACAGCAAGAATTCCAGTTGTCTAGACTAAACAGTCAGGGAAGAGTGGTAATGGATAATCAGCCTGAAAAGGTAAGTGGGAGCCTTGTTGGGAATGATAGAGCGAGGAGTTTGTGATTTGATCCTAGAGATAATAGGGAGGAGTCACTAGAATTTATTGAGCAGGAGAGTAACATGGTAGCTTTAGGCCTACAGCATGACCTTAGTAGCTAGGATTTATTGAATGAAAGAGATTTGAGGCAGGGAGACCAATTAGGAGGCTATCGCACAATCCAGGTGAGCCTGAACTAGGGAGGTTTGTCCTCGTTGCTGTTGCTGTCTGTCCTTTGTTCTTGGAGAGGACCATGACATCAGGAAGGTGATGCCATGACTTGTAAGTGAATTGGATTTAAGTGAGGGAGGGCTGTGCAAAATCACCAGCCTCACTGTCTCCTCCAGAGCCATAGGGGGCCAGTGGCCGGATATAGATCAGGACAACTAGAGATGGCCCCCACCAGGGAGGTCACTGTATTAGGGGAAAGAGGAGTTGAATGTGAAAGATTCTGGGAAGCAGGTGTGTGCTAGTAAATGTTTAACAGCAGAGCTGGGGGGAGGGCATGTGTGGAAAAAAAATGGCCGGCACAAGATTAATCTGCATTATTAACACTTTCTTAAGTCTACACAATTAACAAAACAGTAAGTCAAGTCCTTATTTGTAGCCATTGCCAATTTCTGATAGAACTGGCCCCAGCACATGCCTGCTGTGAAGGTAGAATCACCAAGACTTGGCAACCAGTTGGACATGAGCCATGAGGGGAATGATTCTGAGGCTGTAGACCTATGTAACTAGAAGGATCAAATGCCCTCAACAGAAAGAGGGAAACTTTTCAGAAGGATTAGGAATAGTTTTTTGGGTTAAGCCCATGAGGTGTAATTAACTAAGCATTTACACAGAATTTAGTCACTGTTGCTTTTTTTAAGATAGTAAATTTTTCATTTAAGTACTTCTATATTCTGCTACTTGCTTTAATTGTGAAGTACGGTCAAAGTAATACGGTGGGACAAGATTTGAAGAAGTGCTCACCTAAGTCCAAGCTAGGACCCTCCCTTGTTTTAGCTACCGCTGCTTAACGGCTCTGTTTTTCTCAAGTCTAACGGTGCCTGTTCTAGGAGGGCTTTGAGATCAAAGTAATGTCAGTGGCACACCAGAGAAATTTGCCTTTAGTCTGTTCTCCCTGGCTTTGACTGGCCCGTTCTGGGGTTTGAGGATGTCAAAAGCCCAGTATTCCCTTTATCTGATCACAGGGCCAATTCTAAGGTTTTATTCCTGGACTTCTCTTCAGGAAACCAACTCCTTGCAAACATGGCAGCCAATTTGGTGGGATGGAGATCAAGGCCAGACTGACCGATGAGGTCAGACCTAGAATTCTACAGAGTTAGAAGCAGTTAGGCAATACAATGGTCTGGAGTCAGGAAAAGCAGAGTTCAAATCTAGCCTTGACACTTCCTAGTGGGACCCTGGGTGAGTTGCCATTAGGTGTGAATAAAATATGAATAATAATAGTACCCACCTCACAGTATGATGGTGAGGCTTACCATGAGATAGCATTTGTAAGTGCTTAGCACGGTGCCTGGCACATAGATAAGATGCTTGTTCCCTTCCATTGCCCTAAATGGCCTTTCCATCTAGATTGGACCAGTCCAAAGCTGGATTTACTTAGCAGGGCAGCCATCACAATCCAGTATAACTTCCCCAAAACTCAGCCTATATTCCCAGCAGGCCAGTCTTCTCATCATCTCTTTCATGTATCATATTCCTTCCCACCTCTTTACTCATGAGGGTTCCTCCACCTGCAATGCCCTCCTTCCTTCTCTCACCCCTGTCAAATCCTTCCCATCTTTGAAAACCCATCTCAAGTCCCGCGTCTTCCAGAAAGCCTGCCCTGATTAGGCCACACCCACACTGGTCTCCCCATCCCTTGAGCGACTCCAACATTAAGAATCATAATTAAACACACTGTCCTCTGATTTGGAAGATAGGATGTTTATCAATCAAGTGACTTCTGACCTCCCTTTCAACTCTGAGAATCTAGGATAATTAGTTTGTGTTCTCTGATTCTTCTACCAATTTCTACCAATATGAATCTCGTCTTCCCCTTAGACTAGCTTTCTAAGGTCAGACCCTGAGTCTGCTCCTCTTATTACAAGGCAAATGTGCACACCGATTGCACGTTAAATGCTTATTCAGATTACTGGATTTCCCCCATTACTAGCCTCTTCCCTATACTCTCTCTCACCTTCACCCCATATATGTCCGAAGAGTAATAATAGTAATAGCTGATATTCACAGACACTTTGAAGTTTACAAAGCACCACAATAACTCTACGAGGTAGGTAGGGTATCAATCAGCCCATTCTACAGACAGGGAAACTGAGGCTCAGATTGATGAAGTGGCTTGCTCATAATCACACAGCTACTGAGTGTCAGATCAGAACCCAAGTCTCTTCTGAAAACAAGCCAGATGCCTTCTCTGCTCCATCATGCTGTCCTAGATTTTTAAAAATAGCTCCCATTTATATAACCCTTTAGGTTTTGTCATTTTTGCTGGGCTTCTCCCCTGCCCCAGGAATCACCAAACAATTTAGGGGAACCAGAGAGACCTGAGCTGAAGCTAGTTACTATAGTGACCCCAAAGCTCCCCAGCTTTGTTCCATGTTTACTTCACCAGAATTAGCATGATATGTGCTTGTGTGTGACATGTGAGGGAGAATGTAGACACGTGCATGTATGTATTTGCAGGAGTATGAGTAAGAGAACAGAGGTGTGTGTGTCTATGTATATGCATGCTTCTGTGTGCATTCACCAATTGTGTGTGCATGTGTCCATGTGCACTTGTGTCTGTGTATATAAGGGAAAAGGTATCTGCCTCCCTGTATCTACATAAGGGGAAAAAGAGTGCATTTAAATACAAGCACACGCCAAGTCAATGAGCATTTTTTTTAAGTGCCTACTATGGTCAGGTACTATGTTAAGCATTGGGGATACAAAGAAAGTAAAAAATAGAACCTGTCTTCAGGAAGCTTATAATCAAATGGAGTGGGGACGGGAAGATAACAATGCAAACAACTATATGCAAATGAGATGTAGAAAGGATAAATTGAAAATAATCTTAAAGGAAAGGCATTAGCATTAAGGGAGACTGTGTAAGAAGGTGAGATTTTAGCTGAGACTTGAAGGAAGCCAGGAAAGACAGGAGGCAGAAATGAGGAATCGGAGGATCCCAGACAACGGGGACAGCCAGGGAAATAAAAGCTAGCATAATAATAGGACAGCTAGAGTACCTGGCCTAGAGTCAGGAAGACTCAACTTCCTGAGTTCAAATCTGATCTCAGACACTTACTGGCCATGTGACCTTGGGCAAGTCATTTAACCTTGTTTGTCTCAGTTTCCTCATCTGTAAAATGAACTGGAGAAGGGAATGGCAAACCACTCCAGTATCTGCGCCAAGAAAATACTAAATGGGGTCATGGAGACCACTGAACATGACACCACTGAAAATGACTAAACAGCAACAAATAATAATAGGCAGAATTTATATAGGGCTTTGAAGTTTACAGAGTGCTTTGCATCTGTTATCTTATATATTTATCTCATTTGAAAATGCCCAGAGTGGCAGACTGGAGTATAAGATGACTGAAAAGGGGGGAATTAGCTAGGTTAAGAGCTTTAAAAGCCAAACAGAGAATTTTATATTTGATCCTGGGGTGACAGGGAGTCACTGGATTTTATTAAATAGGAGGATGGCATGGTCAGACCTTTGCTCTAAGAAGATCGATTTTACAGATGCATGGAGGATTGACTGGAGTGGGGAGAGACAAGGCAGGGAGACCAATCAGAAGGCTGTTATAGTAGTCAAGGACTTAAATGATGAAGGCCTGTACTAGGCTGTATCAGAAGGGAGAAGGGGGTATAAATGAAAGAGGTTATAGAATTAACAGGACTTGGCAACAGATTGAATAGGGGGTGAGAAAGAGTGAAGAGTCTTAGGTGACACATAGGTGGTGAGCCTGGGTGATTAGAAGGATGGTAGTGCCCATGACAGTAATAGGAAAGTTGAGAGAAGGGGAGAGTTTGGGAGGACATGTTGAGTTTAAGATGTCTATGGGACATCTAGTTCAAGATTTTCAATAGGCAGTTAGAGATGCAAGATTGAAGGTCAGGAGAGAGGTTAGACCTGGAAAATAGACCTGCCTAGAGATGATCATTGAATCCATGAGAGCTGATGACATCACTAAGTGATGAAAAGAAGGAAAAGAGAAGAAGGCTCAGGACAGAGCCTTGGAGAACACTTACTCAGTGCTACCTGAAGATCCAGCAAAGAAAAATGATGAGTGATCTGATAGGTAGGAAGAGAACCAGGAGAGAGAAATATCATGAAAACTTAGCCTGCCCCACTGGTATACAATAGAAAGAGTGCTCGATTTGGTGTCAGAGTATCTTAATTGAAATCTCAATTCTGTTACCTGGATGACCTCAAATGAGTTATTTAATCTCTCTGGGCTTCAGTTTCCTTAACTATCAAATAAAAGGAATGGACTAGAATAGGGGTGGGAAACCTTTGGCATTGAGGTCACATGTGGCCCTCTAGGTCCTTAAGTGTGGCTCTTTGACTGAATCCAAACTTCACAGAACAAATACCCTTAATAAAAAGATTTGTTCTATAAAACTTGGACTCAGTCAAAAGGCCACACTCAAGGACCTAGAAGACCACATTTGGCCTCGAGGCTGCAGGTTCCTCAAACCTGTACTAGACCTTAACCTGATCATGTTCTTAACCTGGGGTCTGTAGAACCTCAGGGGGTCAATAGATAGATAGAGTCTGTGATTTTAAACACATATGTATGTGTGTATTTTAACAACTGCATTTCAATATAATTGGTTTCCTTTGTAATACTATGCATTTTATTTTATGCATTTAAAAGTATTATTCTGAGAGGGGTCCATAGGGTTTCCCAGACTGCCCAAGGGGTCTATGACACAAAAAAGTGAAGAACTCCTGGATTATATGACCTCTGAGGTCCTATCCAGCTCTAAATGTGTAACCTATTATTCCTTTTTTCTTAGGATCTTAAAGTCTCCCCCACCAACTTCTACAAACCCAGTCCCAGACAATAAAGAGGGATTCAAAATTACCTTCCATCAACAACTCATGGCTTCTCACTTCCATAACCAGTCATCAAAGCAACGCTGCTTGCTCAGGAAAGGAGTTTGTAACTGAGACTTCTAGCTTCCACCTAATACTGACACTGTCTCTCACTTTTGCCTCTCATTCTACATCTCCTATACTCCCACCATCTCACCTTCCCTATCTTTCTCCCACTTACCCTGCCTTTTCCCTTTCTACTTTCATTCCTACTTCCTCTCCATTGCCATTCCTGCTCCCCAACCACCACCACAACCCTCCCACTCCCATTCCCAGCCCCTCCTCCACTGACACTCAAACTTTCCATCAACTGGGCCTCCACTCCCACCCCCACCTTCCTCTTTGACACTGACCACTTTCTGCTCCTTCAAGGCACCCTTTGGGTGTTTAGATGGAGACCCACTCTGAAATAGGTACCTGTATTAGGCCAGATTACTGAGCTTCCTCATAACTCAATGAGCCAGAGTGTTCTGTCACATCTGTCCCATTTGAGAGCTTCCCCGACTCAGGGCATGCCCTGGAATCTTGGACTCACTCCCCCAAACAACGTATCTATCTATTATTGGCTTTGCACCCACATTTATTAATCACAGAGACTGGCGACTCACGGCTTTGATGGAAGCAATTCTGCCAGAGCCAACACAAATCCTTAGAGAGGCTAGAAGTGGCTGGGCAATGGGCACCCACCAACGTTGAAGCAGTCACTCGATGGCCACTTGACCAGAATACTTACATTCTAATGAGACTGGAGGAGAATCCTCTCCATTGACTTCCCGTGCTGGGTTTTCTGAACACCACAGAGAGTGAAGTCAGGGTGTGTGTGTGTGTGTGTGTGTGTGTGTGTGTGTGTGTTGGACTGCTACCTCTAGTCAAGGAATCCAGCTTCATTTGGCTCTAACAGAGATAGCTGCTCCAGCCCTGGGCTCTCATTCCTTCCTCTCTGTTCCCCTATGTGCTCATTGCCCAGCCCATTCCAGGACAGGAAAGCCTTAGAGATACAGCACAGGTAGGAATTGTTCTGGAAACAATATCCCTAAAACAGCAATCATTTCCATTATTAATTTGCTTTATTTGGTTTTGACACAGCGAATGATTTCCAACGTCCTCCCAAACAACTTGCCTACAAAATATATTCTCCCCCAAATTAAGCAAAACTGCCTGTAGAGTGAATGCATCTGATAATGCACGTCACTTTACATTTATGTAGTCTTCATATTAATAGAAAGGAAAGGAAAAAAAGAAAGAAAGAAAAAAGGAAAGGTATGTGCTTTAACTTTAAAATTTTGTTATCAATCAACAAGTATTTATTAGATGCTTATTACACACCAGGCACTGCTCTAAGGACTAGGGAAATGAGTACAAAGAATGAAACAATCCTTACTCTCCAGAAGCTTACATTCTGACAGGTATCAACATTATCCATTGTATCTGCCTGAGTTTCATTGCCTTTTAACTCCGTCTTCATGAGGTTATCATCTTGCCTTCAGAGCCGTAAATCTTCAGAGCTCTCAGTCTGTTTAAATCACTCAGTCTTTGATCAAGCTACAACAAATGGGACTGTGGCATAACTGTCCCGATTGCCCCCTTGTGCTCCAATGGCATCCACAGAGGCATTTAATCAGTCAATTTCATGAGACATTAATTAATGAGCTTCTCCAATTAGATCACCAGAAAAGAATTAGAAATTATTCTTCATGGTCAAGATTACATCATCTTCATTAGTCTCTTCATATAGTGTGCGCCTTCTCCAGCTTGGAGAAGGGCCCCTTCATTAGGGATAATTAATACTTGAGCTCATTGACTGTGCCAGGCAGATAGGGTCAGAATCTCATTACACTGAGTGTGTGGGCTGGGACAGTCAGGGAAGGCTTCCTGGAGGAAGAAGGATTTCATTTGAACTAGACCTTGAAGAACCGCTGGAACAAAATTTAAGTGCTGAGGAATCTGGAGAGACCACTCCCACACCTCCTCAGAGGCAGCCTTGCCCACCACAGAATGATTCTGCCCTGGGGCCTGCTCTCCTGATCAGTGAGTCTCTGGCCATGATCATCGTTCCTTGAAGGGCCAGGCCAGACTGATTCTTGGGTCTGCTCCACTTCCCCACAAGCTGCCTTGTTCCTGGTTGGATAGTCTTCCACCTCCCCTCTATGTTTTATCTTCCCCTGGTAGAATGTAAGATCCTTGAGAATGGGGTCCTGGACCATTAGCAATCATCTTGACTATTGTCATGTCATTCATGACTCAGAAAGTGAGAATGAGGCTGATGACTTTGAACAACTCTGCCTCACTTAAATCCAATTCACACAGGAGTCAAGACATCTTCAAAAATGGACAATGAACAACAACATAGACTGTATTATTTTATTGTATCTGCATTACCAGCTTTTAGCAAAGTACCTGACACAGTAAGCACTCCATAAATGCATGCTCTCTTTCTCTCAATCTCTGTCTCTCTCTTTCTCTCTCTGTCTCTCTCTCTCTCTTTCTCTTTGTCTCTGTCTCTCTCTGTCTCTCTCATTCTCTCTCTGTCTCTCTCTCTCTTTTTTTCTCCTCCTTCTGTCTTTCTCTGTCTCTATCTCACCATATGTCTCTCCTCCCGGCCCCCAGGGAACCTGTTAAAGACCTTAGCTTGAAAAGGCCAAAGTCCCTCCACTGCATCCTGGGCCTTCTCCAGCTGTCTTGATCCATATCTGGCCACTGGACCCAGATAGCTCTGGAGGAGAAAGTGAGGCTGGTGACTTGGCACAGCCCTCCCTCATTTAAATCCAATTCACTTGCGTGCCATGGCATCACCTCCCTGATATCACTGTCCTCTTTGAAAACAAAAGACAAACAGCAACCCCCCAGGGTATTAAAAATCTCTAGAGCCAGGACCAGACTAGTGCCCGCATAAATCAATCAATAAATAAACATTTATTAAGCACCTACTATGTGCCAGGCACTGTAGTAAGCTCTGAGGATACAAAGGAAGGCAAAAGACAGCCCCTGCCCTGAAGGAGCTTACAGTCTGTAATGGATCCTAAGGGCAGATCCTGAGTACCGGATAAAGAACAGACATTTGTCATGTAATATTGTATATTATAACTCTCTCTATCTTCTCTCCCTGTTAGACTGTAAAATTCATAAGGACTGCGTTTTATCTAAACTTCAATTTCTTTGACACTTTCTTAAATAGCCCTGTTTCCCATGAGTAACCCAAGAAAGTGGCTAGGAATTGTTCTCTTCAGCATCTCAGTGTTTGGGGGATGTGGCAGCCTCGTTGCTCCTCTAGCTAGCCTGGGTGGAGGGCGATTCCCTTTCTCATATTGTTCTTGCAGAGAAAACTGACGGCCTTGTGTGCACAGACTTCTATCACCCTCTGCCCTCTGTATTGCTGAGGTTCTAGCTCCTGCCCCTTGTACCATCATTTGGGGATGCCCTCCCTTTATGGAATGCCTGCCACCTTCCTTTGCCTCCCCCTCACCTCGATTGCTTCCCTCTTTGAGATACTGGGATTCTCTAACCCTCATTGCCTACTGCCTCTTCTCAGGGGCTGGCATTCTTAATTACTCTTACCTCCTCTTGTTACTCTCATTGTTACAGTTCCTCTTAGATAATTCCTTATGTATTTATATATCATTCATCATGTTATAATTACATATAATTTCTTATCCTATAATATAATTCCTTATTATAAAGAACTGTATGTGTGTGTGTGTGTGTGTGTGTGTGAACTATTTTCTCTTACAAAAGAATGTAAGCTCCTTGAGAGGAAGGATTGGGTTTTTTTTTGTTTTTATATCTCTAGTGCCTGGCATTTAGTAGGTGCTTAACAAATGCCAACTGATCGATTGGCATGGATTTGCTGTGTGACCTTAGGTAAATTACTTAGCCTTTCTGTGTTCCTTAAGACTGTAACAGAAGAGTTGCCTCCATCTATGAAATCACGTGTACACCACCATTCGCCCTTTAAAAAAAATCATTCCATTTACTGCTAATCTTAGTCTTACTGTAAGCAACACTCATCAGCTATCACCTTGGAAGCAACACTTCCCTGATGTGTTCCAGAATTCAGGGGAGTTCTAGGTTCCTATGGAAACAGCTTCTCTGGCTCTTCCTTCTATCCTGGAAAGAGCTCAGAATCCTAGATCCAGATGCGCTGCTTCCAGCGGTCATCTGGGCCATTCCCCTGTGGTGAAGCCACTGTGGGTGTTTCCCTTCAGGTCAGATCATCTCCACTGTCCTGGAAGGCCTCCATGGACAGAGGGCTTACTACATCCACTCAGTGTGTGCTGTGTTCACTGGCAGAATCCCCTGGAGACAGGATCAGAGAGCCATCCCAGAGCAGGGCTTTCCCTGGCTAGCTCCCTCTGGCCAGAAGTTCCCAGGCTATGAGCCCTGAGCCCTGACTCCCCAGCCAGCTCAGCCCGGCTCAGACGGAGGGATGGCAGGGAGAGGGGCTGTAATTGTTAAGCAGTTGCCTTTAATTGATGTTTCTCTTTCGCTTCTGCCATTAAAATGCATATAATCAGCCAAGATTGGCCCTGAATTGCCTGGAATGGAAATTGAAATCAGGGGAAAGTGTCTGGGGAGGCTGTGGGGGAGTGCTGCAGCTGGGGGTGGGGGTGGGGAGGCTGCAGAGAAAACCTCCAGCCTGGGCCCTTCTTTCTCCCTAATCCCTCCTCCTAGCCTCTTAGGGGGCCAGGCTGATGGCGCCGAAGGACTCAGTGTCATCCAAATGGGGAGTTCCCCAAGACAAAGGCTTGTCCCTAGGCTGAGATTGTGGGCAGCCACCCTGGCTCCCCCATGGCCTCCCACTGTGCCCTATTCTTCTACCAACTAACCAAGTCCCTAACCCCAAACCTTCATTCCTCAGCCTCCCAACAGCCCATGACCTACCCCTCTCCACCTCCCAGCATCCAGCTCTCTGTGCCTTCAACTTCTTAGGCCTTCCCATTCCCTAACTGTCTTAGCCCCTTAGGCTCTCCAACCCCGATCTCTCTCTTCTCTCAATTTCCAAGACCAATTAGTCCCCTCCTGGGCCCCCCTTTCCTTCCACCACCTGGGCCTTCACATCTAGACTGCCACAATCCCCAGGCCTTCAAATCCATCTTCTCCCACTGGGCTCCCAATATGTACATAGCCTCTTCTTCCTCGCATCCATAAGGCTCCCCAATCCCCAGACCTTAATGTTGCCACTGCAGCCCCCACAACCTTACTGTCTGAGGGGTTCCTATACCCTAACCACCAGTGCCCAGATAGTTCTAGGAAAACCTGTAACTCCATTTTGGTAATCGAAGTGACTAGGCTTGCCCCACCCCTCCCTGCCTGGGTCTGGTGAGCTCCTGACATTGGGCAGGGGAGGAGGGAAGGACCTACCCAGCCTGCATTATGGAGGCACACTTCTCTGCCTGGCAGTACCATGAAGCAGTATGGTACACAGGAAGGAGCACTGACTCTGAAATCAGAGGACCTGGGTTCAAATCCTGACTGATGTTTCTCACTTGTGTGACCTTGGGCAAATCATACCCTCTCTGAACCTCAAGGGAGTTGTGTATATGTACTCCAGTCATTTTTCAGTCATGTCTGACTCTTCATGACCCCATTTGAGGTTTTCCTGGCAAAGATATTGGAGTGGTTTGCCATTTCCTTCTCCAGCTCATTTGACAGATGAGGAAACTGAGGCAAACAGGGCAAAGTGACTTGCCCAGGGTCATAATCTGGTAAATGTCCGAGGCCAGATGCGAGGATGAGTCTTCTTGACTCCAGACCTGGCACTCTATCCATTGTGCCACCAAGCTGTCCTACATCTACATAGCTCTGATTTTATGGGAACTTGAATTGTTCAGCCGCAGAGATGAAGTGGCATACGTCAGCTAGTGGTCTGTGACTAGTTATTTTGCAAATGACTCTTCCAGGTTGTCCTATGTGTCACCCATATAGACCCAGAACTATCTTCTAAGTGTAGTCAGGTGCCCATATAGCATGGGCAGGTCTGCCCCAAGGCTAGGCTGTTCCATAGTCAGTGGGGAAGAGGCACAAGGGATAGCCAGCAGGCAGAGAAACTGCAAAACCCTGTGGGTGTCCTGACGACAGATAAACAGCATCCTGGGCTTCAACATGTCCCTGACCCTGAGTCGAGGCAGGTCATACCTGGGACGATGATGTTAACTATATTCATGGCATGGGATGAATAACAATATATGATACCAATATCAGCAATAATACCCCATAGTGTAGGTTGAATAATAGCACTAAATGTCAACACACACACACACACACACATACACGCACACACACACTCCATGACTTAATGAAGTGATGACATTTTTTTCTCATGTTACCTCATACGTGCTTTTTAAGGCCATTCCAGAAAAACCCTTATTACAATTAGCATTACTGGAATAAGTTTTTGATCTACCAGAGTGACTACTTTTCTGGTGGGGTGTTGGGGGGTATAGGGACTGTGCTCATTAGAGGTAAAAGTCTATCATTCCAAAGAATTAGCCAGGCCTCCTGGACTCATATCATCTGTAAGCTTAAGTCATTGATAATAACATTCTGCTGAATTCAACTCCAATTCCACAAAGAGTGCTAAGATTTCTATTGTGCTATTTTCTGTTGTACTTTGAAGTCTGCAAAGTATTTTACACACATGATCTCCTTTCATCCTGGCCACAGCCCCATTTCACAGAGGAGGACATTAGGGCTTAGAGAGGTTAAGTGACTTGCTGAAGGTCCCACAACTAGTAAGTGAATGAGGAAGAGACTCAAAGCCGGGGCTTCTTCCAGCACTCTGCCCGCAACATCGGCCTGCCTTATAGACTCCAGAACTTTGTACAGACAGTAAGAGCTGTAGGAGCTGAGAGGAGGAGAGATCAGTGGGGGTGGGGTGGTCAGGGAAAGCTTCATGAACCAGAGCGGGAGGGATGGTCCAGCCACTGTTTCTGGTTTAAGCTGCAGTCACTGGGTCTGTGCATTACTCTTAGACCAGTGAGCAAGGAGGTGAGCAAGTACTTGTAAGTGAAGGTGAGAGGAGGATGACAATGATGATGAAGTTGACGAAGGTTCATGATCCTTTTCGTTTTTCAATGAGCTTTCACAGCCATGACATCATTTGATCCTGAAAAGAACCCTATAAGGTAGGCAAGGCAAGAATTCCCATCCCTATTTGGACGGGTGAGGAAACTGAGTTCCTGAGAGGCAAAGTGACTTTCCCTGTCACCACACAGCTAGTAAGTAAAAGAGTGAGAACTAATAATCCAGGTTTACTGGTTCTATCTCTGGTACTATCTCTACCACACCAATGATGTACGTGTAGACAGCCTCAATGTGGACAAAACCTAGGACTTCCTAGTAGGAGAGGCCCAAGTGAAGTCCTCCACATGTGATGTGGCTACACACCTTTATGAGCCTTATTACAGGTTCCCTCACTCATCCCCATTCTATGGTTCCCCGATGCTGTAACAGATTTTGAGAATTAATAGGGACTTCAGAGATCCTCTCTTTCAACCTGTGCCTAAGCAGAAATCCGTCCCATCTATAACATCCCCAACAACTGGTCATCCAGCCTCTGCTTGAATACCTCCAGTGGTAGGAAACCCACTACCTTCCATGAAAGCCCATTCCATTCCTAATTGTTAGGAAAATTCGGATCCCAAAGCTGCATCTCAGCAGATCAATAAATAAACAAATAACCAGGAAAAGCATCACCCCGTTGATCCTTCTAAGTCCCTGTTATGCTTTTGTGTACATAGCACTCAATCAGCTAATCAACAAGCTTTTGTTAAGCAGATACTTTGTGCCAGACAGCGTGCAGGCTCTGGGGACACAGGTATGAAGGATGAAACCACCTCTATTTGTGCGGCGTTTACACTATATGTAAAGATATACATAGAGTCAATTCAATGAACATAAATAAGCTTCTTATATACACAAGGCATTGGGTTAGAGCTAGGCATTGTGTGCACTCTTACTGTGTCTCAAACTGTCTCTGTCTCTATCTCTGTCTATGATCTCTCTCCATCTTGCTCTTTGTCTCTGTTTCTGCCTCTCTGTCTCTGTTTCTCTCAGTCTGTCTGTCACACACACATACATACATACATATATGCCAGCATTTCCATGGCACATGACCAAGGAGTCCCCTGTCCTTGTAGAGGGCAAACACAGAATCATCAGGAAGAGTTAATGCCATGGCTTCCAAATCAGCCCCCTGGGTAACTAATGGTAATGGAAAAGAAAGTATCAGGAGGCTAAAATGAGGACGTTGCCACTAAGACCTCAGTTTACCATCTGCTTAACACTCATATTATTAAAGAACTGAACGCTGAAAGCTCCCTAGACCCCCGTTGCTTCCAACAAGGCTTGCTGTTCCTGCTGTGCAGCTTCTCCATGCAGGGATGGAGCATGTGTTGAAGTGTGTGGGTTAAACAGCAACAAAGGGGATCCAGGAATTCAGGCAAGAAAACCCCCGTCCCTGGCTGGGAATTCTCCCCTCCCACCACACCTCCACGGAAAGCAGCAATCAACCTCTCTGCTCAGTCTCATAGAGCCACCTCGTTCTCTGGGTTCACTCCTGAGCCCCAGATCTGCCACAAAACCCCATTCTGGAGGAGAATCAGGCCTAGAGGCCTCAATGGTGCTGGACTGCTAGTCATCCAGGGTCTCTTATGAAGTTTAAAAATTTATAGAGTTCTACAGAAATGAGGTTAAGGGAGGGGGAAGCCCACCTCTTCCACCCATAACATCTTTCTACAGATCTTATGTGCACGGAGGAAAATGAATTTAACAGGATATTACAGGCAGGGTGCAATATTTCTGGTGTTCAACAATATTATATTTGGGGTTAAACTTTATTACCGGCTGGGTGATAAAATTAGTTCAATATTGGCTGCTTTGATAATGTTGTTTCCAATTGTGATGTTGGCTCATGGGGTAGTAAAAACAAAAACATGGTGTGAGGGAGGGGGAAGGAATAGAAAGCTGCAGGAGGACTCTGCTGATACCAAGCAGCCTGGTGCTTCCCCACCACCACCACCCTCCCCCTCCTTTCCAGGGACCCAAGAGGAATGGCCTTAGAAGGGATATTGTCCACCAGAGATGGGTACCAACTGGAGGGCTAATAGGAAGAGTTAACATTTAAATCTACAGTTTTAAGGTTTGTAAAAACCCGTTACATACTTCATTTCTTTTGGGCCTCACAACAAGCAGGTGAGTGGGGACTGGGGGCACAGCCTTAGAGGGGTAGTTCTATATATAATGCTATCATTATTCCCGTTTTTATAGTTGAAAAAACAAATTCAGTGCCTAGGGTCATACCATAAGTGTCTGAAGTGGAATATGAACTCTGTTCAGAAGATACTTCAAATCACTGGATTTGAAGCGAGGAAGAAAGGATCTTAGAGGCCAACTAATCCAACCCCCTCATATCATAGAGGGAGAAACAAAAAGGACAGGTGACTTACCAGGGACACATAGGTAATTAGTGCCAGAAGTAGGATTTGAACTCAGATACTAAGACTTCAAATCCAAGGCTCTTTCCATGATACCAAATTTCTTGTCAACGACATGAAGGCTGAGCTTGCTGGGCAGCCTCTGAAAGGAAGGCAGGTAGGAATTCTGGGTCATTCTTCTATGGGAGCTGAGGGATGGTCTGGGCTGTGATCACTACTGGAATCTTCCTCCAGTACCAATTTCCACCATAGACTACCCCATTTCTGTCCCTAACGGTAGGAGGTCTTCAGGGACTCCCTTGTAAGTGAAAATAGAACTGAGGTCGACCCCTTCCTTTTAGTTTTTCACACTGCTCATAGTGTTTAACTCCTGCCATATTTCTCCATATTTTTCAAAGAGCAGTAATTAGTTATGGATTCTCCCTCCATTGATGCAGGTGGATACCCCTCTATAGCTTTAGTAGATGGTCTTTATGGGTTGCTTTGGCAGAAAAAACATCCTTCACCATAACGTAAACCTGGTAATGAACTTAGCTAGACTGGTCCTCAAATAGCAGCCTTGGGTTCAACCTTGAAGACTTTATGTTTGGTAGGACCTGGCAGAGCTGGCACTCTACTAGCAAAGTCTTTGAAAGCCCAGGAGGAACCAGTGTTTCTTGATTCTCTGTGTTTACTCCAGAGCCCAAAATCTGCCTCCAAATCTGGGGTCCACAGGAGAATCCGTCCTAAGGCTAGAGGGTCATTGTCTCAAGACCAGACTTAGGATCATAAGATCATAGATCTTCAAGTTAGAAGAGACTTTGAGGGAAATATTCTCCAAATTCTCTACCAATGCAGGAATCTCTTATATAATATCCCTGACTATGGCTAACCACCCTCCATTCTCTGCTTAAGTACTTCTATAGCACTGACCCCTCCAGGGCTACCCTACCAATGCCCACTCACATTAGCCACCTGGTGCCCAGAGGATGGCTGATTACAACTCTCAGAGTTCTAAGGGTAACGCTAAAGGTCTAAGGTTTCTAGAACTGTTGCTATCAAAACTCCCACTGGTATATTCCCCATCTCTAATTAGTTTTAGAAGGGGGATTTACTAAGCAGGAATAGAAAAGGCAATTGTTACAAAACAATCTCAAACCAAGGATTCACTCTCTTTACATACATAAGATCCCTGAGTAGAGGTGGGGGGGAGGGAGTGGGCTCAAACGGTTAGTAAAATAAAGCATATATATGGAGAACATGTATGGCAAAGGTGTAATATACAGCTCCCAATTTCTGGGAGTTTCTCTCTCTCTGTCTTTCTCTGTGTGTGTGTGTATGTGTATGTGTGTCTGTCTGTCTGTCTCTCTATCTCTCTGTCTCTCTCTCTCTAGCCCTCATAAAATGTCCCATAGGTATAGCTCTCTACTAGGCTCTGGGAGTCAATGACTTTGTAGGGTCCAGAGTTGACACTCTTCTCTTCCTTGAAGAGTTATGTACCCTGAAGCTGCCTTTCCTCAGAGTATTGGAGCATCTCTCAGCTCCTGATGGAGATGTCGCCCTCAATCACTACTGTTCCAAGGATACTATCACTGAAGCCAACAGGTACTCAAGATCTTCTGATCTTTCTAAATCCACAAGGTCATAATCTGGTCAGTGGGAGGGGTCAGAGGAGAGAAATAGAGAGAAACTCTTTCCTCCCTCCACCTCCCTCACTTTACCCACCTACCCTCAAGTACAAGCCCCTCTCAGGAGTCAATTCACCATTGAATCCAACAAGTGAGTGACTCCAAACAACAATTGCTGTTTTTCTATGCCCCATAGGGCACGACTGACTTTCCAACCAATTACAAGGTAGAAGGTGGTGAGCTCCCCCTCACTGAAAGTCTTTAAGCGGAGGCCAGATGACCACTTTCTGCCTGTATATTGTAGTGGGGATTCAACTGCAAGTATGTTGGTGTCCTTGGATAAGCTTACCTCTTTGAGCTTCTGCTTTCTCATCCTTAAAACAGACATAAGAATAGCAGTGTTATTTACCTCATGGGGTTTTTAGAAGGAAAGACTCATCCAAACTGTAAAACTCCACAGTTGTGAGTCATTGTCATTACTATTCAATGCTTCCTGAAGGTCAACAATGGGCTAAGTGGTGCAAAGAACAGACTTTGCTTCTCTCCTTCAGGACAGACTATACTTTCTTCTTCTTTTCTACTCTTCTTCCCTTAAGGACTCCTATTGTTTCACCTTCAAATGTTTCTGCCTGAGGGGAAAATATAGGCCTAGAATATCAGAGAAGCAGGAGGCAGGGTGGAACTTGCGGGTGAGGGGGAAGGGCCTGGAGGTTGGCTTGGAGCTGAATCCTAACTGTAAGCCATCTCCTAATTCTTGTTACTTTCCCCTCAAAGTTTCTTCTTATTACTTACCTGTGGATGTGCCCCATGCCCTCAGGAGAATGCAAACTCTTTGTAGGGAGGGATGTTTAATTTCTTTAACTCTTTATTGCCTTTCCTACTAAACCACCATTCCTCTCTCTTCCCCATTGCTGTCAACAGCACTGCTGTGGTTGTGGTCATCCAGGTGCATGAGTCCACAAGCATCCGAGGCTCTTTCTTCATCAGGCCCGAATCCAGTCACTTGTCAAGTGTGGTCGATTCTACTTCCATGACATTTCATATGTGTAATCTCTCCATTCACAAGAGCACCATCCTGGTTCAGACAATAATCATCTTTTGACTAGATTACTATAATATCCCTCTAATTAGTGTCTTTATCTCTCTTGATTCCCCCAGTTATTTCTGCCCTCCCACCTAAGTGGGAATGTGTGTATGCATGTATGCACACACACACACATATACACATATATGTATATATACAATGTGTATACATAATGTCTATATGTATATATATATGTCTATGTGAATATATGTATGTGAATATACACAGTTTACTTTCGATTGATTCCTTTGACTGAGATGTCTGTCCTTCTGTGATTAATATATATTACGTGTATATATCATATATAGTAATTATATATACAAAGTATTTATTTTGCACTTGTTTGTCTGTGTACATGTTGTTTTCCCTGATAGAATGAAACCTCTTTGAAGGCAGAGAACATTTACATTTTTGTCTTTACATACAATGACAATCCTAGGAATTATAACTAGGAATGCTGGGGCTGGTGGACAGTTTGAGTTTGGAGGTTCTGTGCCGCAGCAGGGTTAAAACTAATCAGGTTTCTGCACAATATCCAGCACCAGATGCTGAAACCCTAGGAGGGGTTGGGGAGCATCAGAGTGCTGGCCCAAATCAAAATAAGGCAGGTCAAAGCTTTTGTGATCATCAATGGAGTTGGGCCTATGACTGGCCACTATTCTTTAAGCCTAGGTAAAAGAAGAAAGGGGAGGGGAGGACAGAGGAGAGGAGGAGGAATATGCCATTTAAGCATTTATTAGAAGGCTTTGTGGTACAGTAGAAAGAATATCAGCCTTGGAGACTATGGATTACTCCTTGAATTCTGGCTTTACCACTGTGACCTTAGGTAGGTCACTTCACTTCTCTGTACCTCAGTTTCCTAATATGAAAAATGAGAAGTTTGAACTAGATGACCTCTAAAATCCTTCTAGCTCTAAGTCTATGGTCCTTTGGCCTAGACAGGCCAATGGCTCTGGTACGGTAGAAAAAGCCATGAGCCAAAAATCAGAAGACTATGTTTAGAGTTCTCACTCAGTCATTGACTTGGGTTATAATCTCGGGCAAGCCATTTATTTCTCTGGGCCTCAGGTTACTCATTTGTAAAATGGGGATAACAATCCCTGCCCTATTTGCTTAATAAGATTATGGGGAGGATAAAATGTGATGATGACAAGAAATCAGTGGTGAGCTTTAAAGTGCCATCCAGATGTGAGGGGCTTTCACTTTTAAACATCAGACCGAATTTTGGAGAAGTGGTAGAAAAGACTTTACCAAGGACCCAAATGACCAGAAAAGGGACTGGGTTGGTCATGCAATAAGAGATAAGAAATGGACAGTGTAAGTTCTGCCTTGGTTCACCCTCCTCAGGCTTTGAAAACAGCCCCAGGAAGTGGTTCTAGATCTGGAGTCAGACTTGGAGGTGAATTCCAGCTCGGCCACCTACTTACTATGTATTTGTTGTTCAGCTACTTCAGTCACGTCCGATGCTTCGTGACCCCATTTGGGGTTTTCTTGGCAAAGATACTGCAGTGGTTTGCCATTTCCTTCTCTGGCTTATTTTACAGATGAGGAAACTGAGGCAAACTGGGTTAAGTGGTTTCCCCAGGTTCACACAGCTAGTAAGTGTCTGAAGCCAGATTTGAACTCAGGAAGATGAATTTTCCTGCTTCCAAGCCGAATGCTCTACCCATTGTGCCACCTAGATGCCCACACCTGAGGTTAAACAGGTATTTAAACAGGGCAGCTAGTTGGTTTCGTGCACATAGCACAGAGCTTGGAAGCAGGAAGTCATCTCCCCAAGATCAAATCTGGCCTCAGTCACTGGTTGTGTGACCCTGGGCAAGTCATTTAACTCAGTTTCCTCATTTGTAAAATGAGCTGGAAAAGGAAATGGCAAACCACTCCAGTGGAGCCATGAAGAGTTGGACATGACTGAAAATGACTGAAAAACAACAACCTTAAGGTGAGTCCATGGAAAGTGTATAGAAAGAGATGCGGTGGGGGAGTGCTGGGGGGGGAGAGGAGCCAAGATGGTGGCTGGAAAGCAGGGACTTGCTTAAGCTCCCCCCGACCCAGGTCCCTTCAAACACCTATAAACATGGCTCTGAACAAATTCTAGAGCTGCAGAAGCCATGAAATAGCGAAGGAAAGCAGGGCTCCAGCCCAGGACAGCCTGGATGATCCCTGGGAAGGGTCTATCCCACAGAGCTGGGAGCAGAGCAGAGCCCAGCGTGGGCTGCACCAAGACCAGTTAGACCGGGAGCCAGGCAGAACAGGCGTAGCACCCTGAATCAGTGAGCTGTGGCACTTACCAGACTTCTCAACCCACAAAAGCCAAAGACAACAGAGAAGGTTAGTAGGAAAAGCTGAGGGGACAAAGTGAAAGGAGTTGGCAGTGGGCCACCGTGCCCTGGGGGTGGCGGAGGTGGTGCAGCTCTGAGGCTGCTTCCAAACCTACAGCTGCAGTTGCTTTCAGCCCCAGGACCACCTGGTGGGAGGAATTAAGTGGCAGATCTGAGCGGGAGTACAAAGCCTGCTTTGCCCTGCCTGGATCTGGGTTGCAATCCTTGTTGGCAGTTCTTGGGGGAGGAGCACTGCTGGTGTGGCAGAGCTTGCTGTGTAGAAGTAGCTCTGAAAATAGCAGCACAGCCCCTCAAACTTGGGGCAAAGTACTCTCTACTCTACAAGCAGTTGTACCCCAACAAAAAGCTCAAGGCTCAAGTAGTTGGCTGCCAACATGAACAGGCAGCGAAAATGGTCTCAGATTCAGACTCAGACTTTGGAATCTTTTTTTTGGTGGCAAAGAAGACCAAAACACACAGCCAGAAAAAGTCAACAAAGTCAAAGAGCCTACAACAAAAGCCCTCAAGAAAAATATAAATTGGTCTCAGGCCATGGAAGAGCTCAAAAAGAATTTGGAAAAGCAAGTAAGAGAAGCAGAGGAAAAATTGGGAAGAGAAATGAGAGTGATGCAAGAAAATCATGAAAAACAAGTCAATGACTGGCTAAAGGAGACCCAAAAAAATACTGAAGAAAATAACACCTTAAAAAAATTGACTAACTCAAATGGCAAAAGAGCTCCAAAAAGCCAATGAAGAGAAGAATGCCTTGAAAGGCAGAATTAGCCAAATGGAAAAGGAGGTCCAAAAGACCACTGAAGAAAATACTACCTTAAAAATTAGATTGGAGCAAGTGGAACCTAGTGACTTTATGAGAAACCAAGATATTATAAAACAGAACCAAAGGAATGAAAAAATGGAAGACAAAGTGAAATATCTCATTGGAAAAACCACTGACCTGGAAAATAGATCCAGGAGAGATAATTCAAAAATTATTGGACTATCTGAAAGCCGTGATCAAAAAAAGAGCCTAGATATCACCTTTCAAGAAATTATTGAGGAGAACTGCCCTGATATTCTAGAGCCAGAGGGTAAAATAGAAATTGAAAGAATCCACCAATCATCTCCTGAAAAAGATCCCCAAAAGAAAACTCCTAGGAATATTGTCATCAAATTCCAGAGCTCCCAGATCAAGGGGAAAATACTGCAAGCAGCCAGAAAGAAACAATTTGAGCACTGTGGAAACACAATCCGGATAACACAAGATCTAGCAGCTTCTTCATGAAGGGATTGAAGGGCTAGGAATATGACATTCTGGAGGTCAATGAAGCTAGGATTAAAACCAAGAATCACCTACCCAGCAAAACTGAGCATAATGCTCCAAGGCAAAATATGGATTTTCAATAAAATAGAGGACTTTCAAGCTTTCTCAGTGAAAAGACCAGAGCTGGATAGAAAATTTGACTTTCAAACACAAGAATCAAGAGAGGCATGAAAAGGTAAACAAGAGAGAGAAATCATAAGGGACTTACTAAAGTTGAACTGCTTGTTTACATTCCTACATGGAAAGATGATGCATATAATTCATGAGACCTCAGTATTACAGTAGCTGAAGGGAATATACATGTATATTTATAGACAGAGGGCACCAACTGAGTTGAATATGAAGGGATGACATCTAAAAAAATAAAATCAAATTAAGGGATGAGAGAGGAATATATTGAGAGAGGGAGAAAGGGAAAGATAGAATGGGGTAAATTATATCACATAAAAGTGACAAGGAAAAGCAGTTCTCTTGGAAGGGAAGAGGGGTCAGGTGAGCGGGAATAAGTGAATCTTGCTCTCATCAGATTTGACTTGAGGAGGGAATAACATACACACTCAATCAGGTATCTTACCCCACAGGAAGGTAGGGTGAAAGGGATAAAAAAGGGGGGATGATAGAAGGAAGGGCTGATAGGGGGAGGAGGTAATCAAAAGCAAACACTTTCAAAAAGGGACAGGGTCAAGGGAGAAAATTGAATAAAGGGGGACTGGATAGGAAGGAGCAAAATATAGTTAGTCTTTCCCAACATGAGTATTATGGAAGGGTTTTACATAATGATACACATGTGACCTATGTTGAATTGCTTGCCTTCTTAGGGAGGGTGGGTTGGGAGAGAAGAGGGGGGAGAATTTGGAACTCAAAGTTCTAAAAGCAGATGTTCAAAAAAAAGTTGTTTTTGCATGCAACTGGGAGATAAGATACATAGGCAATGGGGCATAGAAATCTATCTTGCCCTACAAGAAAGTAAGAGAAAAGGGGATGGGGGGCGTGGAGTGACAGAAGGGAGGGCTGACTGGGGAACGGGGCAATCAGAATATATGCCATCTTGGAGTGGAGGGGGAGGGTAGAAATGGGGAGAAAATTTGTAATTCAAAATCTTGTGGGAATCAATGCTGAAAACTAAAAATATTAAGTAAATAATAATTTAAAAATATTAAGTAAATAATAATTTTAAAAAAGAAAGAGATGAATGAGACCCACACAGGATGAGAATGGGGAGAAAGGCCGTGATTTGCACAATATCTGCAGCAATGAAATCATGGATCCATCATCCATCACCATGTTGGACTATTAGGGGCAGTGTGGCATGTGGAGAGGGTGCTGAATTTGGAATCAGAGGACATTGGCTTGAATCCCAGACTTCCTACCTTTTATCTTTGTGCTTTGTACAAGTCACAGCCTCTCTGGGCCTAAGCTTTATCATCTGTAAAATGGAATGGTTGGATAGGATGACCTCAAGGTTCCTTCCAGCCTGGAATCTGTAGTCATTTTATAATACAAAAAAAGAAAGAAAGAATAGCAAATAAATACATGAATTCCCACACTCTTGTCTCTGAGGCCCAAGAGGACAGGGAGGAACGGGGGAGGTGAAGGCTGGGCAGTGTTGAGGAACAGGAGTACAAAGAGAGTTCACAGGCTCTTTCTCCATTAGTCCAGAAATGCTTCCTGGAAGAGATGAGGCTTTCAGGAATTGTTTGAATGACAGGAAGCAGAGAAGGCATTCAAGGTCACCACCATCTGGGAAAAGAGGCATCAAAGAAAGGACAATAGGGTAAAAGGAGACCTGATGAAAGGGAGGAGGAAGGGAGGGGAAAAATTGGCAGGCGGTTTCTATGACAAAAGAGCTTACTTCAAAAACTTGTTGATCGGAGCCGGAACTTTTGGTCCAGACAAGGGGCAAAGTGAAGCGTGGACATAGGATTAGGGTTGGGAATAGAATTAGTTTAAGATGGAGTTAATTAGGGTAAAGGTTGGGTTTCCCATTAGGGTTGGAATAAAGAACTGGAGTAGGG
The DNA here is from genome assembly GCF_011100635.1 of Trichosurus vulpecula. Lineage (NCBI taxonomy): Eukaryota > Metazoa > Chordata > Mammalia > Diprotodontia > Phalangeridae > Trichosurus > Trichosurus vulpecula. The sequence goes on along the minus strand of NC_050581.1, from coordinate 139,774,683 downwards.
GCGCTAACCAGGCTTTTGTAAAATCGGTAAAACCCGTCTTTGTTCAGTCATGTCCAATTCTTCTCAACCTCATGGACCATAGCACACCACAACTTGACCAGAGGGGAAAAGCACCCCATGCCCTAAGTCCCTCTTGTTTTTCTTCCCCTCCATAAATTATTTTGGAAATAGCAAATAAGAGTCTCTCTCTCTAGAGAGAATATCTACAGTCACGAAATCATGGAAACCGAGAAGTATCAAGCATGCAAACAATAAAAAAAAACCAACTTAAGGAACCTCGGATAAACATCAAACATACGAGAGCAAAATCTTGTCTCCAATGCCCCCAAAGATGAAGCAGAGGCCAGGTTGGGCTCAGGGGCATGAAGAAAAAGAAATATCACAAGGTGACCTTCCCTGTTCAGGAAGGCTCTTATACGGGGAAAAATCGTGTAGAAAAACACCAAAAGACACAATCTAAATTCGTAGGGATTGTATAAGATTTCTGAGTAAAATAGTGACATGATAGGGCCTAGGAGGGCCCAGATCTCCCACAAATGCTCCATTAAAGTTTTAAAAGATACCGAAAGGAACAATGACAAAGAAAACCAAAGACAAATGGCTATTAGCTTCTCCATCCAGTCCAAGACTACACAAGATTTCCAGAAACCTACAGGTGCTCTGAGTAAAAACATGCCAGGGGAGGCAGAAGCCAAAGTTCTGAGCAGGAAACAGGGCCAGGGCAGGGCCTGGGCAGTGCATCATCTGTCATCATCAATCACCATCATCATCCCCCCAGCTAGCATTTGTGCAGCACTTCATGGTTTACAAAATGCTTTAAAGATATTTCATCCCACTCCCAATAACCGTAGGAGGTAGGTGCAATTATGACCCTAATTTTACAGTTGAGGAAATGAAGGTTAAGTGACTTGTCCAAGGTCATACAGCTAGACAATATCTAAGGCAGGATTTGAACTCAGGTCTTCCTGACTCCAGGTCCAATGGTCTATCCACTGTACCACCTAGCCACTTCTGCCTCAACCAGGAAGCCTGTGTCAGAACCACAGCAGACAGAGCCAGCCTAGCACCTGAGTAGCAAAGTGCCCAGGATACCAAAGGCGGTTTTCTACCAGCACTATTGACACCTGTTAGAGCCACAATAAACCATCTTCCAGGTTGAAATTGTGCCAAGGGGAGACATGAAGCCAAGGCCTAAATCCAAATTAAGCAACCAAAGAGACCATATATTTAAAAATATAAGGGACCTTATAAGGCCATTTAGTCCCTGGAGTGGGGGGTGGAGAATCTTTGCAGCAAGTTTCTCTGATAAAGGTCTATTATCTAAAGTATATAAGGAACAGATTCAAATATGTTAGAAGAGTCCTTCCCCCTTATGATCTAAAGATATGAATAGACAGTTTTCATAGAAAATAACTCAAGCTATCAACAGTCATTTGAAAAAAAAAATGCTCCAAATCACTGATAATTAAATAAACATGGATTAAATCAAGTCCGAAGTTCTATGTCATGCCCGTCAGATTGGCAAAGATGACCAAAAAAAAAAGAAGAAATGACAATTGCTAGAGGGGGGTATGGGAGAACAAGCATACTAACGCATTGTTGGTGGAGTTGTGAATTGGTCCAGCCTTTCCAGAAAGCAATTTAGCACCATAGCCAAAGAGATAGTAAGCTGTGCATACCCTTTGACCAAGCAATACCACTACCAGACCTATACTCCAAAAAAAAATCACATGTGTATATGATGTAATATACATTTATAATGTACATTTATGTGTATATGTTGTCTTGCCCAATAGAATGTAAACTCCTTGAGGTCTGGATCTGTTTCATTTCTATCTTTGTATCCCAAGGCATAACCCAATGCCTGGCACATAGTTGGCACTTAATGGGTGATTGCTGATTGATGGAATAATTGATAGTCTGGACTAGATAATTTCTGAGGTCTACCACTTCTCACCTTTTCTGATTTTCTGATTCTCTGATTCTGTGAAAGTGAGCAGATGGTGCCGTGGGGAATGGGGACAGGACTGGGAGCGGAGCCTGTGGAAGTAAACAGCCTCCTGTTTCCCAAATATTGATATATCTCTCCACAGACTAGGGAAACACGCGTGGTGGGGCCAGGGTGGCAGATGTAATTGGGTGAGTGTCTCCTCCACCTGGCACTAAACAGTAACAGCTTGACTCTATAAAAAGCCCTAAGCCCAGTTCCACAAGTGGTGGGGGAGGCAGGCTCCTAGGGACGGAAACTGGATCCTCTGTCGTATTGCTCACATCTGTCCCCTCCTTTCCACCCATACGAGCATCATCCTAATTCAGGGCTTCACCAGGTTTCATCTGTATATTGTAAAGCACAGTGATCTACACATAAAACAGGCTTAGGAAACGTTTGTTGAATGGATGGATGGATGGATGGATGGATGGATTTGAATAGTTTCCAGGTGTTTTCACCCAGGCTATCCCCCAAACTTGGGATTTTCTCCCTCTTCATCTCTACCTCCTGGCTTTACTTGGCTCCCTTCAAGTCTCACCTAACATCCCACTTTTGGTATAAGAAACCTTTCCCAGTCCTCCTTAGTCTTAGTGTCTTCCCTCAAAGATTATGTCCAGTTTATCCTGTATTTATTTGGTTTGTATACAGTTATTTGCTTGTTGTCTTCCCCATCAGACAGTGATCTTCTTGTAGGCAGGGACTGTTTGTGCCTTTCTTCATATCTCCAGCACTCAACACAGTGTCTGGCACATAGTAGTTGCTTAATAAATGTTTGTTGACTGACTGACCAACAGGCATCCTAACCGGTTTGTCTGCTTTTGGTCTATCCCCTTTTCAATCCAGCCCCACCTTCCTACTACTGCCAAACTCAACTTCTTAATGCACAAATGTAACCATTTTACACCTCTGCTCAAAAAACTTCAGTGTTTTTCTACTACTGTCTTTATACTGAAGAACAGGAGATTGCACAGGTGAACATGATTCCTTCACCAATGGAGCTCACAACTTCTGCACAACTTAGTAGCCAGTCTTCTAGGGTTGCTCTGACTAAAGAACAGGAGATTGCACAGGTGAACATGATTCCTTCACCAATGGAGCTCACCACCTCTGCACAACTTAGTAGCCAGTCTTCTAGGGTTGCTTTGACTAAAAAATTCATCACCCTGAAGCAAACCTGGTAATGAGCATCTAAGAAACTTAGCTAGGTTGGTCCTTAAAAAGTAGATATGCAGTATGTGGCTGGTCTGAGCTCAAAGTCTTCCCAGTTTGGGAGATCCTGCCAAGACTTGTGCTCCATTGGCATAGTGTTTGAAAGCCCAGCTCCACCTCCCCAGCATAATCAGGCAGCATCACAGTAGGGGGAGGGAAGGAAAGAGTATTTTTGTATAGCACCTACTATGTTCCAGGCACTATGTCAAGTGTTTTACAAATATTATCTCATTTAATCCTCATAACAAACCTGTGAAGTAGGTGCTATTACTACCCTCATTTTACAGGTGAGGATACTGAGTCAAACAGAAGTTCCATTTGTTGTTGGTGGTTGTTTTTTTTAAGTGACTTATCCAAGATCATGCAGCTACTAAAAGTGTCTAAGGCAGGATTTGAATTCAGGTCTTCCTGACTTCAGGTCCAGTGCTCTATGCACTGTTTTGCCACCTAATGGAGGCCTCTCTATTATCTGTAGAATAAAATACAATCTCATTAGCCTGCATTTAAGGACCACTATAATCTGGTTCCCACCTAGCTTTATAGCTTCCCCTTTCTTTATTCTATATTCTAGTCAAGGTAAACTGCTAACCATAGGATACCTAAAGCATATGCAGGATTGTTAGAAAGGTACTCTCAGGAGAAGGACCAAGGGTAACACTCACCTCAGGGAGTGCTGGTCTATTCGTTCATGCTTTTCACATGGCTATGCTGCTCCCTGCTCCACAATCTGGTTCTATATTCTCTGGCCTCCATGCATTTGCTTATGACTTCCCCTGTACCAAAAATATATTCCCTCCTCCTCTCCACCTATTGAAATTCTTTTTTGATTTTATGGCCTAACTCAGGCATCATCTCTTCTGCTGATTCTTTCGCCTCACCCCTACCTCATCAGAAAGAAATCTCTACTTCCTCAAATTCTGCTGGAGCCCTTAGCCTAGATCTCTTCACTGCCCTGATACTTCATCTTGTATCATAATTATTTGTGTATGTAAGGAGACCAGGGAAGTTTAGTGGGTCCCAAAATACAAGCCGGGAAGCTAGGTGGCACAGTGGATAGAGTGCTGGGTCTGAAGTCAGGAAGACTCATCTTCAAACACTAACTAGCTGTGTGATCCTGGCCAAGGCACTTGACCCTATTTGACTCAGTTTCTCATCTGTAAAATGAGCTTGAGAAGGAAATGGCAAACCACTCCAGTATCTTTGCCAAGAAAACCGCACGTGGGGTCACAAAGAATGAGACATGACTGAAATGACTGAACAACAACGAAATTCAAGCAAAAGTCAGGGTTTTTGTTGTTATTAGATATCCATTAACAAGGTTGAACTGCTCCAGCAGTCTTTATTTGCAACTTAATCAAAGAGGATCTTGGGATTGAGGCTATTCTCTGCATGGCAGCCTGCAAAAAGCTTCCTTGGGTTTAGGGGGAGGAACAGAGTCCCCAAAATCAGTTTTGAGGATCTGGAATCACCCTAAAGGATGTTATAGGAGTCAAAAGAAATCTTCTACCCTTAAGTCATATAGCTGCCTGAGCCCAAGGGCTGTGAGAAAAGAGAACCAGGAGAAAAGAGTAGTTATGAACATAGACTTCACTAAGGGAATCCTGCTTGATCCTGTTAGCTCTCTGGCTAATATCCACAGCTAAGCACTAAAAATAATCATCCTGACTTTGTACAGAAGAGGCTATTACCCCATAGCAGATGGCCCTAAAGAGCCAAGCCCAGCAGATGATAGCAGAGAACAACTTAACAAACATAAGACCAAAGGAAACACCCTTCAGATACTGGCAATATGGCGGCCAATGGAGATCAGTGTGAATGAAGCACCCTAGGGCATTGGTAGCTCTGTAGTGGCAGAAGAGTACGTTCAATTCAATTTTATTTAATAAGCAAAATTACTTAGTTTCTACTATTCTATTGGGCACAGGGGATGCAAAAAAAACCCCTACCAATAAAAACAATAACAACCAAAGTCCCACCCTCAAGGAACTTAAATTTCACTGAAAGAGATATAACTTGTACACAGCTAAGTAAAGAAATATACATAGTAAATAATTATAAAGTAATGTCAGAGGGCAGTAAGACCTGGGGGGATTAGTAAATGACTCTTGTAGGAGCGAACATTGAGCTTCAGCCTTGAAGTGAGGAGAAAGAGCATCCTGGGCATGGCAGACAGCTTCCTAACAGAAGCAAGGAGATGGGATACCTTCTAGAGCAAACAGCACATAGCCTAGTCTGTCCAGAATGAAGACTGTGTGAAGAGAAGACATGAGCAATCAGTCTGGAAAAACTAGGCTGGCACTGGATTGTAAAAGGCTTTAAAGCACCAAGCAGAGGTATTGAGTCCCAGAGGCAATAGGGAGCCAACAAAGGTTCTTGAGCAAGTAGGTGACCTGTGTTTTGGGATTATCCATTTTGTGAAGAATGGGTTGGTGAAGGGAGAGAGTGAATGAACATAAGGAGACCAATTTGGAAACCAACACAACAGTCTAGGCAACAGATAGTAAGGGCCTGAACTAGTTTTGGAGAGAGTGATTATGGTATAAATGGAGAAGAGTGGACAGATTAGAGGGACAAGGTGGAGGTAGAATCACCAAGTCTCTGGACACTCATTGGCTGTGGTCAGTGAGTGAGAATGGCAAGGTAAGACCAACTTGCAGGTTGTGAACCAGGGTGACTGAGTGGACAAATTATGATATTACTGACAGAAATGGGAAAGCTCAGGTGAGGAATGTAGGGGGAAAGTAATGAGTTGGTGTTTGGATGTATTGAATTTATTGAGAAATGTCTATGGGTGTCTCAAGGTAGAAATGGATAGTGGATAGTTGGTAAGTGGGAATGGAGCTCAGGGGAAATTTAAGAATATGTAGAAATGAGAGTCATATGCAAAGAGGTGTTCATTGAACTCATGGGATCATATTCTAAAGTGACTAAGGGGAGAGATATTAGAGAAGGCCCAGGGTGGAGCCCTGGGCTATACCTATACATAGGGGGTGGAACACAGATGATGTTCCTTCAAAGGAGAACAAAGAGTGACCAGAAGGGTAGGAAAAGAACCAAAACAGGGCACCGTCACTAAAAGTTAGTGAAGGGAGGTTGTCAAGTATCAAATGCTGTTGTAATTGTTCAAGTTGTATCTGACGCTTTGTGATCTCATTTGGGGTTTTCTTGGCAGAAATACTGCCATTCTGACATTTCCTTCTTTAGCCTATTTTACAGATGAGGAAACTGAGACAAACAAGGTTAAATGACTTGCCCAGGGTCACACAGCTATAAAGTATCTGAGGCTGGATTAGAACTCAGGTCTTCCTGACTCCAGGCTCTATGCTCTATCTACCCCACCACTTACCTGCTCAAATGCTACAGAGAGGTTAAATATTATGAGAGCTATGAAAGAGACATTGGACTCAGCAATAAAAAAAAGATTATTGGTGAACTAGGAGAGAACAGTTTCAGTTGAATGATGAGGTTGGAAACCAGATTTCAAGAGACTTGAGAAGTGAATGGGAGGTCAGAAAGTTGGGGCAACTAGTGTAGACAGACAGTTATCAAAGGAAGGATGAATATAAGAAAACAGATTGAGGGCATGGTAGTATTTTTTTAAGAATAGGGCAAATATGGGCAAGAGAAGGAACATTGAAAATTAGGGAGACAGGTGAAGATCAAAGAGGTGATTTACTGAAGGAGACAGGAAGTGACATTATTAAGGCATAAGTAGAAGGAATAGCATTGACAGAAGAAGGATCATCTCTTCCCAAGAGGCTGGAGTAAAGAAGGACAAAATTAGGGGTGATGATGAGGAGACTTGAAAGGTAGAACTGGGACAAAGTGAAAACTTGACGCGGGTGTATTTTTTTCAGCAAAGTATGATGGGAAGTCGTCTACTGAGATGGGAGTAATACATGTGATTTAGGGAGAGAACATCCATCAGGAAGAGTAAAAGTTCTATTGTGAAGTACTGAGAGCCTAGATGAGGTTCTATAACCTAAATCCATAGTGGACCCAGCTGGTAACATTGCGTTACTTCATCCAACAGTGTTTAGGAGTATACAAGACAATGTATACGGTAGGAGAAATCCAGAGCCAGAATTTAGAAAGGAATAAACAGTGATAGGACCAGGAAACAAGGTACTTAAGGACAGAAGACAATACTGAGGTGGACCAGTTAACTATAGGGTCAAATAGTTAAAGAGAGGATCAAAATTTTGAGTGAGTCCAGATCATGAGTGATGACCTGGGAGTTGCCCTAGCTATGTGTACAGCCACTTATGACTCTGCTTGTGTGCACTCCATGCCTGTTCTTTGGTCATCTGTTCTCTTCATGTGAGCTCTCCCCTTGTTAGTGGTACATTAACCCATGGGGGAGTACAGGCCATGTGTGCATGGGGCAAAATGGTGGGGGAAATCTTTCCTTATCATTTTATCTACTGTGTTGTTTGATTAAATGTCTCTTGCTTTGAACTAAGGTGACCTCTTACAGACCAGTAAAATATAAACACATCAAAAGGGGCTCATAATCTATAGTCACGAGTAGATACTGAATGAGCGGGCCAGCTTTTGTGGGGCTCATAGGTGAGAGGTGTCTCATGCGCTATATTTTCATTTAACTGACCTGCGTAAGCTTATTAAGTGCAGGACCTGTATCATTTTTCATCTTTGAATCCCTAGTATTAAGTACAGTGCCTCGTACAGAGTAGGGGTTATATAAATATTTGTTGAACTGCATTTGTTTATTAAGTAGTAGGCATCTAAAAGGGGCAGCTAAGTGGTACAGTGAATAGAATGCTGGGCTTGGAGTCAGAAAGATTCCTCTTCCTGAGTTCAAATTTGGACTCAGACACTTAATTGCTGTGTGACCCTAGACAAGTCACTTAACCCAGTTTACCTCAGTTTCCTTCTCTGTAAAAATGAGCTGGAGAAGGATATGGCAACGCCATTCCAGTATTTTGCCAAGCAAACCCCAAATGGGGTCACAAAGTCAGACAAAACCAAAACAAATGAACAACAAGGCATTTAATAAATGTTTATTGAATTGAATACTACTAATTCTGCAAGAGTCAGTGCAGAATAGAACTCTGGGGAAAGAAGCATAGGACCAATTATCCCAAGATCCTGAGGAAGTCTAAAGGAAGTGAGAAATCCTAGGCCTGTTTTCCTAAATTCAGAATTTTATTGATTAAACCCTCCAAGGATGACCAATACAAGCTCCTATTCCCCCCACCCCAGGAGTATACGAAACTAATGGTCAGTCTGTCGATCAACAGCAGTGACTAAGCACCTCTTTTTCTCTGCAGAATCAGAACTTTGGAACTGAGAGAAACCTAAGCGGTCATCTGATCCAATTGTATCTTTTCATGGATGAGGAAAATGAGATCCAGGAAAGTTAAATAACAAATCCAAAGTTGTATTGTACAATAAATAAATGGCAGGGCCACAACCTGAACTCAGGTCTCCTGATTCCAAGGTCAGTGTTCTTCTACTCTAGCTCATTTCCTCTCATGCGTTTCTGAATTGGGCCCTGTGGAAGGATATACAACAAGGGAGAAGCTTGACTTCTGCTCTTAGGAAGCCTCTAGTCTGATGGGGAGGAACAGAGCAACATTGCCCCTGCCCTCACAAATAGGCTAGTCTGAGGAGTGAGATGGGATCTACTAATAAAAGATGTGAGACCCTGGGAGCAGAATGAGAAGATGAAGGTGCTTCTGGGAGGAAACCAGGGAAATCTGGTCAGGTTCAGACATGTGTAGAATCCATCTGTCTGCCAGGCTATTGTAAAATAAAAATGTTTCTGGCTCCAATCATGGTATAAAGGGAGCTTACAAGTTTTGTGAGAGGAGTTAGAGGGATGGATCTGCCAGAGGAAGGCTCAAAGTTAAGGAGTAATAAGGAGCAGACAGCGGATTGCTCAAATGGTCTTGGTGCCTGGGTTTGTGTTGTGTCTGTAGTATGGAGCCCATTCTGGGAGTTCTCTAAATCACTGAAATTGTCGATTCAGACAAAATCCTAGACCAAAAAAGTATAAAGAACAACTCCAAACACCTGCCTTATAGTTTGCCATGAGAACCAAAGAATGAACATAGACACAAATTTTCATTTTGTTTCATTCCCAACATAAAGTTTTGGTGTGGTAATAGACATTAATAAAGGCGTAAATCATCATTTAATAAGCTCAATATGATGAATGAAAAAAGGAGCCATTGACTTTTTAAAAAGTCTAAGCCTAAACAAATTGTCCCCATTTTCTTTTCCTTGTACTTCTCTCTCCTTCCTTCTCTCTGCCTTCCCTCCTTGTTTCTCTCACTTCCTCCTTCTCTCTTTCCCTCTCCTTGACTGCTTCCTTTGCCCTGTGTTATGTACAATGACATTTTGGAGTATTGGGGAAGGTCGTGAGTAATCCCAGAAGGGCTTCTGCCCATCCATGAGTGGGCAGTCTAGTGTAGCATCATCTCCTTTGTGGTCCCGACCACAAGCCCTCAATGCCTGTGGGTTTTGGTCAACACTTGGGATGGGAATTTGGAGTGGATTTTTTGTGGTTTCCCAGCTTCCTTCCCCATAAAATATAAGGCTAGATGATCCCTAAGATCTCTTCCAGTCCCAACTTTCTGTGATTCAGTTACTGTGGATGTAAAACAAGCATGGAGATGATACATACTGAGTTTCGAGTCAGACCTAAGCCCAAGCAGACCCTGCTACTACCCAAGTCTTCCTGTCCGTCTTCTGTTAATTGCATTTACACAAACAAAATAAAAAAGTGACCCAAAGGGGAAGACAATTTTATCTCCAGACTCTCTCTAAGTACATCACTTTTAATTAAATCCCTGCATGAGCTGACAGCCCAGCCCCCGGCCCCTGCGTGAAGCCTAATTGATATCAAAGCCTTCCTGAAAATCAATATTTTTCCTGCAAAAAAAAAAAAAGAGAGTGAGAGAGAAAGAGAAAAGCTCCCTTCTCTCTCTCAACAGAATTCAATAAATAATTTTATAGTTGGTGATTCTTAACTGTAATCTTTACGTTTCATTTGCACTGGATAGAAAGGGAGATTTGTGAAGCTGGCTGCCCATACAACCCCAGAATTCCTAATGCCCCTGTCTGCCCTTCCTCTTCCCCCACGCTCCATTGCCCTTCCCTTTTCTCCCCACTTCCTGTTTCTCATCCCCCTTTCCCAATTTCCACTGCCTCTTTGCCCCTATCCCTCTTTTACCACGTCCTCTCCCTTTTCTCTTCCCTGTCACTCTCTTTTTCCCCCTTAATTCTTCCATATCCTCTCCCTTCCCTCGTTTTTCCATCCCTTCCCAGTTCCATTCAACATTTAAGTGCCAACCTACTATGAAGACATCCTCTCTTCTCCATCTTCTCCTCCTCGTGTCCTTTTTTCTGACTTCTCCCTCCAGCCCTCTTCCTGCATATTCACCCCTCTTCAGTTCCTCAAGGTTCTCTTTCTCCCTCTTGTCTTCCATCCTATCTTTCCACGTTCCCTTTCCCCCTTCCCCTTCTAGTCTTCCCCTAATCCCTGCCTGTCCCCTCTCCCCACAGACTCTCTTTGTCTTCCACAAAGCCCCCAGGATAATTCTGCATCCCGTAACATTGGTTCTCCGATTTCATCCCAGTTTCGGGCAGGTGTGGCTCCTCCAGGTCCCCTGCTCCCCCAGGCTCCTTCCAGCCTCAACACTTCTGCTCACGTAATTATCCCACCTGGAATGCCCAACTCCCTCCCCTTTGCCTACCCTAACTTTTCCTGTCCTAGGAGGCCTAGTTCTAGTTCTACCTACTCCAGGAAGGCTTCCTGGACTACCCCTTTCTCTGACCTCTCTCAACCCTTATTCTCTAAACCCTATTCAAGCTCTTCAATTCGTTTCACATTTAGTAAGCATTTACTACATATTGAGCTCTGTACTAGGCACTGCAAAAATTAAATAGGGCCTTCCCTCGTGAAGCTTGAATTTTATTTGGTGAGGGAGGAGGGGGAATAGTTTGGTATTGGGGAAGGGGGATGCTGACACTTGGGGGAAGGAGGAAAGGCCTTCTGAAGTTGGTTGCAATTGAGTTGAGCCTGGAAAGGATCTAGGGGCCCCACATGTGAGGAGGTAAGGTGAAAAAGGAGAGTGTTGAGGCATAGGAGACAATTTCATCACACCCTGTCCTGATCCTCCTGGTGGTCCCACACCTGGCAATCCTGTCTACATATTTCTCTACCTCCATATTGCAAGCAACCCACTGTCAGGGGCTGTGTCTTTTCTTTGTGTTCTCCTACAGCATAGAGCAGAATAAGACTGGGCATGTAGGTGGCTCTGTGAAATAGTTATTGGTTGAGTGAGGACAGTGTACCCTTACATAGAAGTCTGAGAGGCAAAGAATGGCTTCTTTAAAAAGGATCAGTTGTCCTGATTCATATCGGACTACTGGACCCAGATGGCTCCAGAGGAGAAAGTGAGGCTGGTGACTTTGCACAGCCCTCCCTCACTTAAATCCAATGCACTTGAATGTCATAATATCACCTCCCTGATGTCATGGTCCTCTTCGAGAATGAAGGACAAACAGCAGCAACAGAAGTCTAGGAACCATCTAGATCCTTCTTGCAGAGGAATAAGGACTGGACCTATGATTTCATTGGTAGAAAGAACTCCCAGATGAGGAAATTCCCTCTACCAATGCAAATCGCCACCTTCCCTGAAACTTAACAGTCTTGTAGTCACCTGCAGTGTTAGAGGCCAAGTGATTTGCCCAGGGTCCCACAGGCATGGTGTGTTAGAGAGGCAGACCTGGAACCTAGCTCTTTCTGACTGAGCCCCAGCTCTCTATTCACATCACCAGGCTGGTTTCTCTTCTTTGACAGAGATGAAAATAAGTTAGGAATATGTTTTGAAGCTAGGGTCAAAGAAATAGAGTTTTTAATTGTTTGGTTCTCCTTTCCTTATGACCCTGGAGCCTTTGGGCTGCCCCAGCTAACCAGGGATCCTTGGCATTGGGAGTAGGCATTGGCTTTCCAAGACTGGTATGAGCTACTTTTTAGAACCTAATCTGGTTTGCAGTTCCTGATACTGAGAAGACTCAGGTTTGAGCCCAGGAGTTTGGAGTTGCTAAAACAGGTCTAAAGTTGATAGGGTGTCAGCACTAAGATAAGTACCAATATGGCGTATGTGAAGGGTGCCACCAAGTTGCTTAAGGAAGGGTAAATTGTTCTAGGTTAGAAACAAAGCAAGTCCAAGCTTCTCTGCTCAGGCCCATGAGTGGCTGCTGTACTTCCAGCTGGGCAAGATAGGGAGACTCCAGCGTCAAAAAAAAATCTAACTCAGAACTCTTCAGTTATGTTGTGAGGGTAGACTGATGAAAAAGAGGCAGCCCCCTTGGACCAGTAGCTTCTCAGACAGAGGAAGGGAGCTCTGAGGTAGGGCTAAAATAGTAGCTTAAGATGGAATTTGGGGACATGTATTGATAATGTGGCATGGCTACCACCATGCTGAGACTCAGGTTCAGTGTCAGAGTATGGTTTGATAGCATATGCAAATGAATCCTCCCAGCTGAGAGCCATTTTGAATTTGGGAAAAAGGACTATTAATGGAAATATTTAGACAGGGCTTCAGTGAAAACATTATGCCCCACTTAGCAAAGGCATCTTATGCCTAAATGGCCTTAATTGATATAACAGCATAGTCTAATGACCCCCTAAACATGGAATGAAAGGGTAAGGTGAGGACTAAGAAGATTGTAGGGAGCCAGTAGGGCCAAATGCATGAAACTAGGAATCGGTAAGAGATTACAGCCTCTGTAGGAGTAGTCTCTCTGGAGACCTTATTCTCATAGACTATGTCTATATAAGGACTATCAAGACCATTGTTTTCTATATGAGATTCCTCCTAACTTGACTCACTGGATCAGGCAACAACCAGCCATTGAAATAAGGTTTTCTAAAGTAGAAAAAAAAAGTCCCAGAGAAATGAAGAAAGTATCTTTTATGGTTACACTGGAAAAAGATTTTCTTGTGGCAAGTCAATCAATAAACATTAACTGCTTACTGTGTGCTGGGCACTGCCCTAAAAATTCAAACAAAAAGAAAGACAATCCTTTCCACCAAGAAGCCTTACATTCTAATAGAGGATACATAAAAAGAATCTGAAAGGCTGGTAGGGAGGAAGGAGAGCCCAGGTACATGATGGAGAAGTCAGAAGTGTAACATAATGAGAATTGGAGATATGACTGGTTGTATTCTCTTTAAATGGAGAAGCCATCCAATCAGAGGAAAGAGCCATAGGGTTGAGGATACTTTCAAGGTGTCATTTCTAGAGTCAAAATGTTCCACAACACGATGGAGAGGTCCAGAGGAGTACAGCCAGGCAGTCGGGGTCCAGGATAGATGACATGGGCTCAAGTCTTATTCCATCCTAGGATCTCAGTAAAAACTATGATGCCTGTTGCTTAGTGGTGATATGGGACCAAAAGATTAGAGATGTAAAGGTGCGGGGGAATTTAGAGATCATCTTATCTTTGAGTCCCAGAGAAGTGAAGGGACTTGCCCAAAGTCCCTCAAGTAGACCCAAGCTTTGAACTCAGTTCTTCCAATTTCACATCCAGTTACTGATTTCACATCCAGAGTGTCCATGAGTCCCTGAAAAAGTGGGCGTGGGTTATAATGGAGACTCTCCAGGACGAGATTAGTTTATTAGGAAAATAATCTGCTGAAATGGAGGACAAGAAATCAGGAGGGCTAGGTAGTTCTGGGGGAAGTCAAAGTGACCTCAGTGGTAGCTGGCTTTGTGTAACCTGGACCATTGTTGCTCAGGAAGCCCCAGCCTCAAGTGGAGCTGAGGTCAATATGGCATACTGACCCTGGCTCAAAGAGCAATCTTTGATCTTTTTCATAATAGTAAGTGAAGCCTGGAGTTGAGATAACCTAGGAAACATCCTCTCCATCTTAAGAATGGTCCAGAAGACTTTTCTTACAAGGGTGAGAAGTTCCAGAAGACAAAACTGTTAAATCTCAACCTTGACCCTATATAGAAAAGCCTCAGGCTGAGATGGTAGAGAGGTTGGAATTTATATCCAGTCCTGGTGGGATTCTCAAAAATACAAAGAGGGCAGAAGCAATGATTGGAGTGGTCCTTAGTACCATCCAATCTTTTGGAAAAGGAGGAAGATTGGCCCAAAGAAAAGGCAAAGAGTGATATTGTGGGGCACCCTGAGTCTGGCCACAGATTGCCTCCATCTGAAGAGAAGGCTGTGAACCAGCACTGACCAGGTGTGGAAGGCAAGACAAGACTAGCAGAACAAAGCTGGTATTCCTTGCCATCCCACCCAGGGGTACAACAAGGCAAGGTCCCATGCACCCCTCCCATGGGAAGAGGGAATGATGGACCTTAGAGGAGGAATTCTTTTTATGTCAGGTAGAGGAGGGTAGCTGATCTTTCTGAGGAAGGAAGGCAGCAATAGCTGCTGCCTTCAGCTATTGCCGACAGCTCTAACAGGGCGCCAATATTCTACCCTGAAGCTGTCTGAAAGCAGCATAGAAAAGTGGAGAGAGTCACAAAACACTGGGAGGGACCTGAAACTCTGGCCTTGTGTTTAGACTGGTCTATCATACATTCTTAGGATCACAGATTTAGAGCTAGAAGGCACCTAAGAAGTCGTCAAGTAGAATCTTTTCATTTTACAGGTGAGAAAAGCAAGGCACACGAATAACTCTGTGGGTGGGGGAGAGTCAGGGTGGGGGGAGGGCAGAAACACACATTGTTTGTAATGTTCCTGCTTGGCTTTTCCTGTGAGTCCCTATGGCCCACTGCTATGCGTGTCCTTGGAGAAGTCATGGGTACTGGGCTGTCGTACATGTGAGCTGCCTGAGGTCTCAAAAACAGGAAATACCAAAGGATTAAAAAGGTGTGTCATGAGGTCAGCCATCCTTAACACATATGTAAGAGCACCAGAAGGGGAACCAAGGTTTATTCCAAGAGTTGTCATTAACAAGCTGTGTGACCTTGGGCAGATCACTTTCCTTCTGCTCTCCAGTTCCATTCTCTGTGAAATGAGAGGGTTTGACTACATGGTCTCTTAAGGGTTCCTCTCCCTGTCGTAACTCAGGGCACACATCCCCTTAGGCAAGTTTCTGGAGCATGCACTGTAATTTCACAGGGTGCCTAAGAATATTCAATAGCAGGAGAGGATGAATCTGATTTTATGGTTAAAAATGTCAATTTTCACAGCCCATTGAAGCTGCTTAAATGGCAAACAGACGGTTTCCTCATATTGAAAACCACATAAACCGAACAACTAATTTACTAACATTAAAGGAGAGGAGAATCTGGTGCCCATGAGGCAGAGTGGGAGGACCCCAGGGGCCACGAAGGGAAGAAGGAGACCTGAGGGCCCTTTCAAGCATGGTTAGAAGAGTTGAACCACCACTATAAAAGGGCTTTTGGCCCAATCTTCCCTGTAACAATGATTTGATAGAGCCTCTTCAGTGTATGCTGGTATACATTTACTCATACCCAGAGAACAAGACCTGTGCTAGGTCTGTTTCTGTTTGTCTCTCTTTCTCTGTCTCTGTCTCTCTTTCTCTTCCCCACCCCCATAAAAGGAGACCATAGAAATAATGACTGTGTGAGTCACTTTGTCACACACATTTTCTATTTATCTCCCCATACTTGTAGCATATACAGGAAGACTATAACAGTCTCTATATATAACCTATAGGATGCAATCCCTAGGGTGCCATTGGATTCCAGCCTTCCCTTGCCCCCATTTCAACTTCCACCTCGCCATCTAGCTTGCTGTCAACATTGAATTCTCAGCAGAAAAGTGCTTTCTGAGCTTCTTTATGGTCAAAGACCCGTTGGGTGCTAGGTCTTGAATGGCGAGTTCCCTATTCATCCATATCAGTCTCTTTAGACAATTCCCCTTTTCTCTCTTCAATGGAATTGTCTCTTTTGTGCTGTGAGAGTTTTCCATTTGTCCTGATAGACCTTCTCGATTGATTCAGTAAGCCCCATCTATCCTTCCTCTGAAGTCTTTAAAATCTGTTTTCCTTGAATCCAGGTTCCGTATCAGAGTGTGTCCAGCTTTCGTCTCCTCTATCACAAATTCTAAGGTGAAGTGATTACTCTTAACGTAAGGCCCCATCATGTCTACTCTAGCAACCAGTTATTCCTTATGGGCAATCTAATTCATAGTAAGATTTCCTTTTGCTGCTTCTTTGACCTTTTGAAGGATGAAAATATCATTAAAGCAAGTCAGGATGATGAACCACTCTTTCTAGCAGAGAGTTTGTTCCAACAGATGTCCAGAAAGTTGAAGGTTCCCAACACTCTCATATCATACCTCCATGTCAGGCTTGTGTTACATTCCCTCAAATACTCAACTCTGATCTTTCTGTCCAATCTTTGTTGTTGTTGTTCAGTCATTTCAGTTGTGGCTGACTCTCTGTGACCACATTTGGGGTTTTCTTGGCAAAGATACTAGATTGGTCTGCCATTTCCTTCTCCACCTAATTTTACAGATGAGGGAACTAAGGCAAACAGAGTTAAATGACTTACCCAGGGTCACACAGCTAATAAGTATAGGAGGTCAGATTTGAACTCAGGAAGATGATATCCATTGGGATATCTAGTTTACCTTGCTTGTTAGCCTTATTTTATTCACTTGTGTAGTATCTAAGACCAAGAATGTTACTATTCATTCTTTCTGACTCTAGGCACCCCACTCTACTCACTGCACCACATAGCCACCCTGTTGGCAATATTATATTTCAATGCTAATACTGCTTCTGTTTCTATTCCCATTGATCTTAATCCAAAGGCTCTCCACCATACTTCCCACACCTCTGGCTCTTCATAGTGCTTTATCTCCTTACTGTATGATACTACTCTTCCCACTCACTCCCATTTTTTTTTACCTATTCTGTTTCTTTTGAATAAAGTGGATCTTTCCAGAATTGTATGACAATTATGAGTCTTCTTCCACTACATCTATGGAATTGATTTTGCCTCTTCCCATTGGGATATCTAGTGTACCTTGCTTGTTAGCCTTATCTTATTCATTTGTGTAGTATCTGAGACCAGGGATGTTACTATTGATTCTTTTCTTAGATTGCCTTAGATGATCTAATACATATAAATATCTAAAGCTTTTTGTAAAGTTTTGAACACTATACAGATATAGGGTGTCCCAAAAGTCTAAGTGAGGTTGGAAGCTATGAAGCTTCCATCTGTAATGAGACTTTGGGAGAGAAAAAAAGAGAGAAGAGGAAGAGAGAGGTAGGGAAAGAGTGAGAGGGAAAGAGAGGAGGTGAGGTAGAGACAGAAAAGAGACTGAGAGAGGTAGAGACAGACAGATAGAGATACACAGCGACAGAGACAGTATAGTGTAGTGAATAGAGATCTGCATTTGGAGTCAAGAAAATCTGGATCCAAATCCTGCCACTGATATCTACTGTGTAACCCTGTAGATTTCAGTTTAGCCATCTGTAAAATGGGAATAATTATATGTGTGGGTTTTGATTCACCTACACTCCACAGGGTTAGTATAAGGCTCAGAGGAGACAATGTGAATTATTTCACATACTTCAAAGTGCTAAGTCAATTATAGCCAGTCTTTTTCTTCTGTGGACTTGTATGTCTCTACATTTATTCTTCCCACATTCTGGCTATTCTTTTTAGTAGGCAGTGGAAAGAAAGCTGCCTCTGGAGTCAGAGGCCCTAGGCTCAGGCCTGTCTCTGACCCTTAACTACCTATGTGACCTTAGGCAAATCACATCAGCTCCCTGAGCTTCATCTGTCAATGAAGGGCCTGGATTAAATGATGTCTTTTGGTCTATGAGCTCATAAACCTATGGCACCTATCTCAGTAGATTTCTCTTCTTTCTTTCCTTTTTAGTTTAAATCCCTTTTGATTAGATTGATAAGACACCAGGCAAATAGGAGTAGAAATAGATAGGGAGGGCATCCCTATCCTTGGCCCTTCTTCAGAGCCAGATATTGGGGGAGCAACTGACCTGGCCTGGGGTATGCTCCCATTTTTGTTATAAAGGCTCCAACTTCCTCTCTGTGAATGATACACCATCCTATACAGTGCAGTAACAGGAGGGCTGGACTGGCAGTAAACAAATGGGTTGTTATTCCCGGATTTGCCACTAACTCGCTGAGTGATCTGAAGTCCTTTTACCTCTCTGGAAGCCAACTTCCTCATGAAACGATTTCACATGAAACAAGACCTTTGAACTTCCAGCTCTAACATTCTCTGATGATTCTCCCCCCTTTACCTACCCCCTACACCCCAAGTTCGCCACCCTACCTACTTTCTATCTTTCTCACCAGACTACCTGCAATTGCTGATTAGAACTGTTAGTGGTTCCCTCATTGACAATGCAACAGGCCTGTGTACATGCTGGTGGCAAGACAGTAATGAGTGTGGAAGTTGGGAACACCAAGGACATAATTGTGAAGAAATACAAATCAATACGGGCTTAATCTCGGTTAAACGGAGTCTTACAGATTAATCAAATCTCAATTACAGCCCAGCTCCCCCATCCTGAGCGATCACCAAACTCATTGATTTAGTGTACACAATGCTGCTCTGCTCTCAGAATCACTTTTCAATGTTAATATAATTAAATAGCTTGAATTCTGTGTCCTGGGGAATTATCCAGTTTATCTACCATAGCATAAAACTAGTAGAAATAGTCCTGGACTGGCAATCAGAAGGCTTGGGTTCAAGGGCTGACCCTGCCATATGTTTGCTGTGTAAACTTGGGCACACATGCCCCACACTCCTCAGTTCTTTCACGTGTAGAATAAAGGCTTTGGATTAGATGATTACCAAGATCCCTTCCAGCTCTAAAATGCAAATAAGTAAGATTATTTCTGAGATATATATATACGTATATATATGTATAAGTACATATATACATATATACATGTATATACATACATACATACATATATATATATATACACACACATACACACACACACACGCACACATATCAGAAGCTTTGGGACTACTCTCCCAAATCCCCATTCTCACTGGCAGGTTAAGTCTTCTCATCTTAGGGCTTCTGGGGTAACCCTGAAGAGTTGGACATGTTTCTGTAGTTCATCAGTGAACCCCAATCTGGTATGTTTCCAAATATCAATCACCAGTTATCAACACTACAATACCAATTTGACCAATTGATCTCTCCTCAATTTCAATTAGCCACTGAACATCAATTAGCTTTTACAAAGGCATATTTACTAAGAAAGTATAAGAAGAATAGAAGTACAAAAGTATCTCCCTGAACCAGGGCATATTCTCCCCTCCACATACTGATTTGATTTCTGGGGAGAGTGCACTCAAACTTAATGTAAAGACTACCAAACACTTACCCTAACAAGTTCACTTCTGGTGTGGCATAGCTAGCTGATGGATGAATCCCTCCCCTCTTTGCAGGATATGGCATCTTGACTGTTGATTCAAGACCTTGCTGGGCTGGGTCAAGCATTTTGCTTTTCAGGGCTTATTCCTTACTGGCCTCAGGTAATATAGCTATTAGCAGACTCTCCAAAGAGTTGCATTTGCTAGAGCCTTTAAAAGTTCACAAGGTCATCATCTGGTCTGTCCTGTCTCTCTGTTAGTCATTCATCTAAGATTAGGAAAAGAGAAATACAAGAAAGGGCTATGCCAAATGTTCATGGCCACATATGGACCAGGTTTGGGAGAAGCTCTTACACCCAGAGGCTTAAAGCATTTCTTCAAAAGTCACCTGAAAAGAGAGATTTCATATGTTGAAGGCTTTAGTATGCTCACTCAGTTCTGGGTCAGCAGCCAAGTAAAAGAATTTTTGTCACCACACAGTAAGCTAACAGGAAACAGAGAATTACCTGCACATGCTCTGCAGCAGAAAGAGAAGAAACTCACCAACCCTTCATATGGGCTGATACCAGGCTGAGCATGCTGTAAAGACTGGGTCCCCATTGGCCAGCTACCTGTCATACATATTTGTGTGTGTATGTGTGTGAATATGTATATATGTATATGTATATTGTATGTGCATATATGTATGTAGAGAGAAGTATGTGTATACATGTATACACACACACACATACACACACACATACACACACACACACACACACATATATGCAGGGTGTCCACAAAGTCTGTATGCAATTTACAAGTTACAACTATTTTAAATCGCACATGGACTTTATGAACACCCTGTATATACACACACATACATACGTATATAACATAAATTTGGCTAAAACCTGACCCACGGGGAGCTCTTCAGAGTCCCAGGACTCATGCATTTCTTTCTTCCAATCAATTATCACACCTATCTTCCCTTTTATTACTATCTATTACTGTATTTTTATATGTATTATTATATATTATATATTACTATGTATTATATAGTATAATATATATAATTATTCATTACTATATATTACTATTATTACTATACTATTTATTACTATATACTATCAACCTCCTAGTTAATCAGACTCAAAATATAGGAATCATCTTCAAGATGACTTTTTAAAAGATTTGTTGGTGATTGTGGGTGGTGGTCCTTTATTCTCAAAAAGGACCAAAGATTTTTTAAAAAGATTCAGAAAGACAAATATTTAGAAATTTGGAAGGGACTTTAAAGGATATCTAGCTTATGTGTTTATTGAATAATCTGGGAGGAATTGTGGGAAGCAGTAGACAGAAAAGAAACCTGAATGTTGGGGGTAGTGCCAAGCACCACCCTCCTTCCTGATTTCTAAGACAGTCCCCTTAACACAGAAATGGAAGTGTAGGAGAAAGTGATACATTAGAATGGTTGAGTCGATAAGACCCTTAAACATTATCTAATCTAGCCTCACCCCAAGGCAATGTCAAATCCACTACGCATACTTCAAGCACCTACTATGTACAAAGCACTGTTAGGTGATAGGGATACAAAGGCAAGCCAAAAAAAAAAATCGTTCCTGTCCTCAAGAAGCTTACATTCTGCTATGGTTGATTACAACATGTAAACAGCTAAGTAAACAGCTGAGGTCACCTAATGAGTCAGAAACAGAACTAGGATTTGAACCCTGGTCTTCTAACTCTGAATCTGGTGCTCTTTTCATAGTACCGTGCTCTCTGATAAATTTCTGATATCTAAGATATACAAAGAATCAATGCAAATAGGTAAGAACAAGATCCATGTTCTGATAGATAAATTGCCATGGAATATGAAAACCAAGTTCTCCTAAGAAGAAAAGCAAACTACCAGTAACCATATAAAATGCTCCAAATTATTAGTGATAAGAAAAATGCAAATGAGAACAACTCTGAGGTTCCACTTCACACCTATTATATTGGAAAAGATGATAAAAATGGAAAATGACAATTGTTGGAGTGTCTATGGTAGATCAGACACACTAACGCCTTGCTGATGGTGTTGTGAATTGAGCCAACCAAAGCAATTTGAAGCTATGTCCAAAAAGTCACTAAAGGATACGTATCCTTTGACCTGGCAATGCTACTACTGGGCAAATATCCCCAAAGAGACCAAAAAAGAGAAAATGGATTCACATATACAAAAATATTTAGAGAAGCACTCTTTGTGGCAGCAAAGAACTGGAGTAAAGAGTGTGCCTATTGGGGAATGGCTGAACAAACTATGGCATGTGAATGTCATGAAATATCACTGTGCCATAAGAAACATCGGAGGGATAGATTGAGAGAAACCTGGGAGGATTTATATAAACTGATGCAGAGGCAAGTGAGCAGAGTCAGGAGAACACTTGATACAATGACTGCAACAATGTAAAAGAAAATAACTGTGAAATACTTCAGCACTATAATCAATGTCAAGATCAAATACTGCTCTACTGACCATGATCCATGCTTCCTACCTCTTTGGCAGGCAGATGATGGACTAGAAATTCAGAATGAGATAGACATTTTCAGATATGGCTCAAGTGTGAATTTGTTTTGCTTGACTATACTTATTTATTACAAGGGAGGACTTATAATTTGGGGACAATGATAATAATATGAAAAAGGAAGAAAAGAAAGAAAGGAGTCCAATAAAACATTTAAAAATACACAGAAGACAACAGAAAGAGGTTCAGGGGGGACAGAAATGAGCAGAGCAGTGTTGGAAATGTCACATTAAATTTAACATGTACTTTTCAAAAAGCTATTAGAAAAAGCTAGTAATAGAAATTTAGGATGTCATTGCAATGTTCTTTTTTTATTCTTTGTATATGGAGATGTTCATATTTATGGATGTTTGCTAAATTCATAATAAAAAGAAAATAATTTTTTTCCTTTTTAAGAAAAAGAAGGAATTACTCTTCAGGAACAGTCTATACCAGATGACCTCTGAAGTTCCTTCCAACTTTGGGACTGACACAATCCCCAATGCCTAGGTCTCCCAGTACCCTTCTTTCCCCTCCCCTCCCCACCTCCCCCCACCCTGAGCACATTCCTTTCAAATCCTAAAGCGGGAGGAACTCAGATGCCCATAATTCAAATACACTGTACTGGATAGAATATTAGCTTACATCCTCTCAGCACTGCTGGGTTTGGGGGCAGAGGAGGGCACCAGCAGCTATCTTCCATTTCTACTCCTCTCTCTCTGCCAAAGATTCCTCTCACATCATCATCCCTCTCAGGCTCCTCTCCAAGTGTAGCCACTCAAGCTACAGCTGCTCAGGCTTTCGTCTCAGCCACACCCATGACCATTCATTCCCTTTGCTCTCACACCAAGTCCTCAATACACTACTATGGCTCACACTCGCCTGCTCTGATCCCCTCGTATGTTACTATCTGGTGAACAAATACTCGGAACACTTTTTTAAAAAATTATTTATTTATTTTAGTTTGCAACATTCACTTTTATAAGATTTTGAGTTCCAAATTGTTTTCTCTCTCCCTTCTCCCCTCCCCTAGACAGCCAGCAATCTGATATAGGCTATACATGTACAATCACATTAAACATATTGTGGAACACACTTTAAATACAATCTCTAGCTTTCCTTCCATGAGGCCCAGTTTCTGGCTTCCAGGCACAGTCTCCTAAGTCACCAGATCAGTGCTCTAAATATCCTTGCCCTCTAGAACCGCAAGCACCTGCTTACAACCACAAAAGGACATGCCTTAGTGCCTTATCCCACCCCCCACATCCCCCTTCAGCCTCACACAATCCCAAATTCCTGCAGAGTCAGTGATCGACCTAGATTCTTAGGGGAAAACTCCATAATCTTCTCCAAATCTCCAGGAGGCAAGTCCCCGAACTAGGTTCTTCCTCACTCTCATCCCCATTTCCTTCCTTTCCAGAATAAGCCAGAAATTCCCCAGAGGGTACATGCTTCTTGTTCCCCTTAAAGTGCAAGATCCCAGAAGGTTTGTCTAGGTAGAAAGGAGCCCTCCTCATATTGAGCTGTCCCAGCACTGAAATATACCCATCCCTGTGAGGACCAAAGAACCTGTGACCAGATTGCCACACCAACAGTCTGACCAGAAGATTCCCAACTTCCTAGCACCATAGAGGCATTTTGCACTGAATCAAGAAGACAGCTTAGAAATCATTAGTTTCAACTCCTTAATTTTATAGCTTAATTAACTGAGAAACCGAGGGGTGGAGATTTGTCCCGAGTCACGTGTCAAGTTGCTGGCAGAGTTAGGACTAGAATCCAGGTCCCCATTCCTCATTTGGTGTTCTCTCCACTACGGTGTGCTGCCTGCCTGGTTAAATGGGATTCTAGTTTCCCAGCCAATGTGAGTCATTACACAAAGTTGCCATATGTCACTTTCAATCAATACAGCTGTGTGTTCAACAAACAATCATGCTAAATTCCCTTCCAATAAGAATTCATGTTCTCCAGTCATCTTTTTATGTAAGCGCATTCCCCACATGAGCACAGACTAAGGCCAGGTTACCTCCAAGAGAAGTCATACAGGGACAGATGTGTGGCATAATGGATTGGACTCAAGGCAGTGATGTTGTAGGTTGGGCATCTCCCCTATTGGCCCATAGCTCTTAGGCTGTGCTCTGCCCTGTCTTGCTCTCTGATGCTGGAGCCATCTGAAGTGGCTCTGGGGAGCCAGTTGTTAAATTTTCAGCATGAGCATTTACACCTTAGAAATTGGCAAACCTATAAATTAAGGCTTGATAGTAAAATGCTAGTTTTACTGTGTTGGTGATTCGTTTCTACAAAGTAGAGTTCATACACATTATCATCACTAATACACATTAATACACAATAATACACATTATTATCATTATCATACACAAGACATCTTATAAATAAACTTCTAGACCTCCTCATCTGTGAAATGGGGTAGGAGGGTTTGCCAAGATAATTTCTAAAGTCCCTTCTGGAGCTAAAGTCCTGCTCCTGTGTATGTATATGTATAATATATATGTGTGTGTGTATCACATTTGTGATCTTAAGCAATCCTCACAACAACTCTCTGAGTCAAGAAACAATAATTAAGGCTCAGTCATTTTCACCTCTTCGTGACCCATTTGGGATTTTTTTGGCAGAGAGACTGGAGTAGTTTGCCATTTCCTTCTCCAGCTCATTTTTACACATGAGGAAACTGAGGCAAATAGGCTTAAGTGACTTGCCAAGGCTCACACAGCTAGTAAGCGTCTGAGGCCACATTTGAACTTAGGAAGAGGAGTCTTCCTGACTTCAGGCCCAGCACACTATCCACCATACCCCCTAGCTGTCCTGGTAATAATAATAGCTGGCATTTATTTAGCTCTTTGAGGTTTGCAATGCACTTTGTAAATATTATATCAATGTATTCCCAGGAGAGAGAGAGAGAGAGAGAGAGAGAGAGAGAGAGAGAGAGAGAGAGAGAGAGACACTATTATTAATCCATTTCACAGATGCGGAAACTGAGGTTTGAAAAGTCATCCCTAAAGAGGAAACAGGCCTCTAATAAGTATTTGTGGAATAAGCAGACCTATGAACATATTAAAATTTGGGGGGAGGGGTTCATAAAGAGATTGGTGAAGCAGCATGATGTTGGGGAAAAAATCCTGAATCTGGCATTTGGCCTTAAGCAAGGCACTTCACTTTCAAGGACTCAATTTCGTCACATATAAAAAGAAAGGGTTGGACCACCTGATTCCTGAGATTCCCTTCTCTAAGTCCTATGATCCTAGGAATGATGAGCAGGTCACACGGTCTCCCAGAAGGAGTTGAGCAATATTTTCCTCCACACTTGGAAGAAAATAAGCATTTCTGGAGAACAATTAATCAAAAGAATTAACCTGCAGAAAAGAAAAGGCGTTTCTGTATCCACCACATGAAATCAGTTCATTCTAGGCACTTTAGTGAGAGTAAAAGAAGAGATGCAGGCAGAACGTAGACCCCGTGCCAAAGGAAATCGTGATCATTTGGCTGATAATCTTGATACTCGGCTTTCTCTTTATATGGTTTTATTTGTTTTGTAATCAATAAGATTGATTTTATTCTTACTTCTTAATTAGAGAGTTAGATTTCCCCAAGTAATTAATGCACTTTTCTTCAACTCCATAGCCCATTACAGTAGTTAAAATATTAAGCTGTAAACACTGTCAAATCTAAAGGATTGGAAACACATGTTTTTTTCCAGAGCTATTCTATCTTCATTTCTGAAATTACTAGATTCAGGCGGCTTTGTTCTCTGGGATAAGTAATAAGATGGGGCTGATTTCTTTGGAGAACATTGCACAAATATAAACTGTATTGTTACTTTTAATTACATATTCTACATTTTCCTGGTGACATTAAAAGTGATAACATAAAAACATTTAATTTCCACTCTTATAATGCTGGTTTACAGCCTACCTCCCAGAAGATAGAGTGTATTCAGGCAAAGAACCTCTAGGAGTATAACCAGGGTCCAACAGTCCTGCCCTGTTTTACTTCCAACCCTTTCCTTACATTCTCTGTCAATAGGAAAACCAAAACAACTCCCCCATATGATCCCACTCAACCACAGCCCATCATTCTCACTGTCTCCAACCTCACCCTTCACCACATCTTCTTTCATCATACCCAACTATCCACAAATCCACCCACACATCACAATTTCCTGCCCCTACCTTTACTCCCAACTCTACGTTATCACCCATTGTTCCCGCTTCCACACCTAACACCATCCAAAGCATCATACTCTTCTCAAAACCAATCCGCTTATTCTATCTTGTTCCCCTGTCCCCCAAGAATCCTGCCAACTTTTCATATCATGAATGACTTAGGTTTAATTAAGCAGGGCTCCAGAGAAGAGCTCAAAAAAGGCACTGCCCCCTGATCCTTGCATAGGGGCAGCACTATGGTAATGGAATGTTTCGTACACTATTAGACATAGTTCTTGCATATAGTTTTGCTAAACTTTTTTCTCTTTTAAAAAAATATTTGTTATAAGGGATGGTTCCCTGGGTAGAAGAGGCAAGAGATGGCTATATACAGAAATTAATTTGATAGAAAGAAAAAGAACATCAGTACAGTAAGTAGAAGGAGCACAGGGCCTAGAGCCAAAAGGCCTGGGTTCAAATCCCACTCTTGAATCGCTCAGAACTATAGCTACATTTATTTTGTTCCAACTGACCAAGCAAAATTGGCTTAAACTCCTACTGCAAAACATTATATAAAACATAGGCTGCTTCATTAAATGAAGTAAATACAATCTACCATGAACTCTTGTTTCACAAATCTCTTCAAGTTCTTTCTCTGCTCTAGATTCTCAGTTGAATCCTTAAAGAGAATTTTAGCCTATTTCTGGAGTGATTTTCATGCCTTGCCCTTGACTCTTACCACTTATTTGATCTTGGACAAGTCACTTAACTTCATAGATTTTTGAGTTGGAAGGTACCTTAGTGGCCGTTCATCCTAACCCATTCCCATATCTGAGCCGCAAGAAACTCACATTCTAATGGAGAAGCACAACATGTAAAGGGGAGGAGGAAAGGAGTTGGCAGTCCCTATTGGGTCTGGGGGACCCTGGGGTAGAGTCCAAGGTTCATTTGGGGGGTGGGGTATGTGATGAGGTTGATGGCTAAAGTGTAGGCAGCATAGTGAAGAGATAGTTGGGAAGTACGCTGGAAAGGATCTTAATGGTCATCCAGTCCAACCCTCTTGTTTTTATACATAAAGAAACTAAGACCTAGAAGAGTGAAGTGATTTGTCTAGGGTCGCATAGGTAGGAAGTGACAGAAATGAGATTAAACCCAGATCTACTAATTGGCAAATCTATTTTTTTTGTTTTTTCCTTACTAAGCCATAGCATACTATCATCAATAAAACTCTTGAAATAAAGAAAGGTTGAATCCAGCTATTTTTCTTTCATCTTGACATATGTTCCTAAAAGCTCTCATCAAAGCTCTTGAACTATGTGTGAAACAACCAGGTACCAGTTCGATTGAATGATATTTCTAAACTTGAGAGTAAATGCCATGGTAGCGGAGGAGGGGAGGGGTATCATGAAGAAGTCCCCGAAAGTCTCAGAGATGAAAAGACTTGGAGGGAAACAGTTGTCTTCAAATATTTGGAAGGCTGTCATAAGGAAGGTGGATTAGACCCATCCTGCTTGGTCTCACAGGACAGAACATTGGTGACATCACAGAGACATATTGAGGCTTGAGGTAAGGATAAACTGCCTGACAATTACAACTGCCCTAAAGTACACTGAGTTTCCTCAGGGGTTAGTGGGCTTGCCAGACTTGAAGCTAAAGCTAGATGGCCACTTGCCAGGGAGGCTATCGAGATGATTCTTGGTAAGCCACAAGTTGAACCAGATGGTTCCCAAGGACCCTTCCAACTCTGAGATTTTGTGTTTTTGTGATTCTAAATGGAGCCTCAGAATTCCATTTCTAGCCTTTATTTACTAGGTTCCTCTTGCCTGAAATGCCCTCTGGGCTTGTCTTGGTCCATCTTTCAAGTCCCTGAATAAGCCTCATCTCCTTTAAGAAGCTTCCTTGGCCCTCTCAGTCCACTTAGATCTCCTCTGTCAAGAGTCAGAAGTACTTGAGCTCCATAACTAAACTTTTGCTCACAGGCTGAATGGTATGGGTACCATTTCATGTGTGTGAATGCCATCTAGCTGACTGAACTGTCAGCTCCTGGAGGGTAGGTATAGTGTCTCTTTCTTTCCTTGCCTTCCCCACAACAGAGACCAACACAGAGCCAGGCACATAGAAATTCTCAGTAAATATTGTTAATTAACGATGACAATACCTTTAAGAAAATTAAGAATGATTAAGAAAATCAATATGGTGTAGTGTGAGGAGCTCTATGTTCAGAGTCAGAAGATTGAGTTCAAATCCTAGTTCTATGTGACCTTGACTCTCTAGTTTCCTCATCTGTAAAATAAGAGGATTATATTAGATGATCTCAAAGTCTTTTTCCTCTGATCCTATGACATGTTCTTAAACTTTCCAAAACACTTTTACATTTATTATCTTATTGAATCCTCATAATAGCTTTATATCATGGAAGGCAGGAGATGGTCCAAGGTTATGAACAGGCAGCTCTCAAAAGGAGAAAAAATACTACTTATCAACAACCATATTAAAAATGCTCCAAATCACTTATTGGAAAGAAAATGTAAGTTAAAACAACTCCGAGGTTCTACCTCATACCTATCAGATTGACAAAGATAACCAAAAAAGAAAAATTACAATTGTTGGCAGGGTTGGGAAAGAACGGGCACACTAACTGGTGAGGATATGAATTGATCTGGCCATTCTAAAATGCAATTTGAAACTATACCTAAAGAGTCACCAAACTAAGCATGTATCTTTTGTCCCAGAGATACCACTTTTAGGTCTATGCCTACACAAAGAAAAAGAGGGAAAGAATCCAGGTGTGCAAAAAATATTCATAGCAGTAGTTTTGTTGTAGCAAAGAACTGGGGGGAAATGTGGATGCCCATCAAATAGGAAATCAAATAGGCTAAATAAATTATCACATGTGAATATGATGGAGTATTACTGTGCTATAAGAAACAATAGAAGATTCAGAGACACCAGGGAAGGCTTATATGAACTGATGTGGTGAAGAACCATTTATACCATGACCACAATACTGTAAAGAAAAATAACTTTGAAAGACTTGAGATATCTAACCTATGTAATGACCAACTATGTCTCTAGAGGACTGATAAACAAGCAAGCTTCTCACATCTTGATAGAGGAGGTAGACTGGACATCAACAATGTAACATATATTTTCAGACATTATCCAATGTGTGCATTTGTTTTGATTCAATATGTTTACTTGTTAGAAGGATGGGGAGATTTGGGAGCAGGAGGGAATAATGGCAGAGTGTCAATGAACAATTTAAAAGAACATGCAGAAGAAAACAGAAGGGTGTTCAGAGGGAGACCTGGACAGTCAGGGCAGCTTTGAAATTAACATGTTGAATTTATTAAATATTTAAACAGGAGGAATAAGCTGGACATAGCAGAGATTTGTATGCAAACCTCTTTTTCTATTCTTCGGATGTGGTGATATTCATGTTTGCCGGTGCTCGTGAAGTTCAGAACAACAAAAATTAGTGTAGGCTCTAGCACTTACTCTTCCAACTTCTACTTCTCCTGTAAGGTCCATTCACCAGAGGGTGGCTGAATCTGCTCACTTCGGGAGTCTAAGTGGAAATCCTGAGGAGTTTGGAGTATCTGATACTATTTTTCATGAGTCCCCATGTGTTTCTCCATTGTCATTTGATTAAGTAGCATCTCCCCCAAATCAACAAGCCAATGAATATGAATTGGGTTTTACAAATAGATTTTACTGAAAAGTGACATCAGGAAGACCATAATTCAAACCAGGAGCACATTCTCTCCATTGCACATCTCAGTCTTCAGTGAGAGTGAGCTCCAACTTAAAGTGGTTGCTCCAAAACATTACCCTTTTCATTGAAGGAGGCCAACTCCAGGAAATCTTTAAAAAAAATAATTATTTCTTAGAATCCCCATCAAGTTTATTTCAGGGTAGAATAGATAAGTTGTTTCCTCACTCACCTGAGCTGGTCCTTTTCTGGACTGGGTCATTCCCTTACTTGCAGGACATGGTGTCTCTGATGTTGGCTCAATTCATTGTTAGAATGGGTCAAGCTGAATGCTCCTCAGGGCTGGCTCCTTATCCCACTCACATTATTGTTACTATTGGCTGCAGTTGCTGAAGGGACTTTTGATGGCTCTTCAAACCTTTCAGAGCTCTCAAGGTGGAAACTTGGTCCGATCTATCTCCATTTCTCACCTAAAATCAGAAAAGAGTAAACAACGATAGACAAAAGAAACAAAGACACCATGCATTCATGGCCACATGGCAGCTGGATGGTGAGACAAGGCAGCCACAGCTTTGTTCATATAAACAAGCCTTTAGAGCTTTGGAATTATGCTATTGGGGGGGGGGTGATGGGGCTGGAAATGAACAGATCCAAGCCCTTCTTTCATCTAGTGATGTGAGTTAACTGAGGCCAGTAGAGTTGAGTGACTTGCCCAAAGTTACAT
The DNA here is from genome assembly GCF_011100635.1 of Trichosurus vulpecula. Taxonomy (NCBI): domain Eukaryota; kingdom Metazoa; phylum Chordata; class Mammalia; order Diprotodontia; family Phalangeridae; genus Trichosurus; species Trichosurus vulpecula. The sequence continues at coordinate 139,744,031 of NC_050581.1, read as the reverse complement.
GGATGGTGACAGAGCTGGAATTTGAACCCAAGGTCATCTGATATCAAATCCAGTACTCTTCATTCACAAAAGTGAGCAAAGGGAAATATGACTGTAGAAGTATGTAGTAACCAGACTTTGAAGAGCCTTATATGACTGAATTAAAAGTTTGGACTTTATCCTTGGGGTAATGGTGAACCAATGAGAGTTTTTCTAGCTGGGGAGAGGGATACAATGAAGAGATAGCTCATATACACTAGACTTTAATACTTTAAAAATCTGTAATTTCATTCTATGGGTTCTTCAACCACCAACGAAGATTATGATTCCTCTATAATTTGTCACACAGTCTTGGAGAGTTTCTGGGACTAAACAATTTGTCACCCTGTGGCAAATTTGGTAATAAGCTTCTCAAACTTAGCTAGGCTGGTCTTCAAACAGCAGATATAAATACCACCACTAGGTCCACACTCAAAATCTTTCCAATTTGTTAAAACCTACCATGGCTCATTCATTCATTCAATAAACATTTTATTAAGCACCTACTGCATACAAAGCATTGTGCTCCTTGATAGGAATACAAAAAAATTAGATATTCCCCTTTACATACTCTACATTCCAGCTGAACTAACCTATTTGCTGTTCCCTGGCAGAACAGATGGCAAGATGCATGGGGAAACTGGAAGTCTGGCATAGTCTGGGGTGAGCTAGATATAATAATAACAACTAATATTTACTTATCTCTTTATCTTATGAACACAATAGCCTATTATTGTGTGATATATATGTGTGTGTGTGTTAATAGCAAATAGTGCTGTTATTATCCCCATTTTACAAATGAGGAAAGTGAAGCTGAGAGGAGTTAAGTGACTTTCTTAAGATCACACAGTCATTAGCTTGTGAGGCAGGACTGAAGAATGGGATTTCCTCACGATTAGCCCACACAGCTCCCCATAGTACGTTTGCTCTCATTGAACTGCACTCATCACTCAGCACCAAGGCTAGTGTTCTATAACTGCGTAGATTAGCGATTAGCGGCCCCAGAGAAGGAAGGAGAAGTATTGTCTCTGAAGGTTTAGTCTGGGGTGGGGAACCTTTGGCCTCGTGGCCACATGTGGCCCTCTAGGTCCTCAACGGTGAAGTTTGGATTCAGGCAAAGGGCTGCACTTGAGGACCTAGAGGGCCACATGTGGCCGTGAAACCAAAGGTTTCCCATTCCTGGTCTAGTCCAAAGGATGCTGTTTCAGATGGGAAAACATCAGTGGAGGTTGGGAGAATGGCAGGGCAGATGGCAAGATTCCCGGAGTGGATGGTTGGGTTTAGAGGGAAAGAGTGTGACAGTCACCATCTATAGGTCCTCTTGGCATCCCTGTGACTTTCCAGACCCAAACTCTCAGGTCAGCTCACTATTCCACAATGTGTGTTGTCTTCCTTTATTAGAATGTGAGGTAATTCTTGATATCAAGGGCTATCTTGCTTGTATTTTTATCCCTAGCACCCAGCACTGGGCTTTTCTGTCCCTTCATTCATTTAGTCATTGATTCATTCATTCATTCACAACCTTCTATCTCCCATCTGAGTGCTTTGCAGAGGATGTCCTTTATGCCTAGAATGCATTCCCTTCCCACCTACACACCTCTTCTTTGACTACAGAGCTTCCTCCAAAGCTCAGCTCAGGTGCTACCCATTAAGACCTTGCCTAATTCCTCCACTACTACCCTCAATTGCTGATGCCCTCCTCAGAGAACTAACTTTGCATTTGCTTTGCATTTCTTTTGTATCTTCTTATGTGTGTAAGTGTTATTTCTTCCCAAAGAACATCAGCACCTTGGAAGCAGGAAGGGACTGTTCCATTTTTGTCTTTTTATTCCTAGTGAATTGCACAGTACCTGATGCATAGTAGTTGCTCAATAAATATTTGTTGAATGAAGGACCCAATATATGAAAAAATAAATGAAAATAAGTAGTCCCTGCCCTCAAGAAGCTTACATTCTACTTTGAGATAAAATGATCCAGTAACAGAAGTAAAGACAGTATAATTCGAGGAGAGTAAGAACAGGGAGAGAGCACTAACAGCTACCACAGTTGTACCCCAGCTGACCTAGCCTTCTGGAACCCAGGATCACTTCTATAAGGAATCAGAGTAGGGCTTTAGTGGAGGGCAAAGCACTCAATGAATATTTGTTTAACTGAATTGATTCAAGTCCTATTTGGGGAAGATTAGCATAAGTGTCCATGCAGAATGTGGAGAGAGGGGCAGGAACTTCCTCTATAGCTTGTTTAGTTACTGGGACTTTCAGAAAACAAGCATCCAAAAGGGACCAAAATGTGCCCTATCATTAAGAAACAACCAGCTTCTGTGATAAAATGCAAGCCAAGTTAGTCCATTCCCAGCTAGTTGGCAGCTCTGCTTAAGATAAAGGGGTTGGAGAGCCCCAGACTTCTGGGAGTTCCCATTTTGCTCCTGAATTGGGCTATGTACAGTACACTTCATAACTCATTCATAACATGTCCCTTGGAGCACAGCTCACACACACCCACACACACATGCCTGTCGGCACGCCCACTCCTGCTTCTGCTGAGCAGACAAACTACGTATCATTAGAAGTTTAAAAAATGGGGTAGATGAGCCAGCAACATTCCTGTTAAAGAATGTCTGAGTATTTAAATGTGAGGGCATCTGAGGACAGAGGATTGGGAATGATTTCCTCTTGTGGGGGCCTCAGGCTACAATATCATAATTTTTATTTGTGTGTCCCCATGAACGGGTGTTGCCCCACACTGGTGGGCAACATTAATTACTTCCCAAGTTACCACTCTGTTATAGAATTCAAATGTGGAGTGTTTACCAATGATCTCTGTGCAGAGAGTCAGAGTCTTTTCCCACTCCATGGTTATTCTACCTTTTGGGATATCCATGACCAAGCCTTTTCCTACCTCTGGGCACCCCAGCGTGTATTCAGCAAATGCAAAGTGTTTTCACATCAGCCCAAGGAAATCCATCACTGGAAAAATCCCACAATACATACCACAACCAGATGCACTGAGTTTATGGGTTATCTGTGTGGATAATTGAGAGGTGACTGTATAATTGAAAGGCAGCTGTATTACTTCCCAGACCAGATGTCCTGGAATGTTCTAGGTTGTAAGAGTCTGTCTGAGGCACAGACTTAGGCTGTCTATCCAACACCCATTTACGGGTTGAGGACAAACTGTGCCCCTGGAAACCAGCCATCCGATCCCCTTCTTTCTCCGGCTTCCTCCTCCCAACCCCAACCTCTGCCAGCAACATTTGGGTTTCAGAATTTGTTCTAACGACCTAACCTCCCTCCGTCACTGAGGGCAGGAAACTTTCTAGTCCCGCACGACATCCAGGGAAAATGGAAAAACTGTATAACGAAATGGAACATCTTGGATGTTGAATCACTGATCTGTGAATAAGTGAAAGTTCTTCCTTTTCCTCCTCCTGTTCCTATTCTTCCATTTTCATCCCACTTCTCTGCTTCCTCTTCTAACCATATTTCTCCTCTTCTTCCTCCTCCAGCTTAAAAAGTTAGAAGTTAGAAGACTCCCGCCCCAGCCACTAAGCACCTGTTTACCTTTGGGCAAATAAGTTAATCCCTTCAAAGCCTCAGTTTGCTCAAGTACAAAATGGGGATAATAACAGCAGTCCTGATGTTCTCAGAGCTAGTTGATTGGTTAAAAGGGCTGATTATAGTATGTTTGAAGGATTTTGCAAACCCCAAAATACTTTACCAATGTAAGCTGTAATTTTTACTTATATTCCACAAACATTTATTTATCCTCATTTTGTTGGGCACTATGCTAGACACATATTTGTACTGGCTTATTTGGTTTCTGACTAGAATCTACATTCTTCTGGGGGAGGGGAGGAAACAGGGATCCTTTGAACTAAGCAGACTTTCAAGAGAGCTCCCCACTTTTCCTTATGTTGAGGAGGGACTGTCAGTCCTGGGGTATTATGCTAAATCATGTCCAGATCTCAAAGCCTATTAGTAGTCAGAGAAGCCTACAGGTGATAAAGATGAATGGGTACAGGACTAAATGGATGCTTTAACAGGAGTATACACTCACAGGAAATTAAATGACAACACTTACAGAAGGAAGGGACAGAAAAACTAATAGAAGGGAAGTGACTCTTATGACTAAGTACATTTTTAGAAGCAGATATAGCTTTAATTCAGTGGAAAAGTAACAAAGTATAATGCATGTAGAGCCTGTAGCAGGATCTTCCGTCTCCTACCTTCCCTCCCCTCAAAGGTACCTTAGGAGAGTGGCAGGGGTTGGGGAAGACATGCCTTAAAGACTGTTTAGGACACAGTCCTTTATAGATATTCACACAGTGTAATGAGAGAAAACTGGGGAGCCCTCCCCTCTTAATCCTCCTCAAGAGATTAGTTCAACATTCTATACTTGAAGGATATGGGTCCTTCCTCCACTAATGCAGATCAAAACCCCTCTAAAATTTGGCAAATAGTCTTGGAGTATTTACTGGGGTGGAAAAATTCATCTGCCTGAAGCCAACTTAGTGATGCCTCTCTGAACTTAGCGGGGCTGGTCCAAGGTCTGCAAACTTCCAAACCAGTGTTCTTTCCACTTTGCCTCCTAATTTATAACTTGCATTTCAAAATGATGCATCTGTTTTCTACGCAGAATCATTCACATCAATACAATGCAATCCTGTTCAATTCAACAAGCATTCATTAGCACCTACTATGTGCCAAGCACTATTCTGGCTATTGGGGATGGGGGATGTGATTTCACTGTCATTTTTACACTGTGCCACTGTGGCTGTGGTCCCCTGCTTCCTATTTCTCTCCTTTACGTGTTGTTTTTCCCCATTAGAATGTAAACTCCTTGAGAACAGAGATTGTTTTGCTTGCTTATGCTTGTGTTTTAGCACAGTGTCCAGTGTCTAGTAAGTGCTCCACAAATGCTCTAATTCTATCTCTATATAGCATTGTACCTCTATATAGATTTTTGAGTGACAGGTATCCAATCTGTCACCAAGCCCCACACTCTACATCTTCCTAACCTCCCAGAGTTTGGGCTGGCATAACTTTTGAGAACCGAGAGTCATTTCCATGCTCTAACAAGCTATCAGAGGACCCAAGTATTTAAGGAATGGAAAATGGAAAATAGTTAAAGTGTTTGTTAGCTCTTAGACCTGCAGGAGGCAGGAGATGTTCCTTTCTAACATCAGAAGTAGGAAGGACTTTGGGGTCTTTTGGGTGGGAACACTCTGCCCAGTGTGGAATAGCCTGTACTAGGTCTTTTGTGTATTGAGATCTGGAGAAGGAAGAGCTTCAAAGATGGAAAGTGTGTCCCCTGAGAGGTGACACTAAGGACTTTCCTCCTGATTGAATTGCAGTAAGGGAGAAACCTTGGTCTGGTGTCTTATTGCCATGAGAAATTATGAGGGAAGCTGCATCGCATCTCCAGGCTAGACCAGGAATGGAAGTCCTTGTGTTTACCCCTTGACTAGTGTTATGATGCCCAGCAGGGCAAGAGAGAAGGAGAGGGAAGAGGAGGAGGAGGAAGAGGAGGAGGAGGAAGAGGAGGAGGAGGAGGAGGAAGAGGAGGAGGAGGAGAGCTGAGTTCTTATATATAGTAGAAAACACTAGCTTTGAATCCAGAGATCCAGGGTTCAAATTCTGATGCTGCCACTCACTACCCTTATGACCTTGGCAAGTAACTTCTCCTCCTCTGGGTCTCAGCTTAAAAAAAATGAGGAGAGTGGATTAGAGGACTTCTAAAGTGCTTTCCAGCTATAAATCTGTGAATGGGAACTATGATTGATATCCCTGAGAAAAAGGTCCAGCTGGGTACAGTAGGAAGCTCCACCTTAGGCTACTGGAAAAAGTGATGCAAAAATTATTTGTTACCCCAGTGATTTCAGATATCATAAAAGATGCTGGGGAACATTCAGTGTGGGCCTTTTTGGAGATCAAGAATACCAGAATTCCATCAGAATATATAGGAGGCAGAATATTGTAATGTATAGTGTTGCATTTGCTGTTGGGAAGACCTGGCTTCAGATCAATCTTTGGTCATCACTAGCTTTGTGTAGGTAAATAACTACTTTTCTGAGTCTCAGTTTCCTCATATATAAAATAGGGTTAATAATACTCATAATACCTACCTCATAGGATTTTTGTTAGGCTCAAATGGAATAACATATGGTATGGAAGAAAATTCTGTACACTGCAGTTTAGGCATAAGCCCACCAGAAACAATTTTATTAATTTAGATTATTCTAATCTAAACATTTCTACTATGTTAAGGAAAATGGCCAAGCAGTTCCAGATTTCAAACTCTATTACAAAGTGGTAATCATGAAAACAATCTGGCACTGGCTAAGAAATAAAATGGTGCATCAGTGGAACAGATCAGGCATACAATACAGAGTAGTAAAAGATCATAGTAATCTAGTGTTTGATAAACTGAAAAATCCAGGCTTTTTGGGTAAGAACTCAACATTTGACAAAAATTGCTGGGAAAACTGGAAAGCAGTTTGGCATATACTAGGAATAGTATAACAACTCACATCATATACCAAGATAAGGTTGAAATGGATAAATGATTTAGACATAAAGGGGGTGATATAATTGAAATAGTGGAGCATGGAAAATATATCTATCAGATCTATGGATAAGGAAAGTGTGTATGACCAAACAAAAGATAGAAGGGATTATGGGAAGTAAAACACAAAATAGATAATTTTGATGACATGAAATTTAAAAAGCTTTTGCACAAACAAAATTAATGCAGACAAAATTAGAAGCAAAGTAGGAAACTGGGAAAAATTTTACAGCAAGTTTCTCTGACAAACATCTCATTTCTCAAATATATAGCGAACTGAGCCAATTTTTCTTTAAATAGGAGCCTTTCGCCAGTTGATAAATGGTCAAGGGATGTGAATAGGCAGTTTTCAAAAGAAGAAATCAAAGCTATCAATAGTCACATAAAAATGCTCTAAATCTAAATCACTATGGGATTAGAGAAATACAAATTAAAATAATTCTGAGATACCATCTCACACCTATCAGATTGGCTAGTATGACAGAAAAGAAAAACAACAAATGCTGAAAGGGATGTGGAAAAATTGGGACACTAATACATTGTTGGTGGAGCTGTGACCTAGTTCAACCATTCTGGAGAACAAGCTGGAATTTTGCTCAAAGGGCTATGAAATGGTGCATACCCTTTGACTCAGCAATACCATTACTAGGGAGATCAAAGAAAAGGGTAAAGAACCTATATGTGCAAAAATACTTATTATAACAGTTCTTTTTGTGGAAGCAAAGAATTTGAAATGGAGGGGATGCCCATCAATTGGAGAACAGCTAAATAAGTTGTGGTACATGATTGTGATGAAACACTATTGTGCTATTAAGAAATGATGAGTAGATGGTTTCAGAAAAACCTGGGAAGACATATATGAACTCATGCAAAGTGAAGTAAACAGGACCAGGAGAACATTGTACATAGTAAGAACCATATTGTAAGGATCATCAACTGGGAAAGACTTAGTGACTCTGATCAAGAAAATGATCTAAGACAATTCCAAATAGTCCATGTTGAAAAATGTGTCCATATCCAGAGAGATGACTGATGAACTCTGAATGCAGATTGGCTCATAGTTTTAAAAAACTTTATCTTTATTGTTTTCTTTTATTTGTGTTTTATTTTGAAACATGGCTAATATGGCAATACGTTTTACATGACTACACATGTATAATATATATCAAATTGCTGGCTTTTTCAGGGAGGGGGAGGGTAGGAGAGAATTTGGAACTCAAAATTAAAAAAAATGATTGTTAAAAATGTTTTATTGGGAAATATTTAACGAAATAAAATAATTTTAAAAATAAAAATTTCTGCTGAGAAAGGACCAAATATGAGCAGCTATTTCATGACTTTGAAAAGTTTCTCTCACAAGCCATTTTCAATCTACAATTTTTGATATTCTCAAATAATAAACAAAATTTCACAATGAGATAAAACATAGTTCTAGAACTCAGCATAAAGTTTAGTTAATGTTTTGCTTCATCCAACAGAATAATAATCCCTTAACTGTTGGCACACTCTTGGAGAATCAGTTTCCTACCCCCATTAAATCCCTCTCTGACCCCTTCAGAATTCTCCTTTATAGCCCATCATGGTGGTGGATGCCTGTAATCCCTGCTACCAAGGAGGATGAGGGTGGTGGATCTTCTGAGCTTGGTCATTTTGAAATGTGTGCTTTGCTGACTGGGTGTCTGCAGTAGTTTGCCATTAATATGGTGAGCCCCTAGAAGTGGAGGAAGGCAACATCAGAAGAGAAGTGAACCATCTAAAGTCAAAGCTTCCTCACTGGTCAGTAGCGGGATTGGGCTGTCAGTAGCCTTTCAATTCTAGCCCGGTTAAGGGGAAGATCCAGTCTTTGAAAAAATAAAAAATAAAAACAAAACAAAGAAAGAAAGATTCTCCTTTCCAGCTCAAAGGTGAATTCAAGAGACACTTCCAATTAACTGATGCAATCAAAGATCTCTTCTTCCTCTTAGTCTGATCACTAATCAGGTGAAGGCATGGAGAAAGAGGCTATTGCTCTAAGGTGGATCAATCATGGGCCTCTTGCCATGTCCAGTCACCACACTATTTACTTTATAAGAAAGCTTTCCTAGAGATGATCAGAAGAGAGGGGCCTAGGAGAGGGTTAAAAACTGTTTAGACCTTTGATAAGAATGGTATGGAAAGATTAGCATGTAACTGATAGTTAAAGAAGGACTGATAAAGCTTGTCTTTCAGATTAGTCCATAGGTTTCAGAATAGGATCGTTTTTTAAATACTTTCTTAATATTCTAAGAAATATTAACAATTGGAAGCATTTTGAAGACATTAAACATGCTATTTAAATGCCATACAATCTTCTTTGATGATTCTTCTTTATTAATAAGCTCTCTTTTAGTACACTATAGCCAACATTCTTGCAAATATGGATTTGGTGCCATTATACTGAATAACTAGCTAAGAAATCTAGGTTCCTAGGTAGGTGCTGGAACCAAAAAAGTCTGACACTGGCCAAAATTAATCCTTGCCTTTGTTCCATGTATATCTCTGTCATGGTGGTTTTACATAATGCAAATCAGAATGTATTGCTAAGGGTAATATTACCCTCTAGGGCAGGGGGTCTTAACTCAAGGAGCACCGATCCCCAGAGGTCCATGGATATATTTCAAGGGATAGGCGAACTTGGATGGTTTTTAAAAATGCATCTTTATTTCCACTAATTCCAAAGTGAAATTTAGCGTTTTTCAACTATTTTAAAACATTCTGAGGAGTTAGGAATAGCCTTCCTACACTGTCAAAGGGGTTCATGACAGAACAAAGAAGAATGCCTTCTCCAGACTCTCGAGTCTCTACTAGAGTTCAGAGCATGCCAGGGGCATGTCAGGTCCCAAATGTCTATTACAACAGAAGTCAGAGGTGAAAAAGACTATCCCTGACCCACATAAAATCATTAGCTGACAACATCAGACTTTGGGAGTTGGTGGGGTGGGATTTAGATCTCACTCCTGGCTCTGCCATTGGCCCACTGAGTGACCTTAGCCAAAATCACTTAACTTCTCTCACCATAGTTTTTTCCCAGTATTAAAATGGTAAAGAGTTGCATGGGAGAGGGAATTGTCTCACTGGTTCCATTAGCCATAAAATCACAGATCCAGTCTTTTTCCCCATTCCTACCTGAAAAAGTAATAATATCTTAGCAAAGGGTTGTGATACAATGTGTGAAAGCACTTGAAAAAGGGGGGAAATGCTATAAATATGGAAGGTACTGTTACTATAAAATATATTCTTACAATAGATGATATGCTACACTGTAATAACCCATAACAGCACTGTTCCAGAAATCTCCCTCACATTTGTAACTCTTAAAATTTTGGGGGGAGAAAACTTAATCCTAACAAAGGCAGCCATTTTGCACATCTATTTGTTGTTGTTCAGTCCTGTCCAACTCCTTGGGAACCTGTAGATTATAGCATGGCAAAACTGTCCATTGGATTTTCTTGGCAACGATTCTAGAGTGGTTTGTCATTTCCTCCTCCAATGGATTAAGGCAATCAGAAGTTAAGTGATTTGCCCAAGGTCACACAGCTAGTAAGTGTCTGCATTTGCACTCAGGTCTTCCAGACTCCAGGCCCAGTGCTCTATCCACTGAGCCTCCTCTAGTCAGAAGACATGGGTTCTAATCTTGGTTGTGTAAACTTTGGAAAGTCACTCCATATTGTTGTCTTTATTAAACTGGGAATACTTGTTTACCTCACAAGTGTTTTTTTTAAAGGATTTAATGAGATACTATATGTGAAACATTATTTTTAAATGTTATTATTTTAAAAACATATGATTGCACACTCTTGAAGGGTTTTTCCACCACTTCAAATCAAATTTTAAAAATTAAGAACCTACTATGTGCAGAACAGTATGCTAGGTGCAAGGGAATGCTAATTTTTTTTAAAGCAGCAATTCATGGCCTCAGAAAGCTTAGTCTAGTAGGGAGATACAAAATATATATAATTAATTGTGTTACAAAATAGAACATAATAAATGTATTAAAGGAATAGAAGCAAAGTGTTATGTGAGAAGGGAAAGTTTCATTACAACAGGGTGGGGGGGGAATGAAGACTTTCTGGAAAAGGCATCATTTGAAGTAGATTTTGGAAAATGAGTAGGACTTCAATAGAAGATGATGAGGACATTCCAGATAGAAAGGATAGAAAGTACGGAATCGTGGAGGTTGGGAAGTATACAACATCTATGGTCAATTGTGAATAGTCCGATCGGGCTACATTAAGGGGATTTATATTATTAGATAAAGCTGAACAGAATGGGTCCCTATCAGTTTGTTAAGGGCCTTGAATGCCAAATAATGAGTTAGTACTTGATTCAGTAGGCAATCCCTTCTCTTTATCCCTAGACTGACTTGCAACTGCCACAGGGGTTTATCTTCTAGGGAATTTTCAATAAGCTTTAGGTTATTAATCTCTCTCTGTTTACCACTCCCTTGTAAATCAACTTCAAACTGGTGAATGAATACAATCACAGAGTGACTGAAAAGGTCTATGATCTCCTGGGGGAGAAATCATTATTCTACTGCTTCCCACATACCTCTTACTAAAGCCTGAATGGGTTTCCTGCTTTCCTCCAACTGACCAGTTTCCCCAACCTCTATCCACCACATTAGTACTGATTATGCAACAACAATTAGTGGCCTTTAATTTCTTTTATTTAAGGGGAATAGACCATGCAATAATGAGGGGAGGACAAAATGATGGAGGGGGTACAATTCATTGGCTATTTACCAGTGGTCAGTGCCAGGCACTCCTGACTGCAAAGAATAATGGATTTTCTGCTTAGCCACTCCAGTGGCTCCTTATCACCTCCAGCATCAAATACATAATCCTCTGTTTAGCGCTAAAAGCCCTTCATAACCTACCTCCCTTCCCCACCTTTCCCCACACTGTCCTCCTGGCTGCTTCAGGAATAAAACACTCCATCTTTCTGTGTGCCAATTTTCTTTGGTAGTCCCCCATGCCTGGAATGCTCTCCCTCCTCCACTTTGCCTTCTGCCTCCTTTCAAGTTCCACCTAAAATGTCACCTTCTACAGGAAGTCTTTACCAATCCTTCTTAATTCTAGTGCCTCCTCCCTGTTGATTATTTCCTATGTATCCTGTACACATCCCAGTTTGTACGTTTGCTTGCTTTTTTTGTCTCTTCCCTTAGATTGTAAGCTCCTTTAGGACAGACATTGTCTTTTGCCTTTTTTTGTATCCCCACCACTTAGCATTATGCCCGGCTGCTTAATTAAAGCTTATTGACTGCTTAGAGTCCTTTCCTCAAGAGGAAATATGGAGAAATAGGCCTCAGAGGAATTGCCTAGTTAGGGGGTAGCATCTTTCCCTAACTTTAACCAACAGTAGTGTACTATCTCTGAAGGGTGCCAAGATTGGTTCAACAATCACAGTTTTTATCAACTGACAGAACACCCTCTTTGGCTTGAGCAGCTGCAACTCAACAGTTTGTCGAAGACTCTCAGAAGGGAGAGGGGCAAAATGCCTGCGTATTTGGCATCTCACTTGGGGGAAAGGGAAGGAAATCAGCATTTATATAGTGCCTATGAGTCAAGTGCTTTTTAAAAATATTATCTCATTTGATCCTTACAACAATCCTTTGAGGTAGGTGCTGCTATCTCCATTTAACAGATAAGGAAATTAAGGCAAGTGGAGGTTAAAAGACTTCCTCAGGGTCATACAGTACTGAATGCCTGAAGCAGCGTTTGAACTAAGGTCTTCTTGACTCCAAGTCCACTCCCCCATCCACTGAGCCACCAAGTGGGAGGATGTCATGTGAATTCGAACTGTTTCATCACTCCTATTCATCCAGTATCTTCCTCCTCAAATTCCCCACAAAATGCTTTCCAGCAGTACCAATTCCAATATATCACCGATTGATGGTGTTTTCATAGATGGGAAAACTGAGTCACCACAAGAATACGTCTTCCTAAGGGTCTCACTTTGTATCAGAGCAGAACTGGGGAAAGGAGCCAGTTCTTTTAATTCCCAGACTTGGGCTCTTCGCACAATTGAGAAGCAGCACTTTTAGAGTAGGTAACTTTGAAGTCAGAGACCTGGATTCAAATATTGCCTCATAATGTGAATATGGGTAAATCATGAAGCTTTTTCCTCCTGATCTGTAAAATGGACACACATAATTGTGAAGAAAGCACTTTGTAAACCTTAAAGCACTGTAGAAATCTAAGTTATCATTAGAGTCCAATATCTTGGTATTAGTGTATATATTTTGTTCTTGCTCTTAACTCTCTTCCCAGGTATAGATTTTCTTTTTTCTTTACTTTTCATTATGGATGTTTACTACTGTTACATCACATTCATTTCCAAATGCATGCCTCCCTGCTCTCCACACAGCAAGCCACCTCTTGTAACAGATTTTTAAAGAGGAAAAGAAAAAAAAAAACTCCAGCTTCGCAAAGCCAACAACACATCAACAGTGTGTGACAGTAAAGGCAATATTCAACATCCATAGTCACTTAATTCCTCACTGAAACAGAGGGAGACACATTTTCTCAACTCTTCTGAAGGGGCACACTTGGTTAATAGAATTATACAATGTTCAATTTCCTATGTTTGTGTGCTTTCTGTGCAAATTGTTGTCATTGTATATACTGTTTTGTTGGTCTTGCTTGCGTCACTATGCATCACTTATATGAACAAGTTTTCTGTGTTTCTCTGAATTCTTTATACACTACTCTGAATCCGTTTAGCCATTCCCTAAACATGGGCATCTATCTACTTTGAAAGTAGTAGAATGTCGTAGCAAACAGAGCCCTGGCTATAGTCACAATAAACCAGTGTTCAAATCCCATCTCTGGTATTTACTAGTTGTTTGACCCTGGACAAATCAATTAATCTCTGTGAACATCAATTCCCTCTTCAGTAATAATAGCACTTATTTCATATTGTTATCGTGAAGATCAAATGAGAAAATATTTGCAAATTTTAAAAGTTCTACATAAATGTTAACTGTTATTTTTTTTATTCTCAGCTACAGTGAAGAATGCTGCCCTGAATATTTAGGTGTGTTTGGAGTCTTTCTGCCTTTAACAGTCTTAGAGGGTACATGTTCAGCTGTGAGAGCTCTAGGTCAAAGGTATGAATATCTAAATTTTTAAAAGCATAATTTCAATTTGCTTTCCAGAATGGATGCCCCAGTTCACAGCTTCACTTGGTAGTGTATTAAATGTTAGGTTCAGCTTTTCGTGGTGTGTTTCTGAGTTTGTATTTTCGGTGTATGAGTGTCCAGTTCTGTGTGAGAGTCCATGTGCTTTTGAGTATCTCTTCTGCCTTTCTGTTCTGTTTAGACCTAAACTTGGAAGGCATCTTCTACCCACCGACTATGCCCATGATCCAACAGGTTCTTCTCAGGCGGAGAGGTCCAGGTGGCTAAGATGGACAGGGGTTGCATTCAAGCCCCGGGGTTCCGTGTCACGGACATAACACCAAACCCACAGTACGATCCACAAGTCAGCGAGACCTCAAAGAGTGCTTCTCATTGGCCTGGGGCACGTTTGGCAGGTTACAGCCCTGACCACAGCAACAATCCACCCCTTCATTTTCCCTTGGGCTTGGGGCCAGCCCGCAGTAACCACCCGTAGTGTGGTCTCCAAGAGGCCTGGAGGGGCGACGGATGGGACCTCTGCGATCGCTGGGCACGTTCTGCGGATGCCTCAGCTGCAGTAGGCACAGGCCCTGGGGACAGAAAATCGCGGCCCAAGGGACAGAAATCTAGCCAGGGCCAGAGGAGGCGGGGCAAGGGCTGGAGGTGCTGGGTGGGGCGGGGGGGGGGGTAGTGCGCGAGAGAACAGGGAGGGGGGAAATGGGGGACACAGAGAAAAGGGATTTTTTTTAATAGGTGAAGGAGAAACAGGCCGGGAGGGATAGAGCGGGAAGGGTCTTGCAGAAGGCTTGGGAAAAGGGGGAATTCCAGGGGGAGGGGGAGGGAGGGAGGGAGGGGCGAGGGCTATTCCCGGCAGGGGAAGAGGTGGTAGAAAGGGAGGGGCGGGGGTGCACACAGCACACACATACACACTCTCACTCACACACACACACACACACACACACACACCCACCCCGTTTTTGTTTCTCACCCATCCTGGGGTGGGAGCTGTCCACGAGGCCGGCTAGATCCCGCCCCGCCCCGCCCCCTCCTCGCACACGGGGTCCGGCCCCCCGCCCGCCTCTTTGTATCAAACATCCGGGTTTCCCCGCGGGCTCCACTTTGCCTTCGCGGCTCAGGAGCCATTTTGGACTCGGTTCAGCTCCCCCCTCCCCCCCCCCCCGTTCCCGCCCCTCCCCCTCCCCGCGCTTCCCCCAGTCCTTTCATGGCCACTCCGGAGCTGGAGCTTGCACCGGCCTCTCCTCGTCTTCTCGCTGTCCGCAGCCGCCGCCGCCGCCTCCTCCACGTCCCTGCTTCCCGACCCCACCACCCGCTCCCCCGGCGCCCCCAGCTCCGCCGCGCTATGCCTGCGCCCGGCGCGCCGCAGCCCCCTCCGCCGCAGCCCGCGCCTCCCCGCTCCGCCGCCGCCCCCCAGCCCAGCTGCCGCCCCCCGGCCGTCCCCACCGCCTCGCCCCGGAGCCCGGGCCGCAGCCGCAGCCTCATCCAGCTCCTGCAAGTCGTGCGCGCTCCGCAGCTGCCCTGAGCCCCCGGCCTGAGCCCCGCAAACTTTGGGGTTTGGGTGTGCGCCCCGCGGCCCCGGCCCCTCTGCCCGCGGCGGTCCCGGACTCCCTCTGGACAAAGTCTCCCGGCGCGCGTGGGGAGGAGGAGGAGGAGCAGCAGCAGGAGGACCCGGAGCCCGAGCCGAGCCCGAGCCGGAGCAGCAGCAGCAGCGCGCCCTCAGAGGGGCCGGCCCTGCGCTTGCTTCACCCCCTCCCCTGGCCCAGCCGGCCGGCCCGCCGAAGTAAGGGGACCCGGCCGCGAGCGCCGCTGGGAGTGGAGCCGCTGGGTCCCAGTTGACCGGAGCCCCTTCTTTGCCTGCACCCCGCAGGCTTCTTCCCGCCGCTTCCTCCTGGACTCCCTTTCTGGGGCTCCTGTCTCCTCCCCCCCCCCCCCCCGCTCCGGCCCCCCGCGTGGCGCGCGGTGTTTTTGTGTTCGTGGAAGATGACGGCGCCTTGGGTCACTTTCGCCCTGCTTTGGGGATCGCTTTGCGCAGGTGAGTGGTTTGCGGGGCTTCTTGTGGAAGGGGAGCTGGAGGAGGCTGTAGCTCCGAGCTCCGCTAGACTCCATCATCTCCCCCATCCCAGGACCCCCGGGGTCCGGCGACCTGGGATCTGTTTCTTAAGTTTTCAGTTCCCGGGGGGTTGGGGGGCGGGGCGGGGTGTGTGTTCGCGTGTCCGCGAGCCCCGCGGCGTGCGAAACTCGGTGCAATGTTTACCAACAAAGGAACTTCCCCGAAGCCTCTTCCAAGCACCTGTACCCTCTGTCCACTCCCCCACCCCCCCACTGCCTCAGGCTTGGGGCGAAACCGTCGGGTCTCGGAGGGGATCCACGCTGCCCTGGCTTTTTCGCGTTTTCTCAGCTGCAGCCAGGTACGGCTGGTAGAGGCTCGCGGGGGCTGGCTTTGCCGCTCGAGCTCGTAGCCTTTCGGGCCCCTGTTGGGGAGGGGGCGGCCGCGTGACCTGAGCTCCGGCAAGATTCGCGCTTCTTGGAGAAAATGCATTGTTGCTGGACAGGGTTCCAAACTGCCCCCACAGAGGTCCTGGTGACTGAGGGGCGCCTCCCCCAGCCCCTCCTTAAAGAAATGAGCATAGATCCGAAAGTCTCGTTCGGATGGTGAGAGTCTCTGGGAGGAGGGGAAGGTTTGAGGTGATTTGTGGCGGGATGAGCTAATTTGGAGTTGTACGAACCAAACCTAGCCACGTCCTTTCCCCCGGCACGTTAGGGAGTCTGAGGTTTTTGTTTTTTAGTCTCTCCAACTATTTGCTAATTTATTGGACTCTGTTGCTGCTTTTGGAACGGGTAAAGGGGCGGAGCGGTGTTAGGCAAGTTAGCTTTAAACACCGGCGGAGGGAATGTCGAGATCGGGGACCCGTGGGGCTATTTTAAATTGTACCTCCCTACCCTGGTTGGAAAAAGTGTTTGTCTTGGACTAAACGGGAGGTCTCTGCTTGAGCTGCAGCTTCAGCTCTGGGCACCGCGGGATTCGGAGAGTGGGGGCGGGCGCCTTAGGTTGGAGGGGGGCGATTTTCAGCTGCGGGCCCCCGGAGCATTCTGGCTAAGCTTTCGGGGTTCTCCCCGGAGCGTTCTGCGCGCCGTACCCTTCTTAATTCCCTTTGGCCCTCTCTGGGAGCTCAGCCGGGCGGCAAGGTACTGCCCCGCCCCCTCGTAATCCCTCGGCCCCTTGGGGCCGGGGGTCGCTTTAGTAGTTAGGAAGGGGGTTGGAGAAGAGAAGAGAAGAGGAGGAGGAGGCCGGGCCCCATATCTCGGGGCTCGGAGCGCAGCTGTGCGCGGCCGCTGCGCGGGGCCGGCTCGTGTTTAAGACTCGGGGGGAGGGGAGGAGAGGGGCGGGGCAGGAGAGGGGGAGGGGAGAAAAGGGGAAAAATAACAAGTCTCCCCTTTCGGGGATTGGCGAACAATGCTGTGTGTGAGATCAGGCTCACCAGCGCACACCCGCACACACACACGCGCGCGCGAGCACACACATATACACACGGACACACCACACCACACATCAACACCACTCACTCGGATGCTTGACTGTCTCTCTCGCCTCTCTTTCCTAGTCCTGTGCTGGCCAGCACTTTGCATTGAACTGCCTTGTATGTTTGTACACGGTCCCCCCCCCCCCCATGTGATTTCCCACGGTTTAAGGCCCAGGGTCGGGCGTGCATTGGATCGGGCCCAGTGGGTGCAGCCGAATTTGGATTGTTTATGCGGGAGAGGAGGCCGAATTGAAGGGTTGCGTTCACCAAGTAGGGATCTTATATTCCTGAGTGGATTTCTCTTGAGGCCTCCTCCTTCCCC
Source organism: Trichosurus vulpecula (assembly GCF_011100635.1). NCBI lineage: Eukaryota > Metazoa > Chordata > Mammalia > Diprotodontia > Phalangeridae > Trichosurus > Trichosurus vulpecula. The sequence goes on along the minus strand of NC_050581.1, from coordinate 139,726,453 downwards.
CCCCCCCGCCCCACCGAGTGAATTGTCCGGCTACTCTTCAGACTGAAGGCAACATTTAGGGTCCAATAGCACATCGGGAGCCATTTGGTTCTGGGCTGCTGGCACCGTGACGTTTAGGACGTGGAGAGGTGTAAAAGCTGACTTCCCTATCAGTTGAATTTGAAGGAAACCGCTTATTCTACCCCTCCGCTAGTGGCCCGGAGGCGGAGCAGGGACACACCCCCGGCTGCGGGTTTGGTTTGGGGAAAGCCAGGGCTAGGGTCTTTGTTCCGAGCCCCCATTAAACATGCAGTGTAGCCTCCTGGGCCCTGGCTGCGGCGGTTCCGTTGGGAGTATGGGGAAGTCGAATTTGTGGGGCAGGGACCCTGAGGCAGTCCCATGCAGAGAGGTTTGTGGGTTCCAGGAGCTGTTTGGATAGAAATTGTGCTGAAACTAACGGTGCAATTAACCGAACTGGTCACTGGTTATGTATGTATGGGGGGAGGGGGAGAGGGGGCAGGGGGAGGGACCGGAGGACTGGTAGGCAACGTACTTTACCCAAAAGGACCCCGAGTTGTTTCTATTCGAAATGACATGGCAATTTGAGAAATATTTTTTAAGTGCATCGGTGCACCCTGTGGGATGACTAGTAACTATGTAGAATAAACTAGATGCATTCTAGTACTCCTTCCTGCCCCAAGCAACGCCCTGTCATCCTGCTTAATTCGGGGTGTTCCAAAAGTCTTAGTGCCATTTTAAGCTTTAATTACTTAAAACGGCACCAAGACTTTTGGAGCTTCCTGTATATACCTATATACTTAGCTGTGTGCTAGATGTCTTCTCCTCCCATTCCCCGCCCCCCAGACTATAGTCCTCTGGAATATGGATTCAGATGGTAGAGGGGCACAGAAGGGGCACATTAGGAAGCCAAAGCTACTTATGGGGTACGCCCAGGAACTCCTCTTGGCCTAGCCTCAGGTGTTAAGACTTTTCAGTGTTTGTATAATTCATTTTCAGATAATTTTTTGGGGGGGGAACCCCTTCACGCTCCTCCCTTTCGATTTAATTCACCAAACATTTAAGTGTCCATCAGGAATTTTCTTCTTACTTTTATAAGCAATGGGAGGCAGGGGATGTGGAGCCTCTGCACAACTTTAGCCTTAGGAGTTATGGGATCACATTCGTTTATTAGGAAGATTATTTTGGCCATGGTGTGACTGAATTGCAGAGGCAAGAAATCGGAGGGAGTTTAAAGGCTGTCACTATAGTTGGGGGCAAGACGGGTTGAGGACTTGAATTACAAACATATCTATCAGGGGATCATTAGTGTAGAGCTGGAAGGAACCTTGGAAATCGTTGAGGCCAAACCCCTTCCTTCATCCTACGGACATGGAAAAGGTTCGGACCTGCAGCGCTTTTTTTTCAGTTTCTATTTTTTTTCAAATTTATGGAATAAAACAAGCATTTCTATAACATAGGACAATAAAGATGATTGCAGTGCCTTTTTGATGGGGTGTCCAAGTCTTTCCATTTCCTTAGTTTCTCTAGCTCAAGAGTTCTAAACCTAGTTTCTGGGAACTTGTTTTTAAAAATATTTTGATAATGTTTTCCAATGTAATTGTTTTTCTTTATAATCCTACGTAGTTTATGTATTGAAAAACATTATTCTGAGATGGGGACTATTGGAATGCTTCTCTTTACCCCCATAGACCTCACTAGGTTACCAAAAGGGTCCATGACACAAAAAGAAATTAACAACACTCTGCTGTAGACTAGCTATATGTTAATTGGGGACAGAAAGAAGGAGATAGACATGGGGCAGTCAGTGGAGTTGGAATCTACAGGGTCTCAGGATCATAAATCTAAAGGTGAAAGGGAACTGAGAGGCCATCTAGTTCAGCCTTTCACTTCAGAGTTAAGGAAACTGAGGCCTGTGTAGGTTAAGTGACTTGCCCAAGATCACAGTGGTTCCAGAACCTGAGCTCTTTCCACTGTAACACGTTGACGGGAGTGAAGAATATACAATAATCCATGATGACTCCAAGGTCTTAAACATTGAGAACTGGGGAGGAATGGTGGTGCCATCAATAGAAGTTGGGAAGAAAGGTGGGTTTATGGAGAAGATGGTCACTTTGGAGCATTCTGAGTTTGAGGTCCTATAGGACTCTGGGGAAATGAGACTTGTTCAGGGGAGAGAGTCCCTTGCAAAAGTGATAATGGAAGTCATGGAAATGAGTGAGATCAAGGAAGAGTAAATACATAACATCTGCACTTTTATAGGAGGAAGAAGCAGCAGTTGCAGTGGAAGAGAGAGGTCAGGGGTCAAACATGATTTTTACAGGTTACAGCTCTCTGGTAATTCCTGGCAGGCATGATTACAGCCACAAAATTAAATGTAGCTTCAAAATACATATTTCCTGGAAGCTGGCAAAAAACCCCCACAAAAAAACCCAAAACCCCGAATTAAATGCTTGAAGGGCTCCTGAGGATGCTACATTCTCTACCTCCTACTTGATGGGGAGGGGGAGGGAATTGAGTTAATTTGCTTAATCAGTAAGCCCCAGGCTAGAGCTTTTCAAATGGTTTGGCATTTTGGATTAAACTAAATTTAGGAAAATCACCCATTGTATGTCTCCCTAGGAGATTCAGAGTGTTGAAGCTGAACTGACTGCATCCTCTTTTCTGGTTAAAGTTCCATATACCAGTACATTATCATCACACCTGGTGTGGGGTGGTAGAATAACAGTGGATGTGGATTCATAGGATGCTAGATCTAGGTTTAGAAGAGACTTTACTCCCTCATTTAAATATGTAAAAAACGACCAGAAAGTGACTTTCCCAGGATCACTCTGTTAGACTATTGTTGTTTGTTCTTCATTTTCTAAGAGGACCAAGTGTGTATCTTAAGGCAGGACTCCTGGTCCAGCACTCTTATCAACTATGGGGAAGATACGTTTCTACAAAGGATGGATTCCTGGTTCTGTGATTTACTACCTTGGGTAAATTACTTTATCTCTCCAGGCTACAATTTCCTCATATTCAAAGACTATGGTAGATGTCCTCCTTACCAGGAAGGCTATAGCTCTGTTCACCTATTTGTGAATGTATCGAAAATCTCTACCATGCTTTTCCCTTTTTCTTTTATGTCACCAAACATTTATTAAGCTGGAAACTGGAGATATAGAGACAAAAGAAAACCAGAACAACAGTCCTGGACCGCAATAAACTAACCGTCTGTGGGATTTAGCCTGTAAACTCAGCACACAACTAAGATAAGTAACTGCAAGATAATTTGAAGAGGAAGACAGAACTAGAGCTGGCACTCCTAAGAGTTATTTACACCCAAAGGGAAGTTAAAGATGTTGAGGCATAGTTGAAGAGGAGATGTATTCTTGGATTGGGGGACAGACAACTGGTCCCTGAAGGCAGGAAAGTGAATACAGAGTTTGAGGAATAGTAAGTCTTTGAAGGGTAATGTGAAATAAATCTTGAAAGGTTTCAGTTGTTGTTCAGTTGTGTCCAACTCTTCATGACCTCATTTGGGGTTTTCTTGGCAAAAATACTGGAGTGGTTTGCCATTTTCTTCTCCAGCTCATTTTCCAGATGAGGAAACTGAGGCAAACAGGGTGAAGTGACTTGCCCAGGGTCACACAGCTTGTACGTGTCTGAGGCTAGATTTGAATTCAGGAAGAGGAGTCTTCCTCACTCCAGGCCTGGTGCTGTATCTGATTCAGGGGTCAAACATGATTTTACAACTCCCTAGTAATTCCTGGCAGGCATGATTACAGCCACAAAATTAAATGTAGCTTCAAAATACATATTTCCTGGAAGCTGGCAAAAACCCCCACAAAAAACCCAAAACCTTGAAAGGTTGGCTGGAACCAAGGTGAATGATTTTAAATGTTAAATAGAGGGATTTGTATTTCATCCTAAAAGCAATAGGGAGCAACTGTAGCTTCTTGAGCAGGGAAGTAACATATCTGTGCTTTGTGAAGATTGTTTTTGGCAGCTGTGTGAAGAATGGATTGGAGAGCTGATAGATGGGAAGCAGGGAGACCAATCGGGAGGCTGTGGCTGTGGTCTAGGCCAGTAGTGATAAGAACCTCAACTAGAGAGGCAGCCGTGTCAGTTGAGACATGAGAGGTGTTGTGGATAAGACTTGGTGACTCTTTGGACATGGGGAGAATTAGGGATAGCTCTGAGGATGCAAATTTGTGTGACTAGAAGAATGAAAGGTAGGCTTCAATAGCATTAGGACATGTGGAGGATGTCCCCTGGGAGGGGGAGATGATGAGTTTCATTTTGAACAAGTTGAGTTTGAGATGTTTGTGTGAGGGCCAGATAGGTTCACTTGGGAATTATCTGCCTAGAGATGTTAGGTAAATCCATGGGAGTTGATGAGATCACCGAGAAAAAAAAAGAGCCTAGGAAATGTAGATAGTGATGATCCTACAAGGGAGACTAAGCAAAATTATTGGACCTTAGCTTCAGAACTGGAAGGATGCTTGGAAAATATGAAGGGTAGCACCAATGTTTTACACAGGGGGGAAACTGAGGCAGTGTGGTTAAGTGACTTGCCTATAGTCACATGGCTAGTCCATATGTGGGCAAGATTTGAACCCAAGCCTTTCTAGTTTAAAATCCAGCACTCTGTAATTGGATTTGGTAATTACCAAATTGTTGGTAACTGCTGCTGTAGGAAGCCAGAATGTAAGGATTTGAGAAATTCATGAAAGGCAAGGCAATTGGGGGTGGAAGGAAGAAGTGTAGATGGCTCCTTCTAGGAGTTTGAAAAGGGAGAAAGGGGCAGTGGGTGGTAGGGGCACTCTTAGGTGTTTTAAATAAGGGTTTACTCCAACCCAGTAGTGGTTGTAGGCCACGGGAAGGGAAACGGCACATAAAGAGAAATTGACATTTAGAGTCTGGCTCAAGGGCACAACCATAGGATTGACCTTGGCAAGAAGAGGGGCCACCTTTTTTTCAGAGACTGGGTGATGGGAGAGGCAACAGCCTGGGGGTGTGTGGCAGAGATCTAGAGAGGTTTTGATATATGAAATAATGGAGAAAAAAGTGCTTAAGCTGGGGCTGCTATTTTTCCAGTAAAGGAGGAAATGAAGCATTGCTTGGGGTGATGGGGTAGCATTTAGGAGGCTTGAAGAGAGGGTTTGGGACCCAAGTTCTGGGGAGTCCCGTAGAGAGTCAGTTAAGGAAGATTTTAAAAGGCTTGCGAAAGGGCAGCGAGGACTCAGTTGAGTTTAGATAACAGGAATTTTTAGTGTTAACAATTCTGCTGCCCCTAAGTAACCAGGGGAATGTACAGGGTGGGGATATCCCAGTTGTGGGGCGGGGGGAAGGGTTTGACAGGGTATAAACAGGATAGGATAAGAGGGATAGGGATTCAAAGACAGGGTTTGATTGAAATGGTTAACCTTGGGGATAAGGAAGGTGAGGTCAGAGTTAGGATTGACAGTAGGTCATAGTAAGAATGATCCAGGAGTGGAGGAATGGTAGTAAGATGTGAATAAAGAAGAATTTTGGAGATCTGAATGATGATGATAGAACACTTAGACATGATGGTAAGATCAAAGGTTGGACCATTTCTGGAGGAGAGGGGGGCTGAGTTGGAGTAGAGGTGCTTATCATAGAGTTGGAGGTTGAACTGGGAAGCCAGAGTCTATAGATTGAAATCCCCAGTTGTCAAGGTGGAGGTTTTGGTGCGGAGGAAAAGTTCCCTGAGAAAGGAGGAAAATGACCTGGAGATTGGGAGATTATTGTCAGTGAGTAAACATTTATTGAGCGCCTACAATGTGCCAGGAACTATGCTGACCACTAATTGCAACAAAGATCTGGCTAGGGTGATGAGGAAGATAGCAGTTCCTTTAAGGTTCACGTGGAGTGGTGGCAACAGAAGCAGGCTGTAGGGGCGCAAAGTGGAACAGTGGGTGAGTGTGATGAGAGGTGTATCCAGCAGGGAAAAGCATTGGTAGGAATGTAATCTTTTGGGAGGGCAAAAGACCACTTTCCCTGAGAGGAAGAAGATGGAAGGAGTGAGATTTAAAGGTGTATGACAGAGGGGTCTTAGGATCATAGATTTAGAGCCAGAATTTAGTGCTGAACCTCCACCCTTGGGGTTCCACAACTAAAAAGCATGTAAGACCGACATTTCAACACAGGCCTTCCTGACTTCAAATCCAGGTCCCATACATTGTGACATGCTGTATCTCTAAAGTTTTATTAAGAGTAGAAGGTTCCAGAAAGGGAAAGGCAGAGTAGTATTTGGGAAAAGACTAGGTTTAAAGTGAATGGTGATAGGGAAGACTATTTCAGGGATTAGGAAAAGAGAAAAGGAAAGTCTGTTAATTTAGGAACCTTCACCTAGGACTCTCACCCTCAACTGATGGGTGATCAGTCAGTCAGGTGTCTTCAGCAAGTAGGTTTAAGCTTTAGTAAATAGTTGGTGATAGAGGCCCCAAGGGCCTGATTAGTCTTCACCATCAGTTCCTTTGTCTCTTCAAAAAAGGGCCAGAGATGATGCAAGTCCAAAGATAATCTGGACTGGGAGGTGTATTTGGTTCCTGGTTGAGCCTGGTGTGTGTGGCCCCTCCCTCCCCCCTTCGAGGTCCTGGCAATAAGAAATCTGAAGTCCGTGGCCCTAGTCCTGGTGGTAAGAGCTCTTGGCTTTGTGGCTTCTCACATATGCTTAGGTGAAATAGTGCCCAGTAAGTGGTACCTCTCCTTGTGGTGGGAAGTTGAGGCTGGTAAGTCCAATCCTTGGGTGCTGGGTAATAAGGAAGGGCTTGGGTTGTTGTGATGATAAAGATAGTAAGCATTGATTAAGGTAGTGTGGTTCCTTGGAAGGAGACTGCCCTCTCCTGCCTTGGTTTTCCTTGTGTTACACACATTTGTGTATACCTTGTATACCCACAGAAGAATGAAGCCCCTTCAGGCCAGGGACATTAATTGCCTTCCCTATTTGGAGCTTAATAAATCCTTGAATTTAGATGAGTTGATTTGCATTGGTCTTGAATTCAAAGTGCCTGGATTCCCAGAAGCCACAAGGACCCCAGTTCAAATCCCACCTTAGACAAATACCTTCATGACCCTGGGCAAGTTAAGTAAATAGAGAAGGTGTTAGTGCAAATTACTAGAAGGAGATCCCTCTACTAGTGGGATCACTGGTCCAACTCCTTAGCCCCTGCTTATGCTACTTTCATTATCCCAAGGTTTAGTAGGGAGACAGACAGAGACAGAGGACTACAAAAAGGTGAGTTTTCATTTTTATCAAATCCAGTTTCTCTTTCACTGGAAGAATACTGACAGTTCCTCAGTCAGCTTTTTCTTCACCACTTCCAGCGGTTAAAAAGTTCTCTATCTGTGGAGAAAACGAACCTGTTCTCTTGTTGGACAAATCTCACTGGAATAAAGTTCTTCCGTATTTTGAGCCCTTTTGACATATAAGAAAATGAGCCTGGGGTGGATAGATGATCTTTCTCAGTGACAAAACTCTGGGCTGGCCCCTAGATCTCCACCCCCTCCCACAATGCAGGTTTGGCCCAGCACCTGTTTGTTTTGATATCTTCTTACATTGAACCAGTCTCTCTGGAACTCAGGTGGGAAGTTCAGGATGTCAGTCCAGTTGCTGGTGGGAGTGAGGACCTTGACATCACAACTTTGGCTTCCCCCAAAATGTTTGCCTTCTTTGGGCTGGAGCTGGAGAAAGTGGCATTTCTACCCCTCCCTCCGCTTTATAGCAGCAAATTCAGATTCAACAAGAAAAATATGGTAAAAATATATTTACTAAACCAGTAGGTATTTGCTGAACACCTTCTATGTTTTCATCCCTGCATTCTGTTATGAAGAAGATGGGAGAAGGACGTACCATTCCTGTCTTAGTTTAAACAGCAGTACTAGAATACTAATAACCACTCATCTGTCTGTAAGATGCTTTGTATTTTCCAGAGTTCTTTTCCATACTCTGTCTCATCTGAGCTTTCTGGCCACCCAAGGCAGCCAAGGGTAAAAATGGAAGCTTAGAGAAGGGAAGAAGCATTTATTAAGTTCCTACTATGTGCCAGGCACATAAACACTTTGCCCTTTGTGTTTAGTGCTGTTACTATCCCCATTTTACAGTTGAGGAAACTGAGGTAAACAGGATTAAGTGACTTGCCCAGGGTCATACAGCTAGAAAGTGTTGGAGGCTAGATTTGAACTCAGGTCTTCCTGACTCCAGGCCTAGCACTCTATCCACTCTGATACCTAACTAGCTGTCTTGATAGAATTTTTTTATCTTACTATTTATACAGTGTGCTAATATCTATAGAACTATGCACAATTATTTCATTATATTTTAATAATAACCTTATAAGATAGGTGCCATTATCTTCTCAACTAACTTGCTGTGCCTCCATTTCCTCATCTGTAAAATGAGGGAGTTGCATTAAATGATTTTCCAGGTCCCTTTTATCTCTAAAGCTATGATAGAATTTAAGCTCCTTCAGGGCAGGGACTATCACATTTTTAATTTTTTTTCTTTTTATCTCTGGCACCTAGTGTAATGCCTAACATGTGCTTAATAAAGGCTTATTAATTAATTGATTGATGCTCCTGTGAGTGACTTCTCAGGGTTCAGATAGTTAGTAAACATCTGCTGTAGGATTTGAAGCCTGGGCTTCTTGACTCCTCCAGTCTAACCATTTCATCCACTATGTGCTTATTGAACAAATTTTAGGAAACAGATACACACAACCCCTCTGGGGGTCTAGTCCTATTCAATTCAGTGTATTCATTAGAGATCTGTGTACAAGGTACTCTGCTTAAAGTCCTAGGAATGCAAAAATACAACATATACCTGCTCATAAGTAAAATTAAACCAAGTTGGAGTCAGGGCTGGGGATGAATCAGGACCTACTGAGAAGTTTGGATCCCCTAAGAGACTGTGAAATTCTCGATTATCTAAGAATTAGTGAGGTAGAAAATGTCTTGACTGGTGATGATGGCTGGGTGATGTTGAAGGCTCAGTTTCAAACTCACCTCCTGAAGTTACAAGTCCTGATATGATGACTGTTAGGCACCAGTGATTTTTAATGACAGTTTTCTAGCCAGTCTTTCTTTGAGTAGTCTATTTCTTTTTAAAATTAAAAATATATAATTATAAAAATTTTTAAATATTTCATTTTAGTTTTTTAATTCATTTTCTATTCTTTCTCCCCCCTCCCACCTGCTCCCCAAATTTAAAAGAAAAACAAAACCCTTTTAAGAAACATTTGTGTTCAAGCAAAATAAATTCCCACCTTGTCCATATCCAAAAATGTATGCTTCATCCTGTCACTTGAATCAATCACCTATCTGTCATGAGGTAGGAAGCTTAGTTCAAGATCAGCCCTCTTGAGTCATGGTTGGTCATTTCCACCGATCAGAATTCTTAAATGTCTCAAAGTTGTTTGTCTTTGCGGTGTTGTTACCGTATAAAGTGTTCTTCTGTTTCTGCTTATTTCATTCTGCATCATTTCATATAAATCTTCTGGCTTCTCTGAATCTGTCCCTTTCATTATTTCCCACAGCACAATATTATTGTCTTACTGTCACATACCATAATTTGTTTGACTATTTCCCAGTTCTTTGCCAACACGGAAGAGCTACTATATGTTTTTTGTATATTTGCGTTCTTTTCCTCTTTCATTGATCTCTTTGGGGATATACCTAGCTCTGTTATCAGTGGGTCAAAGGGTATGCACAGTTTAGTGACAATTTAGTGACTTTGGGGACGTAATTCCAAATTACTTCCCAGTACGGGTACCCCATTTCATAGCTCTACAGTACTGTTTTTTATGAAGCCCCTCTGACATTTGTCATTTTCATTTTTGGGGTGGGGTGTCAATGAGTGTGAAGCTGAAACTGTTAATTCAAATTTCTCTTAGTATAAGTGATTTGGAGCAGTTTTTCTGGAACAGTTTTATCTGTTGATAGCTTAGATGTCCTCCTTTAAGAAGTGCCTGTTCATATCCTTTGACCATCTATCAGTTGGGGAATGGTTCTTATTCTTAAAATTGAGATGTTTATTAGAGAAATTTTGAGCAGTATTTCAGAGTTCTCTGTGCTTAATACTAAATCTTAAGTGTAAGCCCTTTAAGATCCAGTGTAAAGGAATACACAAATATGGGGAAGATCCATAGCTTCCTAGGGAATTCCCAATGTGGGCACTCCTTCCACTCTAGAAAACATCTGTAACTTTAAGTGAACCGCCTTGGATAACAATAATCACTCATCTGTCAGATAAGACATGGTTAAGTCCTAGAGAGTTTCTTGAAGCACAGAGAAATTAAGTGACTTGCCCCAGATCATGTAGCAAGTAAGTATCAAATAGAGGATTTGAACCTGGGATGTTTATGATTCCAACACAACAGTGTATCCACTAGTCTCCATGCTGCATTTTGAGTAAAGAAATTACACAGAAAAATCCTCCCCTGGCAAAGTTTGGACTGTAAGTTGTTTTTTCTTGGACGAACCTGCAGCCATGTGGTAGGTGTGGATTATTGTTGGGCTCTGGGAATCATCCTCACCTGGATCAGTTCATAGTCCAGTTGTGCTGTACTGTACAGTTTTCAAAAAGGTAAACCATGCCTTGTGGGAATGAGGGACATTATTTTTGCTCAGAAAGCGTTCTTTACTAATTAAAAGAAACAGCTCATTATTGTGATTATATAAAAGGCAAATTTTTCTGCTAACAAAATTGTGGCTAGTACTGAGGTATTCTAAGAAGGTTGTGGCTGAACCTGAGGTTTTCCTGTTTTGTTTTTTTCCTCTGGCAGGTTTGGGGCATGTGTGGTCTGTTACCCCTTCTAACCCCTCCTCCGAAAGTGAAAGCCTTACTGATGTAACTTCTTGGTTAACGGGGTGGTTGTGTGTGAGGCTTCCGGGCGGGGGAGTTTGTAACTAAACATTGTGACTCGGAATGGCTTACCCCCAGGTGCTGTTTGCACCTGGAAAATAGAATGGTTAAGAGAATGGCAAAAAAGACAAACAATTGGGCATGAAAGGCATTCCCCAACTCAGAGCGTGTTGTTTCTTAAAAGTTTGTAAGTCAGGTCCTTTGAGTCCTGTTTCTCATAGAAACAATGTTCCCAGGCCAGTCCACAAAAGCTTATTTAACCTTGAATTAAGCTGAACTACAAACTGCATAGCAGTAGCTGACGTTCTGGGCCTGTGTGGCAAGCAGGGGAGGGACTGTGTGCTCTGCCAGAGGGAGGTGGTGCAGTGGATAGAAGCTTTGCACTTGGAATTGGGAAGATCTGAGTTCAAATGTGGCCAAGATACTTACCAGCTGTGTGATCCTCTGGCAAGTTACTTAACCTCTCAGCCTCAGTTTCCTCATCTGTTAGGATAAAATAATGTTTGTGAAGCACTTGACAAACCTTAGAGTGTTATCTGTATCAGTGCTAGCTGTAAGCAGGGTTAGACTACACATATGACTAGCCTTAGGCAAAATTTTGAAATAGAAGAATCTTGAATTAAGCACCCCGAAGTCCCTCTCAGTGCCCCTTTCCCAACTCCTGGAGTCATGTTCTTCAGCCCTGAATGACTTTCCTCTCCTCCCTCCCATCAAACCTCCTGTTCCTTTCCTTCCTCACTTGGCTGCCTGTTAAGATGAAAGCAGTCTAAAGTAATTCACACTGATGAGAAAGGGAGGCTAGTTACCCCAAATGAATCTCTCATTAGTGCAATTTCAAGCATTGTGACAAAATGAAGTGTGAACATATTTAGTCTCCTGTATGGGAAGATGTTTTTGAGTTGTGGGGACCAGGGCTGTTTTGGTGGTGAATCTGTCCCTGAGCTGTCCCCTTTTTCTCAGTTTCTTTCACTTTCTTGTTTATGAACCCACTGGTTCTTCTAAAAAAGTTTGAATGTTTAGGTTCTTAGCAACCTAGTGGAAGTTCAGCCAAAGATAGACGTCAGGTAGTATTTTATGGGTGGCCCACAGGAAGGGTTTATCTGTTAGGTTTGGGAGGGAGGGGGGAGAGAAGGAGGACTACTTCTCTTTGTGACATTTTTCTTCCTTCGAAGAGCGGTAACAGCATATAAGGACTTAGAGGAATTTGGGGCTTTCCCTCCTTTTCTCTCCTACCCTTTTCTTGGGACCTGGTTTGGCTGGGCCTGAGCATTTGAGATTGGATAGGCCCACTAAGGCAGGGTAGGTGACCTGGATAGGTATGGTCCCAGTCATGACTAATGAGAGGAAAAATAGGTAACACAGAGGAGATCCAAGAAGGTAGACCATTGATGACAAGTGGGAGTGTGATAGCAGGCAGAAAGAGGAATGTTGTTGGAGGTGTCTGGTGTCAGGCAACCAAAGTCCAAGTAGATAGATTCAGGGAGCTCTCTTAGCAGATGGCGAGGAGATTGAGATTCAGGGGACGGAATTTCATTCTCCTGCTAATACTTAGCAAGGTAGGGAAGGCTTCAGTCTTGGAGGAACAGGAACTCTAATGAATGGATAAGCATTTATTAAGTGCCTTACTGTGTCCCAGGCACCATAGTAGGTGCTGGCAGATACTGAGGCAGAAATGAAACAATCTCTGCCCCGAAAAAAGCTTAAGTTTTATGTGGTGTGTGTGTGTGTGTGGGGGGATATAGAATGTGTACATACAGAAACATACATATATATATATATATGATAGACCTAAGATAATTTGGGGGGAGAAGGGAATTTCTAGAGCTGTGGATCAGGAAAGGCTTCATGTAGAGGTACCTTCTGAGCTGAGCTTTGAAGAGAACTAGGGATCTGAAATCGGGGCATTAGGTCCTGTATAGAGGTTCAGTAATTATACAAGGGCAGCTAGGTGATAACAAGTAGATAGCATGTGGGCACTGGAGTCGGAAGGACCTGAGTTCAAATGTGGCTCGCTCTGTGATCCTGGGTGAGACCCTTAACCCTTTTTGCCTCAGTTTCCTCATCTGTAAAATGATATGGAGAAGGAGATGGCAAACCACTCCAGTATCTTTGCCAAGAAAACCCCAAATGGGGTCACAGAGAGTCTGTCATGACTGAAACGACTCAACAAGAGCAACGACACATTATACTGCAGATGGGTTACAGTGCAAGGTGCTGGATCCCCAGGATTCCGTCCAGTAGCCCAGAACCAGCATACAAGGTCTATCAGGCTGCTTAGAAGTTCACCTTTGCTTCCATGGAGCCCTTATCTCTCCCCTGCCTGAGACTTGATTGATCCCAGAGCTTAGCTTATAGGTGGGAGCAAGAGGGATACCAGAGAAGGAAGCAAGGATGATCTTAAGAGTTTTCTTATCTATGAAATGAGAGACAGAACTGTCTGTTTATACTGCACATCCTCCTTCCTAAAGTGAGGTTCTGAGCTTTTTAGATGTCCCCATTTTAACTTCTAGATATAGACAACTCTTGAGTGAAATTTTTTAGTCTCTTATCACTAGCTACTGTGCACAAACCTCCATTTGACTCCTGTGATATCACTTACTATGGATCCCCATTGCCTATGGGATCAAGTGACATTCAAGGCTCCAACGGACCTCTCTAAACTCATCTGCAGCTGTCCTTCTCATCCCTGTCCGTCCTAGTAGTCAGGTGCTTAATGCCCTTTCACACACAGACCATGGCTTTTACTTAGGCTGATCTTCACATACTTAAAAGGCTTACTTCCCTCCTCTGGGCCTAAGGACTCTCATATAGAAGACAATTGGACTTGGTCTGCTTGGCTCTAAAGGGCAGAACCAGGGAGAAGTGATGAATTCAAGTCCCACCTCAGACACTTACTAGCAGTGTGATTCTGGGCAACTTGACCTTGTTTGTCTCACTTGCCTCACCTGTAGGATGGGTGAAATGATATCACCTACCTCCCAGGGCTGTTGGAAGGATAAAATGAGATAATATTTGTAAAGTGCTTTACAAACCTTAAATCTCTAAAAAAAAATGCTAGTTGTTATTATGGCTGCAAAGTGGCAGATTTCAGCTTGATATTAGGGGAAAAAAACTTCCCTAATGGTTATATTCCAATACATGAAATGATCTGTGATTTCGTTGACATGGCTATGCCCCCTAATTGTACAGAGCATAACCCTCATGCTTGCCTGTTCTAGGAAGCTTGTCTCTGCCCTCCCAGAAATTTGTCCCGGGGGTCCAAAGTGCTGAAAGGCTTCCCCACATCCTCTTGACATTTTGAAAAGGCTGCCTTCTCAGTAGCGGATTCTTCCATAATAGAGATCTGCAAGATGAGATTGTTCAGAGCTTGGACCCCCTGTCAAAAATATATGTGAGGGCCTGGGATGTAGGCCAGATTCTCCCAGGGTTGGACAGGTACAGATGGGTGACCATCTACACCATTGGGAAGCATGTATAAGATCACAGATCCGTGTGGAATACAACTCTTAGGGCATTTTCCCTTAAATCAATTTAAAATTTACTTCTCAACAACTATCACTTATTGTTTCTGGTTCTGCCTTCTTCAATGAAACAGACCTTAAGCAAAGAAGGGGGGAGAAAGTGTTATAGAGGGAATTCCTGTTCATACCACTTGGACTAGATAATCCTTGGGTCCCTTCCAACCTGGAGACTCTGTTAATAGGTTTCTAGAACCTAAATCATGTTCTGCCTCCTGCCAGAGGCTGGCTGTTCTGGAGTTACTTCCCGTAGATCTCTATCTTCTGTGACCTCCTGCAACATGTAGGATAACTCCCTTTGGCACTTAATCACATACTGCTTTATACCTCACAAGGTTATTGTGAAAAAAGCATTCTATAAATCTTAAAGCACAGTAGAAATGTCATGAGAGGGTTGGGCCTAGGTGATATCTAAAGTCTCTTCCCACTCTAAATCTATGACCCTAGTATTGTTAAGCAGAGGAGAGGCAGCATCGGCCACTGTATAGAGCAGTGAATTTGGAGTTTGAGGAAGTTCTGGATTCAGATCTCACCTCTGCTATTGACTATGGCAAATCACCAGCTTCCCTGGGCATTTGTATGAAATGGCTTTTAAGGTCTCTCTCAGCTCTAACTCCAAGATCTGGTCATTCTCAAAAAAAAAAAAAAATCCAGTCTCTTTAAGGGCAGGGTCTTTGTCTTTATATGCTACTTTTCCCCCTGAGTTCAACACTTGCTATCCAATGGCTATGTTAACTTTTAGTCTGTAGGTAAAAGAAAGACATGGGATAGTAGGTTGAAGATAGAGATCTCTCTCTTTATACTTTGCAGCCTCATTGGTGATTTGACTTCTCATGATGGTATATTTGTTATCTGGCTGTGGGAAGAGGCTTTTGCCTTTCTAAGGATTGAGGCAGAATGTCACAGTCTCTCTGCCCACACATTCACATGTATTCATGGGTATTGATTAGAGAGCTGGGAAGTTACTTGGAACTTCCTGGAGGAATGATCATAGGTTAGAGCTGGAAGGAGCCTTAGAGATGATCCATTTTAACTCCCTGATCTTGCAGATGAGGAAGCTGAAGTCCAGAGTAGCTTGTGACTTTCCCGATGTCATAAGTAGCAAGGCTCAGATTTCGACCCAGGTCTTCTGATTCCAAGTCTAGTTCTCTTTTCATTAAACCATGCATACAGTTAAATCCAAACCCTATAAAATACAAAGTCATTGGGAGCACTGGAGCAATAACATCTTGTAGGAACCAGGGAAAGCATCCTATAAGGGATGGCACCGGAGGTGAGCTTGAAGGCAGCAAGGCATCTGAGATTGAAGTGAGGAGGGCCACAGTGAAATGTGGACAAATAACTGTGTAACGTGGTAGTTTGAGAGAGCAAAGGAGATGTTGACTTCAACCTGGTAGGGAGGGGATGGTGTTGTTCACCAAAGATTTGTGGAGGTTCATAAAATCACAGATGGAGAACTGGAAGAGGATTGTGGAGGTCAGTTAATGTAACTCCTCCATTCTATAGCTGACAAATTGAGGTGGTATGCTCTAGAACCAGACCCTTAATCTTATCAGAGGTGGGGAACCTGCGGCCTTGAGGCCACATGTGGCCCTCTAGGTCCTCAAGTGCAGCCCTTTGACTGAATCCAAACTTCACAGAACAAATAAGTGCTCAAACTTCTCTTTTCAATGCACTAACCATGCCTGAGCTGGGCTGTGAATGGAAGAGAAGGATTTTGATCTTTAGAGCTATTGGGGGTGGGGGGAGGTCTATGGCTGCCCCACCGCCACCCCCAGATTGTTGACAGGAATCTACATAGGCCAATGCATGCAGGATGAGATCAATGTGACTTCTAGTTTCACAGGAATGTAGGGAAATAGGATGAAATAAGGCCTGAAAGGTAAGATAAGTTGGAGTTGGGATTGTGGATGGCTTTCCACACTATATTGAGGTGTTAATGTTTTATCCTAAAATATTTGGGAGGGTTTTTTTGTTTTTGAGCAGGAGAGTGACAGGGTTAGACCTACTTAGATAGGTGTGTACAGGATGAATTGGAGAGAGACTGGAGGCAGGGACAACAGGTAGGGTGCTATTAGACTGACAGATTCTTGTCAGTCGCAGTGGGAGGACTTGCTTGATTTGGGGTGCCAGCAATATGAATGGAGAGGAGTGGACACATGAGAGAGGTTTGTGAAGCAGAATTCATAAGGTCTGGTGGCCAATTGAGGTATATGGTAGGAGCTAGGGAAGAAAGAAAAAAATCTGAGTTTTGAGGGTAGATAACTGGGTAGCAAAAGGCAAGTTTGAAGGACTGAGAGGTGTGGGGTAAAGACACTGAGTTTAGTTTTAGATATGCTGAATTTGAATCTAAGTTCAGAAAAAGTTTAGATATATTCATGGCTAAACGGTTCTCTTTCACTTAATGTGAGCCTGAGATGTTTGGGTGATGTCAGGGTGTTTGTAGAAATGTCCTTGCCCGCTATACTGTGGTGCCCTTATAAGCAGTAGGGCCTGGGCTGGGCAGATTCAGGAGGGAAAATCTGATGTTTCTTACCTAGGAGAATCCTAGGGACCAGAGAGTATATCAATTTTGTTTTTGTATTATCTTTAGCTAAGTGCCTAGAAATGTGCCTAGTACCCAATAGGTGCCTAATAAATGCTTGTATAATTGGGTGCTCCGACCGGTTGTGGTTGAGGTCTGAGACTGCTGGCAAGCCTCTTAAACCCAGTGTGGGCTCTGGTTTTGTGAGTATCGAATTAAGCTTTCCTTCTAAACATTTTAGTGAAGTAAATGGCAACTGGCTTCCCCCAAGCCCTAAACAAAATGCCTGTTCAAGAAAACATGTTAAATGTGCAAATTTTAAGTCTATAATTAGTGAGTAAGGAGCTCGCTAATTCTTCTCTGTTAGCGCCAGAGAATCCAGTTGTCCTTGAGTTTTCCTAGTGCGAGCATCAGGTTACATGGAAGGCAGTCATTGGGTGGCCTGGCCAGCCTCTAACTTTCCTCAGGTTTGACATGTATCTCTCCCTCCCACACACAATGTTAGTGACTTGTAGCAGAGGCTTCTCTGTCCCAGCCCCAGCTCCTTCAGATCAACACGTCCCTGTTCTCACACGCCTGCTCTAGTCACAGCCGGTCCACTCAAGAGCTTGTGGTCAGGCATTCTCGTGCTCTGGGCTTTGGGAGCAAGGGCTCACCTTGTGGAAAGCAGGTATGCCCTTTCTCTGGAGTGTGCCTTCACTAAGGGATTCTGGAGAGATGCTGCTGACTGGATGGCCTGGAAACATAGGTGGAAAACCCAAAAAGGATTTTCAGGAAGGAGGTAAATTGTTCTGTCATGGGAATTATCCTTTGACTCAATTTATATTCTCTTACTGTGGAGTCCCAAGTTAATTTGCATTGTTTCTGGTGCTTTTGATGTCATTGACTTAGGTTGTTGGTGTTTGTGTTGTTTGGGGTTAGGGAGAGAATGAGCCTGTGATTTCTTCCCTCTTGGGAACTCCCAGAGTAGAAATTCCTTCCACCAAAACAATACTCTCATAACTTAAAAGTCTTAAGAGAATTGCCTGGGGGGCACTGAGAAGGTCTGGTCTGCCTGGCAAGTATGTCAGAGGCTGGGCTCAAACTCAGGTCTCCCTGTGTCAGAAGCTGGGCCTCTGTCTGCTTGTACTTAGACTCTCATAATCAGACGGTAAACTCCATGAAGGAAAGGCCTGTTCATTCTCCTGGATCACACACAGTACAAGGTAGGGCAGAGCTTGGAAGGTCCAGGCACCTAGGAGGAGCTCAGTGAATGCTTTTAAAGGATTGGATTCCTGGGGAGCACAATTTGCTTCCGGTGATTTCTGGCTTCTTGGACTGTGGACCCAGCACAGGTGGTTTTAACTGCATGGTCTCCCATTGCCTCTCGTCATGGCTGCTCTTTGGAGTTGTTTGACATCCCTTCCCCAGCCCTTTTGTGGCACTGTTTATGGTTTGGAAAACTTAGCTGCAGCTGCAGGGTGTTTGTTCCCTTGCCTGCCATGAGGCAGAATGTTGTTTTGGTACCTTCATATTTACTTTGTTCAGAACTTATAGGGTAGAAGCCAAGCATAATCTGCCAAGGACCATCCTTCCTGGCCAGACTCTTCTCAACTGATTCTAGGAAGGCACCATTCAATTAAACAGATATTGATTAAACATCTCCTGTGTGCCCAGGACTGTGCTAGGTACCTGCTTTGGGAAGATAAAAAAAACATAGATCAAATTCAGAGCCCATGTTAGTACTAGCTGCGGGGCAATTATTTCCATTGTGTATCTGTGTTATGCTTTAAATAAGTAATGTTAGCAATGTTATGGTAAAATGAAGGTAGTTGGAAAACCTTGTGTGGAATACTCCTTTCTAGGAATTCAGCCTCTTCTCATTGGGAATTTTGTGTTTGAACTGCACATCTTGCTCACCTGAGTATTGACTGCTCTAACATGGACTAATTATTTCTTGGAATTGGATACTTCTTTTCTCATATGTAGGTTTGGGGGATTTTTTTAAAAGTTGAATGTTTTGCTTAGAAAGATTATGATTTCCTGTTTTTGTTCTTTCTTTTCTTTCTTTTTTATTTTTTTTGTGAGTGATTAACATTCCAGGAAGAGGCCAGCCTTGGAATTTTGCCCTTCCAGGTAGTTAAGTTCTGTTCCTTACAAGTATTTTGTCAGTCACAGGCAGCTTCCTCTGCTTTATACAGCTAAAGATGATCTTTTATCCCATTCACCCTCCTCCTTGCCTTCCTTTTTTACTTTATTTCTGGGATCTGATAATGGCCTTAAAAAGTCTTCCTTGAATTTCTGTCTTTTCTCCACGGGAGTCTGACCCCAGAGGTGCCCCCTTTCTCTCTCTTCTCCTCAAAAGCCTGGATTATTTTCTCTTATAGGATCCATGCAGAGTAGGAAAGCAATTGTAACCAGTCTGCCCCATATCTTTTTACTCAGCAGCAAGATTTCAGCTCCTTAAATTCTGTGTGTGTGTGTGTGTGTGTGTGTGTGTGTGTATGTGTGTATGTGTATGTGTATTGTGCAAAGAGGGAAAAAGGAAAGGAAACATATCTGGTGGAAGGAAAGATCCCTATTTCTTAAAGCTATTCTTTTCTTCTGGCCTTAAACAATTTTTTTAAGTTGATAAAAGATATCTTGGTTGGGTAGTGAAGACAGTGTTAAAACTAGGGAAGAATACAGACCTGACTGTGTGTAGAACACACCAAAAGTATATTTAAGCCCAGTAGGATGCTAAAGAAAACCAACAAGACTTCTTCACATATTCTGGGAGGAAGAAGTTCATGGAAGGAAGGGGACAACAACTAGAAAGGAATATGAGCATGACTGTGAAGGCTACTTGCTTTGGTTTTTCCTTTCTGCCAAGATGTAAACTTCCAATTGGGAAAGTCAGGGCAAAATTGTTTAGCTTGAGAATTAAAACCCTCCATAAGTAAGTAGATAGTAAGAGAGTACCAGCTTGTTCTCAGGGAGTTCAGGTCACCTGAGCTGGACAAATAGCTTCCTAAAATACTGAGTTTCCGAGTGTGCTTTTTTACCCTTTGATGGTAATATTTGAAAAATCATGATTAACAGAAGAGCTGCCATTGGAAGAGACGGACAAATGTTGGTCTGGAATCCTCTTAAAGGAGAAGAAGGAAACTTCAGACTAAGGTCTATGAAGTTGCTAAATTGATTCGTGGGAAAGTTCTAGAATAATAATTAAAGGCACTGTTTATAAATGCTTTCTGAATACCTCTTTCCTTTCTAGGAGTTAGCACGAATTAATTTACAAGCTGCACTAAACTAACCTCATTTGCTTTTTTGAGAGAGTTACTAGATGATGTAGGAGATTGCTATCGACATTAACTCTTCAGATTTCAGCAAGGTATTTGGTAGCCATGATAACTTGGTGGATAAAAATGGAGAGAGAGGAACAGGATAAGTGTATAGTTCAGGTGGTTTGCAGCTGTTTGGTGGACCCAAAGAGTGCTTCATTAGTCTGTGTGAACTTGCAAGAGGGTCTCCAGAAAAGGGCCACAGGGCTGTTTGTCTTTAGCCTAGTTCCAGTCAACATTTTCATTAGGGTCTTGGATGGATGGATAGAGAGCTTTTTTTTCAGATTTGCTGATGAAAAGAAGCTGGAGAAGGGTAGCAAAAAATACATAATAAACTTGAAATCCATAAAGATCTTCACAGGTTGGAATGGAGGACAAAAGCTAACAAGATAAGATTTCATAGGGATAAATGTAAAAGCTCTGTACTTAGGTTCAAAAAATTAGCTGTCCAAAGAGAAGACTAGGGAGATGTGGCTAGAATCAAAATTTGACTGGACCTCAAAAGCAGTCCTCGTGAACATTGGAATGTGGCAGTTCGAAAGAGCTAATGCAACTAGGCTGCAGGAATAGAAGCGTCATTGCTGGCTTGAGGTTGATAATAGTCCCTAGTCCCATTGCACACTATACCAACTGAGGCCACATCAGTGGTATAATGGCACTCTGACTAGAGATGTTGCAGAAAGGATGTTGGCAAGGTGGAGTACATCCTAAGGAGGGTGGCTGGCATGGTGAGGTCACTTTAAAAAGGTGCCAGAAAAGGAGTGGTTGAAGAACTCAGGATTTTATTGATAGGAAAAGAGGAGGACATGTAGGAAAACCTGATAGACTTAAAATGTTTTGAAGATATGTTCACATGGAATCGGGCTTATTCTGCTTGGACCCAGACAGCAGAACTAGGACTGATGGATGGAAGTCATAGGGAGGCAGATTTGTTTTTTTTTCCTTAAATATAATTTTATTGATCTTTTGTTTTCATTAGGACCTACAAACTGTCTGTCCTGTCCATCCTGTCTATCACATAGAACCATCCTTTATAACCATAGTTTAAAATGAGGGAAAAAACAATTTAGCAAAAAACAACATTTTGGAAAAAATCTCATCACCTACAGTGTTCTACACCCATTCCCATCCCCTGCCCCTGGTCCCCAAAGAAGTGGAGAGAGGTGAGGTGGCTTCTCATCTCTTCTTTGGGGCCAAGCTTGTTTACTATCAATTTGCACCATTCTGTTTCAGTTGCTTTCTTTTTATTTTATCTATTTAAATTGTTGTTGTGTGTATTATTTTCCTGGCTTCTGCTTACTTCCCTCTTGCCTTGGTTCATGTTTCTTTCTCCTGTACTTCTCTGTATTTTATCATACTCTTCTTACCTCACAGTGATATTCATGTACCGCAGTATGTTGATCTCTTCCACAGTGAGTGGGCATCAGATTTCTTTCCAGGTCTTTGCTATGACCAAAAAAAAAGCTGCAGTAAATATTTTGGTATATATAGTTGTTTGTCTTAGTCATTGACCTCTTTGAGGAGCATGCCTAGGGAAGTCAATTTGTATTTGACATCAGGGAAATCTCAGCAATCAGAGTTGTTTGATAATGGAATTTGGTCATCTTGGAAGACATTTCACGGTAGACCACAGGACAGTATATTTAGATCTAAAAGGAACTTTAAACATCTGGTTGGACTTCTTCACTTCACACATTAGGAAGCTGAAGCCCTGGGCAGTTAAGTGACTTCCTCAGTACTCACTCATATTTCTGGACTTCTTCAAGGTTTACAAAAGTCCTTCATCACAACACCTATGTGAAGAAGGGAGGGGAACTATTATCCCCGTTTTATAGATGAAGCAGCTGAGGCTCAAGAGAAGTAATGCAACTTGCCCATAGTCACACAGTTGATGTGTGGTACAAGCCCAGGGCTCAGCTGGGGCCAGTAGGCTCTCCAGTGTGCCATCATACCTCCCCAGAATGACATAGGTAGCAAGCCAGAAATCACCCAAGGTCTTCTAACTCCCACGCGAGGGTTCTTCATCAATTATCAGATGACCCCTTATTGGTAATGCTATAGAAGGGGATTCATGCTTCAGGTAACATGACTCCTGGTTCCCAGTCAGCTCTAAAATTGTGATCATATGCTTTACATAAACTTCCATAGAATTATCTTTAGACTTTGATTAGTGGGAATACCTGGCCTGGATCCATTAGAATTAATGGACCAGTAAGGAAAAGAATTTTTTTTTCTTAGTTTTTAATCCCCATCTATTTACAACCCCTGCTCCCCTCCCCAACAGTAAATTTTGTCTCCTATCCCCAAATTACAGCTTCATGGTGAGTGTGTGAATTTAGCATGCTTTTTGGACAAAAACTGAAAGCAACTAGCTGCATACCTGAGGGTGTATACCTACTTCTGTCCAAGGGAAAAGATAGGAATAGGGTCAGATCAAGGCCTTTATAACCCATATTGATAGTAATAGGTGGGAAGTTTTTATTTGCAAATGTTTCTTTTTAGGTTATTGGAGTTACACTGTGATAACCAGCCTCGACTAAAAATAGCACTTGAAACCGAAAGCTGGTTGTAAACCAACTTGCTTGGCTGAGGGAGGAGTCATTTTCCAGGCATTGTTGATTAGGATTTCAGAGTTCCAAGAATGGGTGACTAGGAGCTGTTACAGTAACAGCTGTTCTCTGTCCATCCAGAGAAACTGTTTGCTTCCCAGATGAGGAATAATTAAACAGAAGTTATTTTCTAGCAGTCTTTCTAGTTTTATGCTAAAATGCTGTCTCTGTTTTAGGAGTTGGGTTTTGTTTTGTTTTGATTAGGGATTTCCTTCTCACTTTTAAGTTTGAGTTTGCATTTTGAAGCCTGGAGGACCAAGTAATCAAGTCCAGCTCTCTGCCTCCAAGCAGATACCAGCCTAATTACCCTAGATAAGCACTTGTTGACCACTTTTCATAGTCAGTTCTCTCACAGGCCCGCCTGCTGCTAGAAGTTTGGACATTTCTAGAAGATAAGTGCTGGTCCTACATTTTCAGATTTTTGGAAGGTAGAGAGGATGAAGGTTGTTGAGAACACATGAGATACAATGGAAAGAACATTGGATACAAATTGGAATTAGAAGACCTGGGTTCAAATTCGAATTCAGTTATATTATCTGTAGGACCTTTCTTGGCTTCAGCTTCCTTATTTATAATAGGGGATTGGATAAGATCCCTAAGGTTCCCTAGAAGCTTTATAATCTTTTGAATCGTATTTTCTCTTGGAGCCTTTGGTTAACTTTTGTCATTAAACCAGAATCCATGGCATCTGCCTCTTCTCTTCCCTCAAGGCCTAACTTTCATGAGTTTAAATACTCCGCTCATATCCAGGGCTAGAACTCCTATTTTGTTTCAGTATGTCTACATGTCTAGCCCAGGCCAGGAGCCTCAAGGACAGGATCCAGGTCTGTCTAAACTGAGAACTCCTGAGTCTGTGTATGTTGGATTGCCCCTGAGAACCAGATATGGTTGTATATTTGCAGTCTTATACTGCAGGTACTGATTATAGACTTTATGGTGATTCAGACTGTTTGAACAGTCCTACTGGCTAGAGGGTGTTTGTTGGGGTAGTAGTAAGAAGGATTTGGGGAGAGAGAAGGGTGTCAGTTGGGGTGGCAGTGTGGGGGGTTATAATAGAGTTGAGGGAAGCATGTTGGTGACATAAATGGTCATTTCTACTATATCCTTTTCTTTAGAGTAAGACCACCTGTGGAATGGTATAGGGTACTTAAATCCAAACCACTATGATGAATTATGCTTGAGTAGATGATGGGGAGGAGGGAAAGGAAGGGGTCATTATCAGCTCAAGAACATATACCTTTGACCCGTTCTCAGGGTTCCATCCTGTTCCCTTTCCTCCTACACTGTTGAAGTCTGGAGAAAAATCTTGTTGTGGCTGCTGGGGACTTAAAGAGGGTTTATCATCTGAGCTCAGCAGCTTAGTGAGATAGAGTCTGGCTCCTTGCCTTGGAGCTTAGATGAGACCCTCTTAGATGGGAAAGCCAGAGAGGATGGAGAGGATCAGAAATTCTGCTTAGTATCTTTTGGTCATCTATGCTAGGGAGAGGCAGCATTGGAAGAGATAATTCTAAATGTCAAGTACTTTGGTGATGCAGAGTAGGATTGTGTGTGTTCTGACTTTCCTAGTTGTCTTCCTATTAAAATGAAAATGTCTGTTCTGCCTTTTCTGAACTCATAGACAATTCACAGTGAGAGTAGAAACCAGGAATCACAAAGTAGCAGAACTGTTAATACAACTGTGTAAATAATTGAATCAGATCTATTTGTGAAATTGGAAAAGATTGGCTCTTCTAGGTTTGATTAGTATAAGAACGTTGAAAACATTTTATCCAAGTTTATATTAAGTCCATCTCCTCTAAAGTTAAATAAAGAGAGGAAAAGTATGAATTCTAAGAGGGAAGCAGTTTTTATGGTGGTAAGAGTATTGGGTTTGGATTGAGAAGATTGGTTCAAGTTTCACTTGGCTCTTAGTTGTTTGATCCTTGGAAAGTCACTTCATTTCCCTTCTTGTCAATTTCTTCATTCACAAATTTGAGAAAATCATCAAAATTAGAGAGTCAACGTGAGGAAAGTGCTTTGTAAGTGCCACATAAAGGTGAATGATTAGTAATAGTGATGATGATGACAAAAACATAAAGTCTTGTCAGTTCAGTCACTCTTCTTCAGGCCCCCATCTTTTCTTGCCTAGACTATTGTAATTGTAACTAACCTCCAATCTTTCCCCTCTGTGGTTCATCTTTTACATTGCTGACAATGTAACCTTCCTAATTCCTTGGTCAATGTCATCATGGATGAGAGAGGCCATTGCTTTTACAAATACTAGAACCAATCAGATTCTTACAAGTCTTTCCTGAGATTATTTTTAGTGTTACTCTGTATTGGATCATAAAGTATCCCTTACTCCATGAAATACACATATACAAAAATATGTGTGTATATGTGTATATATATGTGCATGCATGTATTCTATATAAAGTCTGACAGTATGTGCAATGTACGACACCCATGGATCTCCCCCCTCTGCAAAGGGGTAGGGTGAGAGTGTCTTCTCATATTTTTCTTTTGAGTCGTGTTTGTTCTTTGTATTTTTGCAATATTCACTTCTGATTGGTCAGTGGTTCTTCCCATTTACATTGTTGGAGTTGTGCATATTATTTCCTTGGTGTTGCTTACTCTTAATCAGCTTATGTAAATCTTTCCATGCTTTTTATCATATTCATCATTTCTTCCAGCACAATAATATTCCATTATATCCATGTACCATAATTTGTTTAGCCATTCCCCAACAGATGGACATCTACTTGGCGGTCACAAAAAGTGCTACTGTAAATGTTTTTGTGTATATGGGGACTTTCTTAGTATGCCAGTGGTCTCTTTGGAATGGAATATTTTAGTCACTTTATTTAGATAATTCCAAATTGCTTTCCAAAATGGTTGTACTGATTCACAGACCCACAAACAATGCGCTAGTGCCTATCTTCTTCCACCTCCTCCAAAATGAACAGTTTCCAGCTTTTGTTATCTTTACCAGTTTGCAAGGTGTACGGTTAAACCTCAGGGTTAGAATACTTATAATATGTGTACACGTATATGTATAAATGTATATATTCAGAGAGAGAATATATTGAGAGAGAAAGTGTGTTATGTGTGTGTGTTCTAACAAAGTTGTCAATGAAATGGTTACTATTTTCCCATTGACTTTCATTATGAAATCAACTATCTGCTACTTTGGGGGAAAATACCCTACTTTTTATTTGAAACTTGAGGGGCAACTATCTTGAGGAGAGAAAATGAGGAGCATCTTTCATAGCATGATTGGATTACCTTTGCATCACCTTCTTGACTTTGGGAGTACCCTCTTTATCAATGTTCCCCAAATTACTTTGTTCCCAAATAAGTCAGTAAGTAAGCTTTTTAGGTTTGGTACTTCCTTGGCTCCACAATAGAGTTCACAGAATAATTGGGTTCCTTTTTATCTGGGTGTCCATGTGTCTAGCAGAGCTGGGGGGGTGGAGTGGATCTTAGAACCCTCAGATAATTTTAAGTTTGTGCCTTTGGCTTAAAGAAAATACGCTGTTTCCTACCTGTGTGAGATTCTGTATTTTAAAATGAGGAAAGGATGGCTGTATAGAATCCAGGCCAACAAGCATTTATGATGCACCAGTTACATACTAGAAGGATAAAATAAAAACCATCATGATCCCCAAGGAGCTAACATTCTGTTAGGGGACACGGCATCTAAAAAGCTGAGTTTGTGGGTGATAATTGGAGGAGGGAAATCAGGAAAGGCTTCCCCTTGGAAGGTGGTCCTTAAGCTGAGCCTTGGAGGAATTCAGGGATTCCAAGAGGAAGGAGTGCATTCCAGCTAGTGGAAAGGAATAAACTTGGATGATGGAATGGGAACAGAAAGGGAGCTAATAGACAAGAGCCTCTTGTTGGTCAGACTCCTATTGGGTTGTTGAAAATTTAAAGACATTGAGCTCCATGGTGGAGAGCAAGGCTGTGAGGGTAGATAACTTGTCTTCAAATATGCATTAGTATTTACTTCCAGGATCCATGGTTTCATTGGTGTGGTTCCATCTGTCCCTCCAGATCTTAACTCCTCTGTGTTTTGGAAGAGTATTCCGAGTTGCTGTGGCTGAAAAAATTCATCACTTAAGTGGCCAGCTCTCTGGTGATTGAAGGTCTTTGAACTTGCTAGGCTGAGCTCAGATGACAGACATCTAGTATGTTGCTAGGCCTGTACTCAGAGTCTTTCCAGTGTACTAGGACCTGCCAGGGCTTGCATAGCCTTTGAGAGCCCAGGGTCACCCCCAAACCATAATGAGGCATCAAAGCCAGGATTGAATGGGAGAATCTTTAGATACAGAAGGGATTGATAATTCATTCAGCAAGCATTTGTTAAGCTCTGTTTATGTCCAGCTCTGTGCCAGGCATTGGAGATCCAGCAACCCCAGCCCTTAGGAAGCTTCTGTTCCTTTGGGGGAAAAAATAACACACATACATAAATAAGTAAAACATATGTACAAAGTAAATTCAAACTAATTTCGGAGGGTGTGTGTGTGTGTGCGTGCGTGCGTGGGTGTGTGTATGTGTAGGAACCTTGGACCGTCTTGTTTAGAGGAATGACATGATCAGACTTATACTTTAGAAGAGGTGTGGTGGATGGGGTCATGAGGGAAAAGACTGTAGTCTGCCAGCACAGAGGATTCATGTCCACAGTAAGCTAGGTGAGTTTAAAAACAAAGAGGCTATGGGCACTTTGCTCTATGAAAACCTGAGGGCCTTGCTGGTTATAAACGAGTGAATCAGTTACCCTCTTGAATCCTCAGCCGGGTTAGCTCTGTCCTAGGGGCTCACTCCAGTGGAAAGAACATTGGCAAGGTAACCTGAGGACATGGATCAACTTTTGCTTCAGATTCTCACTTCTTGTGTGACCTTAGATAATTCATTTAATTTCTCTTCAGTTTCCTTATCAGAAGAATCGAAGGACTGGACTAAATGGCCCTTCCAGCTCCTGGTCTTATGTGCATCCTAGGTGGGAGCAGGGGAAGTTGAGGAAGATTTTTGAACCTTGACTGGTGGCCAGTGTGGAGATAAGGAATCTCTGGCCCTGCTTCATGGACAAGGCAGGGGGTCAAATCCCAGCTTTACCATCTACTAGCTGTATGACTTTGGCAAGTCACTTCTCAACCTTCGTTTCTTCATCTGTAATAATTATAGCTGACATTCATATAGCACTTTACAACTATTATCTCATTAGATCCTCACAACAACCCTCGGAGGTAGGTGCTATTATGATTCCCATTTTATGGTGGAGAAAACAGGCAGATAGGTTAAGTGACCTGCCTGGGGTTACATAGCTAGTGGTGTCTGAGGGCATACTTGAGCTCAGGTCTTCTGGACTCCAGGCTCAATGTGCTATGCACTGTGACGTCCCCTAGTTGCCCATCTATAAGCTGAAGAAGCGGGATTTTTAGCATTCTGCATTTCCTTTAAATTATTGAGAGTTCTAAACTTGGGGTCTGTGGATAGATTTTGGGGGGAAGGTATCTGTGAAATTGAGTGGGTGAAAATTACATCTTTATTTTCATTAACCTCTAAACTAAATTTAGCATTTCTTCTAATTATTTAAAAATATGAAAAGCATCTATAGGCTTCATCAGACTACCAGAGGGGTCCATGACTCCAAAAAGGTGACTATCTCTTGCTCTAGATTCAACTACCTCTTTTGGGAATGGGCTCTGGGTTTGATCGTTTGTGTCCCTTGTTGTCCTCTTGGTATTTTACCCAGCAGCCTGTAGTTTTCAGTAGTGTTGCTAAGGGTCTCTCGTCTATATAGATGCAGCATGTTTTATTTTTACAATGATGCGGATACTAGGAGAACAGATCAGACACAGTTGTTTCAGAGGTCAATAGGAATTTGAGATGTACCCTTCTATGTTGTGTGATACATGGAAGATGGACCTCTTTGGCTGGAGGATAACAGGATTAACATAGAACATTGATTATTTTTCGTATATTTTACATATTTTGTTTCATAGTTCTTTGTCTTATCCCCCAGGTAGGCAGTAATCCCCATGAGGGCAGGGCTAGTCTCCTGTCTAAACTTTGTACTTTCTACTTAGTACAGTCCTGGGTTCTGCCTTTTGGGGAGCTGGGAAAAGACAGAAGATGAAACAGCATGGGCCTTGACTTCTGGGGGTTGCTCATTCTGGTTTCATCATGAGAGACGACTTGGAGAGGGGAAATGACAGCAGCCTTCTCAAAGATGACAGAACAAGGAGTGGTAGTTAACACACTTGATACCTAAGTCAGGATCCAAAAAGATTTTGACAGAGTAAAGAAGGGGGCTGAATTTAAGATTAAACTTAGTGGAGACAAATATAAAGTCTTATCTTTCATTTTTTTAAAAATTAACTTTGCAAGTACAAAATGGGGAGGGATGGTTTGCTGGCCATTTGTCCGGAAAAGATTTAGGGGTTTTAGCAAACTACAAGCTTGATAGGGGCAGCTAGATGGTGCAGTGAATAGAGTACCAGGTCTGGAGTCTGGGATACTTACCCTCCTGAGTTCAAATGTGGCCTCCGACACTTCCTAGCTATGTGACCCTGGACAAGTCACTTAACATATTTGCCTCAGTGTCCTCATCTGTAAAATGAGCTGGAGAAGGAAATGGCAAACCACTCCAGTATCTTTGTCAAGAAAACCCCAAATGGGATCACAAAGAATTGGACTTGATTGAAAAACAACCGGACGGCCAGGGTGTGATGGCAGCTGAAGAAGCAACATGCTTGTCTTGAATGGAGAGAGGCATGGCTTCTAGTAGTAAGGTGGTGATGACTGTCATGTTCAATTCTGGACATGGCATTTTATCAAGGTCATCGGTAAGCTGGAGAGCATTCAGAAGAGAGCCAATATATGGAGAAGAGCTTCCATTTTAAGGAACGAATTGGGAGTGGGGGAGGTAGTCAGGTATGCTTCCTTCAAGTATTTGAAAGGCTTTTATAGGGATAAAGGATTACATTTGTTCTATTTGGCCTCTGAGAGTAGAATGGTGGAAATGGCCAGGAGCAAAATTTAGAATTGATGTAAGAAAAAAAACCTTTCCAACACCGGTAGCCTAAACAGCTACTTGGGGGGGTATGTTTTGAATGACGACCCTTTTTCTGTCTATGTTGAAGGAGGTGGCCACTGAAGTTCCTTCTACTTCTGAAATTTTGTGATACTCTGATCTTTAGTCTTGTCTCCCCAGTAATGTTTTTCACTTAAAAATTTTATTTTTCTCAATTGTTTAAGCATTTTTTCTTCCTCCTATCTCCCCTGCCTTGAAAGAATAAAAACAAAACCTTTGTAACAAATAAGTATAGTCAAGCAAAACAAATTCACACATATTAGCCATGCCAAAAAATGTGTCTCATTCTGCATATTATTCCCATCTCTGTCAGGAGGTGGAAAACATTCTTCACCATTGGTCTTCTAGAATTATGGTTAACTATTGAGTTGATCAGAGTTCTTCAGTCTTTTAAAACTCTTTATTTTTACAGTCTTAATGTATGTTATGAATTGTTCTCTCTAGTGAAAATTAAAGAGCAACATGAGTCCGTATAAAATAAAACACTAAATTGATTATAGTCCAAGCAGAGAGAATGTGTGGTGTTATAAGGAAGTGAGGAAATCCATAGAGGATAGGGAGACTTGAGGATGGGAGCCAGAAGGGTGAAGGTTTCCTAGTTGGGTGCTAATTGGGAGAAGGTGGAAGTGATCAGTGACATGTGCTATGTGACTGGAGCCACGGGTTTCATAGAGGAGAGGATAGGAACTAAACCTATGATTTTGTTGGAGTAGGAAATTTCTGGATGAGAAGACCCCCTGTACCCATGAAGCTGAGTATCACCCAGTCTTAAAGAATTGCCTAGGGCACTGTGAGATTAAGTGACTTGCCCAGGATTCCACAGCCAGTATGGTTCAGAGGTAAGACTTGTACTCAGGTTTTCCTGGCTCTGAGGCCATCTCTGCCCACTCACCATCTAGAGTTTTAAAACTAGTACCTAGGAGAGAGATTTTTGTGACATGGACCAACTAACCTTGTCATTGGTACCCACCATATTAAAATGGTCTTTGATTTGATCATGACTACAGCAATGTAAATAAAAAGGGTAATACTAGAAGGAAGATGAAATCAGAATATTAAAGGAAAAAATAGTATCTCCCTTATCTCAGAATATAGGTGGGGGAGGGGCCCTGGAGCAGAATTTTGAACACTACCAAATGATCACTCTGTCCCTTTTGTGGGCTAAACTATTTCTCCTTTATCATAAAGGAGGGCTCATTGCTAGAGGACATTGGGAGATATATCCAAAAAAGTAAAAAAAAATTATATTTATCAATTAAACTTTAAAAAAAAGAAACAAAAAAGATTCTTACTACCAAACCTGACAGCTTCTGAAGCTTCAGAAATTCTCATTCTTGTGAAGTCCATCTTCCTCTTTGTTACCTCCCATTGTGATCTCATAGGAGCTTTGGAGAAAGTACCAGAAC